>NC_137517.1:17925000-18010000 GCF_041902795.1 Electrophorus electricus | reverse complement strand
TTAAAATTAAAATGACAAACAAGTGTGGTGTTTTGATGTGGTGCTTGTTCTGGCTGAAACAGCACAGATTTCCAGCTGTGAAATTACTCGATGCTGTGTGTCATAAATACAGACCTTGACTGACCTGTGCCACTAAAATAAAAATCAGTTCATGCTTGTGCTTGTCTGTTTTGATTTGTGGCCACGCCTCCCTCAGGGGGTGTGTGTTGTGTCTCATTCATCATACCAACTTGGTGGTTGTTATATCTTTATGTTGTGTCTTATTTAAGGCCTTTCTGTTTTCAGGACCGTTTGTTGGTCATTGGTGTTACGGTGGATGTTTTTACTACTATACTTTTATTTTCAGTTTCTTGTTTTTGTTCGTGTTGTTAAACTCTTCAGTCGGAGTCTCGTGTTTCTTTCCTCCTTTTTGTGTGCGCTCGTCGCCCATGACGAAGAGAGTAAAGAGGCTTGACCAGAACTTTATTTATGCCTCTGAGACAGAGAACTTCAAAATCCAAACTAATCTAAAATCCTCTACTGAAATCACTGGTAGTTAATTTATTCCGTAAAACACGTGTTCACATCACCGTCTTTCAGATCTACTTCAGAAAAGCGTTGACAGGAACGCTGACGTCTCTATAACCGCTACCAATCTGTGCACGAGGACAGTCCGCGTGAGACTCTACACGTTTGCTCGTTCTAAATCAGAACACTTTTTAAAGTTCAGCGGGAAATTAAAGCCTCTGCTATGAACCACGTGACAAGACACCAATGGCATTTAGAGTTTATGTTCGACTGGTATCAAGAAATAAAACCATTGTCATGTCTGTGATGAAACTGATCATGAAGTAAACATAACCAAAACCACAAGGTGGTTGATTATACAGCTCCAGAAATCAGTGGAAAATAATGAGTTTGATGACTGAATTTGCACTGTGCTAAAGTAGGTGACTGATGGTTATTTCTCCATATGTAGGAGAGCATATCACCAAGTTCAAAGTACATTATTTCTTTACGTATTTGACTAAAATGCACCATCATACATGTTATACAGTATAAGAACTATATGTGTTAAATATTTATGTGAAGTGCCACATGAAATATTACATTGTATATGAAAGGGGCCCGTTATAAATGTTTTTATAACAATTTTATCAAGTTCAGGAATGTTGCTTTACAGAAGGTTTGCATCTGGTCAAGGTACATAAAGCACATCTTTGCCTTTTGCATTCACAGTAAATAATAATAAAACAAACAAAACACCAATAAAATTCTTTATTTAAATATAATCTCTAGAGGCTTGTATTACTAAAACATCAATAAAATGATCCAACCAGTTAAAAGGGTTTCAGATGTTGTGTGTGAGGGCACTGAGACTCAAAACACATACTGAGAAAACCAGACCTGACAACAAAGAGGAAAGTGACGTCCACACACACACACGAGACCAGAAAACATGTGAGGAACCAAAGTTTAACCCAAGTGAGAGTTTAATTCATGGTGGATAAATCCTAAACACACATCCTGTATCACAATGTAAAACAGCAGGCATAGGTCAAATGCTTTTATCCAAAGCAACTTACAATTATGACAGAAAACAAATTCAGCAATTGAGGGTTAAGGGCCTTGCTCAGGGGCCCAACAGTGACAATGTGGCAGTGGTGCAGCTTGAACCCACAACTTTACAATTACAAGTCAAGTATCGTAGCGCCAAGTTACCACTGCCCCAATAATAAACAAAATATCCAGTGAGACAAAGCAACAGGAACCGACGAAAGAAAGCTCAGTACTGCAGTGGGGCTGATCCCTGGTGACCAGAGGTAGTGTCCTCCTGAACCAGTGGAACAGTCCAGTTCGGTCATACTGACACTATAATAAAGTAATAGTGTATATACACTATATACTGACACTATAATAAAGTAATAGTGGTGGACCTGGTGTCATTAGTAACGGTAAGACAGTCCAGTTCTGTGATACTGATACTAAAGAGAATGATCCTGAGGTAGAACAAAGGGCGCGACGCAAGCAAAAGGCCTCAAGGGAAGCGAGCTGGCGTCAGGAACAGGCTGAGGGCTCGGGCACACCGAGCTCCCTTACCTAGCATCCTGCTAGCCAATGTCCAGTCTCTGGACAACAAGCTCGACGACCTACAGGCCAGGATAAAGTTCCAGAGGGACACTCGAGACTGCAACCTTCTCTGAGTCATGGCTGAACTCAGCGGTACTGAGCCACGCTATCAAGCCGGCTGAGTTCTTCTCAGTTCACCATATGAACAGGACGGCAGATTCGGGGAAGTCGAGAGGCAGTGGAGTGTGTGTGTGATGGTAAACAGCTGCTCGCCCTCAAGTTTCATCCTTTCTAGCTTCCTCGGGAGTTCACTTCGTTCATCATCAACACCGTGTACATCCCACCTCAGGCCAACATGGACACCACACTGTGGAAGCTTCATGAGGCTCTCACACAGTTTCAGGCACACCGGGACGCTGCACTTATCGTGGTTGGGGATTTCAACAGTGCTAACCTCAAACGTGCAGTGCCAAACTTTCATCAGCTCATAACCTTCCCCACCAGGGGAAATAGGACACTAGACCACTGCTACACCCCATACAAGGACAGCTATAAGGCACCAGCTCATCCACCGTTTGGTAAGTCGGACCACGCCGCCATCTTCCTCATACCGAAATATAAACAATCGGTGGTCGCTCTGGATGACGCAGACTGGGACATGTTCCGGCGCAGCACTGATGATGTCAGCAGGTTTACGAAGGCAGTAGTGGTGTTTATTGTGAAACTGGTGGACGACACGATTCCAAGAACCATCAAGAAGTTTCCCAACCAGAATCCCTGGGTGGACAAAACCATCCGTGAGGCTCTGAACTCTCGCACTGCTGCCTACACCACAGGGATCATCAGCAGGAACATGGACGAGTACAAGTCTGCGGCATACGGAGAACGCAGGGCGGTGAAGGAGGAAACTAGAGACACAGTTCCAGCAGAGTGGCTCTAGATCCCTGTGGCAGGGACTACAGATGATCATGGACTACAGGAGCCCACCCTCCAGACTGATGAGTGCGGACGAGTCTCTGGCGAACGAGCTGAACACATTCTTCACTCGCTTGGAGGCTACATCTAGTAGCGCTAATGCTAGCAGCGCAAATGCTAGCAGCGCTAATGCTAACAGCGCTAGTGCTAATGGTACTATCTGTGTAGCCAACGGCGCATGCGCAGAGCCCACCATAGAACAGCGCCCTCTCATTATCACGGAGAGTGACGTGAGGAGAGTGTTTAAAAGGGTGAATACCAGGAAGGCGATGGGACCAGACGGTATCTGTGGGAGAGTCCTCAAAGCCTGCGCAGATCAGCTAGCCCCGGTATTCACCGACATCTTCAATCTCTCCCTGACGCTCGGTATCGTCCCGTCCAGCTTCAAGCGATCCACCATCGTCCCCATCCCGAAGAAACCTCGACCCTCCGGCCTCAGTGACTACCACCCTGTTGCCCTCACATCAGTTGGGATGAAGTGCTTTGAAAAGCTAGTCAGAGACTTCATCACATCTTCACTGCCAGCCTCCATGGACCCACTGCAGTTTGCATACCGCCACAACCACTCCACTGATGACGCAATTGCACATCTGCTGTACACCACACTGACCCACCTGGACAAAGGGAGGGGTAATTATGTTAAAATGCTGTTTGTCGACTACAGTTCAGCATTTAACACCATCATCCCCTCCCTACTCACTACTAAGTTGGAGATTTAGGACTGCATACATCCCTGTGCGACTGGATCTCCAACTTCCTAACAGACAGACCACAATCAGTACGGGTGGGCAACTGTCTCATCCACCTTGTGGTCTCTTGTGATCTCAATGCTAGACTACTGCAACTCGCTACTTGCTAGTCTTCCTCTAAGAGCCATCAAACCTCTACAACTTGTCCAGATTGCAGCAGCATGACTGGTCTTCAATCTTCCAAAGTTCACACGTTACTCCACTGCTGCGCTCCCTTCATTGGCTCCGTGTAGCTGCATGCCAAAAATGCTTCAGGTCTCGTGGACGATAAGCATTGAGACTATTTTTCTGTCCTGGCTTCCAGATGGTGGAATGAACTCCCACTTGCTGTCTGGACAGCAGAGTCCCTTGCAGTCTTCAAACGCAGACTGAAGACCATCTATTTGCAGAATATTTAAAGGACAACCGACACTGCTCCCTTATTGACTGACTAATTTAGTACTTATTGTAGGGCATTGTAACAAACTCTAGCACTTATGGTTTATAGCACTTATCATTGTTTAAAATAGACCGTATGTATTTTGTACTTCTAGGTATCAGCATTCATCCCTGTATTTTAGTTCATTGGTATGTCTGATTCTAATCTACTGTACTAGGATATATTCTATGAGTAAACGACAAAGCACTTTTGTAAGTCGCTCTGGATAAAAGCGTCTTCTAAATTCCATAAATGTAAAAACTTGCTTATTGCACCTTAAATGTTCTTCTTGTCCTTTCATGCTCCACACAGGCAGTGCGAGCACACAGATGGGTAACACCAGCGCTCACACCAGGCTGCTGAACCAGAGCAACAGGAACGTGTGTGTCTTCCTCACCCAGGACAAACTGGAGGTGGACGCCTTCATTGCCAAGCTTGATGCCCCGGGCGGGGGGATGATGTCGTCACCACGGCCACCAACCCGGCCAGGCGGAATGGTGAGGTTCGGTTTCCGCGGTGACATTGCAGGCCTGCGTCTTGGCCTCACAGATGTCAGCTCCTGTGGAAGGAGAATGAGCATGTGTCTCTTTGTCGAGGATGATGAGAAGATCTGTTCTAAGCTTGTGTGTATATGTTCTGACCTCACCAACAACCATCATACTGTATGACGTTTAAAGGGTGGATCATTTGTACTGGGGATCAGCTGATCTGTGGATCATCTTCAGGGGTTTAGTGGGGTGTGCGGTGTGGCCTTCACAGTGAGGTGAAGTCATTTTTCATATGTTTCTTATATATATATATATATATATATATATATATATATATATATATATATATATATATATATATATATATATATATATATATATATTATTATTATTATTATTATTATTATTAATATTATTATTTGAATTTTTCTCCAATCTTCTCATTGCTTTTGTGCTTGTACCATTTACTTTACTGACTAAACCAAGCTCTGGCCTGTGTGCATGTCCGTCCGTCTGTCCTCATCACTGTGTAGTTACGTTGCTATATATAGACAATGTTTCTGTACTCCAGCACACTAAATGTAAAATCAATCCAGCATAACTGTTACTGTGCAAAACCTCGAGGGTATTTTCATCTAAACTGTCTGAACCCTACAGGAACCACACACCCTTAATTTTCTTGAGTTGTTTAAATCAAAATGGTGTGGCTGTCCGGCTGCTTGTACAGTAGTCTACACCATGTGACCGTGTAATGTATGTGGAAGACATTAGGAAATAAATGATCTCTAGACACATTAACTCTTATTTACCGTCGCTTGTCTTGCTACTGACATGTCGGACGTCTCTCTACAGCAACATAACAGGGTTTTCTCTGGAGGAATTATATAGTGACTGCTGTCCCTTTGAGGAACTTGGACTCAGTAGTGGACCAAAAATCCATCACACACACGACTTCATTTAAAAGCTTTTGACTGGTCACTTGTATTGTTTGTAATCAGTGTAATAAAAGCCAATACTATCACAGCCACTGCTACTGTTGTATAATGGAGTATGATTTCTATATAACTAACATAAATCGGTTCATGATCATATATGTGATTTTACAGCTTTTCTATTTCTTTATTTTGTCATTCCAGAGATCTGAAGACTGAGCTGAAGTTGAGGAGAAACAGAGTCAGCCATTTGAAATCTACCACACTATTAATAATAAGACTTAGAATATCTAGCATACATTAACATTAACAACGATTAATATAAGAGAACCGCACACTGAGCGGTAAGCCGTCATTTCAACAACATTTCGTACTTTTCTTGAGCTAAATCAGGATGTTCTTTGGGTCGTGTAGCGCTAAAACGCTGTAAACGACGTTACAGTCACCAGTTCATCCCCACGCGTTTGACTGAACTGATATAATCTGTAGGGCGCACTGTCTCTCTCTAGTGATAAGAACAGGGTAATACAGGCGAGACGAGACAAGGCGTCAGTGGCCGAGAGGGATGTTTTTTCTTTTTAATCAGCTAAAGCTGTTGTGTGTCTACGGTGTGCCAACGTTACAGGAGTGATTAACTAAAAATACATTTTCAAAAAATAATGAACAATATGAAAAGCTCATATGGAGATGCCGGGGATTGAACCCAGGGCCTCATACATGCAAAGCATGCGCTCTGCCACTTAAAAATTCAGTATAATTTTCTTTATGGAGTGATGACAGTACTGAACACATCTACTCTAATGTTACACGCTGTCTAATAGGCTCCGCCAACAATAAGGCAACCTAGGTTAGGTTAGCTAGCGTTAAGCTACTAATCTGTTAACCCATTGAATTTAAACATTAAAACATTAACATTTAAGTGCCCAATTAAGTCCTATTATATCATTTAAAGCTTTATAGATGCAGCGCTCTGGGTTCAGAATGTGTATTAAAATATACATCAGATATAGAAATAACATAAATGGAGGCATGAGTTCAGAGGGAGGTGAGTGTTGTGGTTTCTGTTCTATTTCAGCTGTGTAGCAGAGGGAGGAAGTGCAGGGTGGTGGGTGTTATGGACTATTAGAGCTGGTAAATAGTGACCTGCTCTCTACTTCATGTTACTGATACTCAGTGGTGTTTAATAATATTCATTTAAAGTGTGCAGAATCAGACTTAATTCTCTCTTCTTTCACCTGCACATTCTCTTTTCTACTCTCCACAAACTTTGTGTTGAGTTCGCATGGTTCTGGTGTTAAAGTGTTTAGAGTGTGATCATCTTACTGTGGTGTCTGAGTGATGAGGGCTTGATACTAGAACACGTGTGTTTGTCCCTGTGTGACACCCTGAGGAATTCTCTAGTGCTCTTCCTCTGACTGCTACCCTTGTGTCCTGGAGCAGGACAAACTGCTCCAGGGGAGAGACATGCATCAGTGCATGCTTGTGTGTGTGTGTGTGTGTGTGTGTCTTTGAGATAGAGAAGTAAAATGTAAGATCATTTTGGAAAGAGGAAAGAACTGGAACCACACAGTCTGAAAAATGGAAACCATGGCCTCTTCTCTCTCTCTCTCTCTCTCTCTCTCTGCTCCCTCGCTCTATGTCTATCTCTCAGTATTTCTCTCTTTCTCAGAAGTGTGCTTTGACTAGAGAACACAGGAAGTGATGAGTCTTTAACACACACAGTCACTCAGTTTGTCCATCATTATTGGGACAGTATGAAGCTCAGTCCACTCCCTGTGGTGCTCTGTGAGTAAATGTTCTCTTTATGTCTTCATTAGAGTCAGAGGTGCTGTATGAAGTTGATAATGTGCAGTCTGAGGATCCTGACTCATGAGATTATGTGGGTTAGTTGTGTAGTTTCCTCAGAAGGGAGGATCAGAGTTTCACTTCCATGTGCTCAGGTGTTCTCACTGTTTCCAGATGTGTTATGGAAAGGGTTCTGTTTGATGTACTGGGCTGGAGAGCAGGAGGAGAAGTTCTTGTACATGTTTGTACTCAAAATGGGAACAGACCAGTTACCAGTGTAATACTACACATCAGTGTAGCTGATGAAACACAGAGGTCATATTGGATCTTTTAGAGGAGAAATAAACAGATTTAGTGAGGGATCTAACATGAAGTTCAAGTAAAAGTGCGAGGTGAAGAAGAACCCCAAGATTCATAACTACCTGCACAGGGTTGACAGCCATGACATCACTATCACTATAGAAACTTGACAGTCTGTATATTTGGGATTTGGATCATACCAACATAATTTAGGAATTGAGAGGTCCGCAGAGTACAACAAACCCAAAGAATGACCACAGATATGAGTGGGAAAAGCTACATGCTGTGTGGTGTTGAAACAGTTCAGTACAGACTACAAACAAACCCGGTAGAAAATCAGCAGATAACATCCACTGCTTGGACTGTTTTGTGTGTTTGTGTAAATTAATAACTACAACAGTGTGATGGAACACTGTAACCTACTGTGTATATTAAGATTTGAACAGACTAAATGTGCAAAAATACTGTAACGTCAACAAATGTAATGTAAGTAAACAATAAAAGAAGGTGATGATCAGCAGGAAATGACCAAAACATTTTTGTAATATAAATGGACACACTTCTATTAAGAGGGGGAAGAATGATCTTGACCAACATAGTCTGGCTGTATGACACAAGAGAGACTCTTCATTTTATAGATATGAAAGGAAACCCTGTGACATGAACCACAACATACACAGCTGAACACTGACCCAGTAACTCAGCTGTAGCACCAACCTCAGTCTCGCTGCTGAACACAAGCTCAATTCACAGACAAAACCTCCCAACAAAGGACCCACTCCTCACACTCACTCAACCAGGAAAAACAACACCTACCACCCCTAACAAAGGACCTACTCCTCACACTCACTCAACCAGGAACACCAACACCTACCCTCTAAGAAAGGATCCACTACCACACGAATATGTCGTATTAGCAGAGAGACGGCGCACACACAACTCCACTGGATTCTTTTTCAGTGCTTCATGTTATCAGCAGAAATGGGGAGATGCAAAACAACAGTTCTACAGTCCTGGAACAGGTCATAAAACCTTTTATTTTCTCCCTTTAATATTGCATGACTATTTAATAATTTTAGGCAATACATGAATCTCAGAAACAGATTCACAAATTCAGCAGATTAGCAAATCAGTGTCACGATCCCGAGCATCGCTGCATTCACTTGCTTTCTGTTTCTGTTTCCAGCCTGGATTTCATTTCCATGTGATTCCATGTGATGCCAGCAATAGTGAATCTGCTCATACCACAGCACACACCACTGTCCACAGAAACATAAATCACGGACGCCCCCTTGTGTTCAAAACCTTCAGCACTCTAATATTCTCTAAACATGTTTTATCATGAAAGATTCATTTCTTTCACCTTTTATTGGAAGTCTGTGAAAACATCAGTCAGTTTCCCCACTCCCTTTGAAGCGTAGGTTAGATGAACAATTATACAAAGTGTTAACCAGAATGTTAAGATGGTTTTATTTAAATGAACTATTATAAATACTTTTATTTTAATTGTGTCTGAAATGTTTTGCTCTGATGTGTGTTTTTTAATAAATTAATTATTTCATTATTCATATTCATATGTTCCCTGTTTTTATGTTCATAGTGCTGATCTCATTTGTTCAAGCTGGACTTGCTCAAGGTGATTTATATTGTTTACTTTTTCTATATTTTATGTACAAGTTTGATTTATATATTAATGTTAATCCACTCTGTGTAATATGATTTTAAAAACAGCTGTGAAGGTAAATAACTAAAGTGGAGTGTGTTATTGTTCTTTCTTCTGACATTGACTGTAATGTCCTTGGATAAAACCCAAACTGCCATTATTAACTCTAGTCAGCTTTTTCATGAAACATGGAATGATGTCGTTAGATATTTTTGGAAAATTTGCTATTTAAAATTTATTCATTTACACCTTTACCATTTTATAATATGTATTTTATAATTAATGGATTTATTTAGTATTAAAAACATGTGTAGGACCAGACAACAGTGACATATGTGATAGATTTAGATTGAGATCTGTGTAATTTATTTGTTTTTAAAGTAACTGCATGAAGAATTCAAATGTTTAATGTTTCTGCAGGTCATGTTAAAGCTGTTGTGAGTGTAAGTCCTGATAATCACGTGTTCAGAGGAGAGACTGTGACTCTCAGATGTGACATACAGGGAGAAGGAGACACTGGGTGGACATACAGCTGGTATAAGAATAACTACAGTCTCTACCCACACACCACATACAATCCATACATGATCAGCTCTGTTACACAGTATGACAGTGGTACATACACCTGCAGCGGGTACAGGGGAAGAGACTCTCAGAGCTCAGAGATCAGTAATACAGTTACATTAACTGTGTCAGGTGAGTTTGGACTATTTCTCTCATAGCGCATGATAAGACACTGTGATTTAATGAAAATTAAATTTGAACTAAATGTAAACCTTTTGTTCAAATAAACTCTTTGTAGTCGGTATCATAATACACACTGAGTCCACATGCATTCAGTCACTTGCTGAGGGCAAAACTGAAACTATAACTGTGCTTTTACACTGCTATTACAAAACTGTTTTAGTGACATAAAAGAGCATCACAGTCCCAATTACAAGTTTCCCATTACTGGACAAAGTGTCCAAGGTGGTACTGGATGGAATAATTAAGTGACTCACACTCATGGGTTTTACACATTTTACACTCCAATCACAATCAGATCCCCACATAATCTCCAGATAATCTCCACAAAACACAGTGATTAACAGATTAGAATGCAGCATCAT
Organism: Electrophorus electricus; assembly: GCF_041902795.1. Lineage (NCBI taxonomy): Eukaryota > Metazoa > Chordata > Actinopteri > Gymnotiformes > Gymnotidae > Electrophorus > Electrophorus electricus. Next base: position 17,999,532 of record NC_137517.1, on the reverse strand, counting down.
GTGTCTAACCTGTTTGTTATAATATATGTAAATACAGAGTAACTCCAGGAAGACACTGGGGGTCAGTCAGCTGTAACATGCAGTGTTCTCCATCTCTTTCCACAGATTTACCCACAACTACACTGACTGTGGAGTCTCAGAGTCCTGTGTTCACTGGAGAGTCAGTCACTCTGAAGTGTGAGGTGCAGGGTTATCTTTGGTGGGCATATCAGTGGTATAAGACAAAAGCACAGAGTCAGTGGACTACAGTGTCTCAGTCTGTGTTTTACACTGTAAACAGAGACACTCTCACCATCAGTGGAGATGCTGTAGTTAATGGGGATCAGTACCAGTGTAGAGGAGCACGAAATAACAGACCAACAACATCACAGTACAGTAACACTGTTACCCTCACTGTACATGGTAAGATTACTGTAATTTCATAAATGTAATGTCTATTTTATTAACTTAAATTATTGTTTGTTAAATAATTTACAATATTTGTATTAAGCAGCATAATATACACTCCATGTATTGTGTTTACTAGGCAAAAAGGAAATTATAGATGTACAGTAATTACAGTTACACTACATTGTATTAGAGCTGTACTGTAATTACAGTTCGACTGCATGGTATTACAGTTGTACCGTACTTACTGTTACATTACATGGTATTGGAGTTGTACTGTAATTACAGTTACACTACATGGTATTAGACCTGTACTGTAATTACAGCTACACTACATGATACTGGAACTGAAATGCAAACGTGCTTCTTTTCTTGTTACCTTAGTGTTCCGATGTCATTACAAACTTATAATGGATCTTAAAAGTGATGCACAAAATTTATAACAATGAGTGAGCTCTGTTAGAGCAGGTGAAACACTGAACAGGGCTGTACTGTGGTCCTACAGGACTTTTATTTTGACATCCCTACTTTAAAGGTATTTGTTTCCCACCTGCACTACAAGACCTGATCTCACTAATAGCGCCCCCTTCTGTGTTGAAGAAGAGAGTACACAGTGACCTTACATAGTCTGGAGCAGAGAGACGTGTACTTCTCAGTAACCAACAGCCAGTGTTCAGTTTTAACAGGTTTATAAGCTTCCAACACATGATCATATTGAGAGGTGAACATAAAAGCAGAATTTAATTACTTCTACAATGGAGCCTGAGCTGGTTCTGAATGTGCAGTATAATTGTACAAAAATATTCAGTAGAGAGACCATCACACTTACATGTGAATGAGTTGGAGTGTAATCATGACCCTACCCCATCTCAAAGTCCAGAGGGGTAACAAAGACTAGGGAACAAGGAGGCTAAGATCACACAAAGGCAAGGAGTGAAAACCTACGGGCTTTGCAAAAACATCAAAACACATTCAAGCCTAACAATGAACACCGGGATCAAGACAGGGTTTAAATACAAGAACCAAAAGGTAGAAACAAGGGACACGTGCAAGCAATCAAATGAGGGTAGGAGGAAAATTAAACTAAAGGTATGGAACCAAAACACACAAGACAGGGAAACCACGCTAGATAGAACCTGGGAGGGACTAATCATGACATTAACATCTACAGATATGAACTTGGACAATTTAAATAAAGTGAAAACAACTGAATTAATCAGAATATAAACAAATCTGACATAAACAGTTAATTAAAAGTCTGTTGATTAATCTACTGCTTCATTACTGCTACACCATGTTACTGAGAATCTATTGTTTTTATTTTAAAATGTTTTTTAATATGAGAATGTTAGTGATTTCATAGATATCTCTATGCACTCTGTCATTGCATATTCTGAACTGTGTGTTTCATCTCCATCCATAGTTAAACCCACACCTGAACTCACATCAAGCCTTACAGGAGCTGCACTGGTGGGAAACCCAGTGACTCTGCACTGTAAGATGGACCAGTCTGCTGGATGGAGTTTTTACTGGTCCAGACACACACAGAACCCTGAGAATGAGACCAACACTGCAACAAACTCCTACACCATCAGCTCAGTGGCGCCCTCTGATGGAGGCCAGTACTGGTGCAGAGCTGGCAGAGGAAACCCAGTCTACTACACAAATTACAGTGATGCAATCTGGGTAAACGTTACTGGTGAGGACCAGTTTACGGTCTATAACCACCATAGAAATAAAATTTATCAGTGATATTTTCAGCAAAAATATGAAATATCAGTAGATTGTCATTAGAATGTCATTAGATTGTCACTACATGTACTGGGAAGTCTTGGACATGTGCACATATTGGCCACTAGATGGAAGCAGTCAATAACATTTTAGTAGAAACAGGACAAACCAGATCATAAAATGTCTGATTTCCTGAATAACAGGAAGCTGTCATATCTGCTACAGGACATGATTTATGTGCTTCTGAATTAATGGATTTATTCAACATTAAAACATGTACAGGACCAGACAGCAGTGACTTGTGTGGTAGATTTAGGTCTGTTTACTGGTGAGTATCAGTTGACAGACTATATTAATAGAAAACATGGTGTTGGTTATCTGTGAGCTCTGAGTTGATATAATTATGCCTGACTGGACATTTTACTATATGAATCGTTATTATTCAGTCATGAAAGTGTTAAGCGTCCATTGTTGTTGTGTGATTCCCTTTTCTAGAAAACCTGCTCCTACAAACTCTTTGGATTTGCTACTCAGTTTAGTTTTAACTGTAGTAGAGCAAATATCCAGCACCACATAAATAACTCATCTCACTCACACACAGCCTTTATATTATTGCCCAGTTAAAATAAACAATGCAGCAGATTCTATGTAGTGTTGATATTACAATTTTTGTAAAGTGGTTGTGTGGTTACATGAATAAATGAATGAATTAAGTTATACAGCTTGTTTGCAGTGTGTCAGTTTTCTTTGGTTTATATTTTTATTTTTGTTTAATTTTATTTTTTATCATTCCATTCCATTATGATCGCTTCCATGTTTCGTCATGTGGCTTCTTGTTTGTAGCAGTTCATGTTTTCATGTGTTTAAAATAAACGTCTTTGTTCACACGGCTCACGTCGGTATCCCATCCCTCACCCTCAATGCTCCCCAGAGTCACAGAAGCACTGTAGCTCTTCAGCTGTGATTAATTGTGTGTGTGTGTGTGTGTGTGTGTTTGTGTGTGTGTTATGAGCTCTGTCTCATTCAGAAGCTCCACTCTCCATCCTCAGTCTGCTCAGTAGTCTCCTGGCAGTCTCTCCATATCTGCTAGTGTCCATCGTGCTGGGAGTCAAATGCTACAGAGCTCACGGTAAGAACTCTTCCTCTTAGACACACATTACACACACTGGAAGAAAAGAGGAGCCAATCTTACATTTGTTTGAATCTGAAAGCGCATCGTAAGGTTGGTCTTTCTTCTCTGTGTTTTTATGACTTTCTCTATTGTCATGACTCTTAATACTGCTAAGACAAGCAGGACACATGACAGTAAAGTGTCTGTTATATGTAATCTATAAAAATCATGGTTTATAAAAGCAGCACATGGTCATGAAACCAGTAGTTAAAAACAAGAGTGAAGAGAACAATGACTGGAACCAGAAAATGTTACTTTAGGCAAGACAGCAAATACTAAAAGAAACATGAGCGTAAATACACACACTAACTAGAGCCAAACAACACACAGTCACGACAGGGCAGAGAGATGAATGAAAACAAAACAGTGCAGGTTACCATGGGAACCGCAACCACCAACAACTTAAAGGTTTTATACATAGTTTATACTTTTGGAAACAGACATTAAAACTATTTTATATGCTGGTTTAATAAAATCCTGATTTTCTCCCCACAATCATTGACAATGTCGACATGTTGCTTGCGTTGGAGACAAGACACGCTTTTTTTCCTTCTCTGAACTACAAGACCAAGACCACAATAAACATTTATTAAATGATAATCCAATAACACCAGGGGGAGCTTTCTAACACCTACACTTTGATTTCTGTGTTTAATGTTTTTTCTACAGCTCTGACTGAAACCAGAAGCCAGAATGCAGTCTTAGAGGAGTGAGAGTCTAAAAATACTGAAGATGGAAGGACATTGTTCTGTTTGCTTGAAGTCATTTCACATGTGAGATTGAATGTTTGAACTCTGCTAACTTACTGCCAGCTGACCACCAGTTTATATGAAGCATCGTGCAGCAATGTTTACACTTTTAAGCACATGTTACTATTGTGTGTCATTTATTCCAATGTTAGAATATTCTCATTTATTTTAATGATCTTTTACTTTGTTAGACTGGTTTACTTTTTTTATGCTCCAGTTAAATAAATAAAAAAACAAATAAATTGTCTTCATTATCATTGCACTGATGTCAGATGAGATATTCAGCACCCAAAGAAACACTATCTCAGTGTATTTCATAACAGACTTTAGATTTTAAGTAATCAACAACTAGACCACAGATTAGTGTTTTACACATTACTTCACACTGACTCTCCTCAGCTTTAATGTGAAACTGGTATAGTTCACTGGGTAGTGATGTCTACCCCTGCTGTAAGATGGAGTGGCACTGATGGTCAGATACATCATCCCAGTAAGGAAATTCAGGAGGAACTGGGGTGGGTATATTAGACATCCAGTGAACAGGCAGGGCTTTACTTCCATGTGTTGGAAGCAGGAAAAATTAGCAAGTGTAAGGATCTGAGAAACTTGAACAAGGACCAAACTGTGATAACTAGACAGCTGGGTAGAGGGAACATCTCCAAAGGGGGAGGTTCCAACAAACCTCCTTCAGTCTTTACATTTATGGCATTTAGCTGACACTTTTATCCAAAGTAACTTACAATTATAACTGAGGGCCAACCTTAAGGGCCAAGCTGAGAACGTTTTGTTTGCCGCACGAGAAAGACTGGGATGTGGACCTCCCCCTCTTTCTGCATCACTGCATCACTACCTGGTTTGGGAACTGCACCGTCTTTGACCGCAAGACCCTTCAGAGAATAGTGAGAACAGCTGAGAAGATCATTGGGGTCTCTCTGCCCTCCATCAACACGTTGCATCTGAAAAGCCACCAGCAATGTGGAAAACCCCATGCACCCCTCACACAAACTGTTCACCCTTTTGCCATCTGGAAAAATGTAACGCAGCATCCGGTCCATCACCTCTAGACTGTGAAGCAGCTTCTTCCCAGAAGCCATCAGACTCCTGAACTCTGGCTAACTCCAATTCCAAACAAATGAACACTTCTATAAACCCACATACATACACACATGCTTATATACAGTCATGCACCCACACGCGTGCACACACACAAACACACGCTTGTACACAGTTGCACACACAGACATGCTTATACACAGTCGCACACACACACATGCTTATATACAGTCGCACACGCACACACAGGTTTTGTATTGGAGAAGTTGCTGAAGTCAAACTTCACACACATATGCACTCCTTTTGCACTCTTGCACAGAGTAATGTACTAAATCAGTATTGTACTCTGAACTGTTCTGGCTGCTACCAGTGACTGCTATGTTCAGTACAGCATGTCACTGACTCCTATGCACAACCCACTTTACATATTCCCAGTACTGTGTACTGGTCAAAATAAATGCGCTGTCTGTTCATTGTGTATTGGTCCTGTCCTGCGTTTATTGTATGACATTATTGCACTGTATTGTATTGTTTGCACTCATGTAGTGTGTTGTCTGTTGCACTTGTTTTATGTTGGATCCATGGTCCTGGAGGAACATTGTTTCGTTTTTGCTGTGTACTTGTATATAGCTGAAATTACATTTACATTTATCGTTACATTTACGACATTTAGCAGACACTCTTATCTAGAGCGACTTACAAAAGTGCTTTGTCATTTACTCATAGAATATCCTATTACAGTACAGTAGGGTAAAATTCAACATACCAATGAACTAGAATATTGTAGAATACAGGAATCAATGCTGATAACTAGAAGTACAAAATACATAAGGTCTATTATAAGGTCTATCTAACCTATTTGTTCATTCCAATAATATGGAGGCTTATGTCTGAAATTTATTAGAATATCCAGTGATTCTGGTCGGTACGATATCCTGAGTTGTCCTACTTCAGAAAAGCGTTGACAGGAACGCCGACGTCTCTATAACCGTTACCAATCTGTGCACGAGGACAGTCCGCGTGAGACTCTACACGTTTGCTCGTTCTAAATCAGAACACTTTTTAAAGTTCCACGGGAAATTAAAGCCTCTGCTGTGAACCACGTGACATGACACCAATGGCAATTTGACTTTATGTTCGACTGGTATCAAGAAATAAAACCATTGTCATGTCTGTGATGAAACTGATCATGAAGTAAACATAACCGAAACCACAAGGTGGTTGATTATACAGCTACAAAAATCAGTGGAAAATAATGAGCTTGATGACTGAATTTGCACTGTGCTAAAGTAGGAGACTAACACTTGTCTAAATGGTGGCTGATGGGTAATTCTCCATAAGTAGGAGAGCATATCTATGTAAGTTCAAATGACATTATTTCTTTACGTATTTGACCAAGAACCACCGTCATACATGTTATACAGTATAAGAACTGTGTTAAATATTTATGTGAAATGGCACATGAAATATTACATTGTATATGAAAGGGGCCATAAAATTGTTATAAAACATTTATAACTTTACTTATCAAATTCATGAATGTTACTTTACAGAAGATTTGCATCTGGTCAAGGTACATGAAGCACATCTTTGCCTTTTGCATTAACAGTAAATAATAATAATAATAATTTAATTGGTGTTTTCTTTTGTTTTATTATTTTAAATATAATCTCTAGAGGCTTGTATTACTAAAACATCAATAAAATGATCCAACCAGTTAAAAGGGTTTCAGATGTTGTGTTTTGAGTCTCAGTGCCCTCACACACATACTGAGAAAACCAGACCTGACAACAAAGAGGAAAGTGACGTCCACACACGAGACCAGAAAACATGTGAGGAACCAAAGTTTAACCCGAGTGAGTTTAATGTGTGGTGGATAAATCCTAAACACACATCCAGTACCACAATCTGAAACAGCAGGCATAGGTCAAAAATACCATGATGCTTTTATCCAAAGCAACTTACAATTATGACAGAACACAACTTGAGGGTTAAGAGCCTTGCTCAGGGATTCAACAGTAGCAATTTAGCAGTGGTGGGGCTCAAACACACAACCCTCAAATTAGAAATCAAGTACCTTAACCACTGAGCTACCACTGTCTGAAGAAATAAAATATCAAGGGAGCCAAAGCAACAAGTAACAGACAAAGGTAAGATCAAAAACCTGTTAGACTGATAAAGACTTAAAGAACGTTTCAGCATTGTAGACTACAAAGCATCAGTAAGACTCCCCAAATAAACTACACAGCAAGAGAAGCTTATTCACACTAATACTAATTACCAAACAAGGGTGCAACACAATGGAGTGATTGACAAGGGGGAGGAGCTCAGTACTGTAGTGGGGCTGATCTGTGGTGACCAGAGGTAGTGTCCTCCTGAACCAGTGGAGTAATAGTAATAGTGGTGGTTCTGGTGTCATTAGTAATGGTGGGACAGTCCAGTTCTGTGATACTGACCGTGATACGTATTTCATATCCTTCAGTCTGTAGTGTTGAGTCTCACTGGGGTTGCCCACTAGAGAACATCATTGTTATGATTAGTCCTTCCCAGCTTCTGTGATCCCTCGGTGTTGAGTCGTAGTAGCAGTCCAGGGACATATTACCAACACAGAGATACACGATTAAACAAACAAAACACACGAAGGCAAACAGGGGAAGCAGGCTATAACAAAGACTAGGAAACATGAAGGCACAGAGCACAAAGAAACACAACCATTCAGATAAACATGCAATGAACAGCATCGATACCAGGAACACAACAGGGTTTAAATACATGAATTTAACAAGGTAGAAATGAGAAACAGGTGTAAGCAATCAAACGAGGGGTGGAGAAAACGAAACTATGACATGGAACTAAAATACACAAGACAAGGAAAACATGGAACGAGGAAGATGGGAGGGACTAATCATGACAATCATCAGTATTAGGATTAAGATTAGGATTAGGATTAGAAATTCAGCAATAAAGAGTCAGGAGCTTGTGCTGATCCTCAGAGTCTGATGTTTATTTGTGCACATATAAAAACTTCAGATCAGATTTTTCTTCATCAAAAAGTAGGGTGCTAATCTAACAATGAGTAGTTAATACAACAACACAGAAGTGAGATCAGGAGGAGATGAAGAAGTAGGATAGACAGAGAGAGAGAGAGGAGGAGGAGAGAGGAGGATGATAGATAGAGAGACAGGAGGAAAAGTGAGGGGAGGATGATAGATAGAGAGAGAGAGACAGGAGGAGGAGAGAGGAGGATGATGGAGAGAGAGAGAAAGAGGAGGGAGGGAGGATGATGGATAGAGAGACAAGAAGAGAGAGGGAGGATGACAGAGAGAGAGAGGTATGGATGAGGCCTCAGAGTCATCACCTCCTGAGAGTCATCACCTCCTGACCTTGATACCTCACAGACAGACACCATGGCACTGAAGACTTACAGAGACATTTAGAAAGTACAGAAATACAAACAAAATATAAAACTTAATAAAAAATAATCTCAAAATAAAACAAATACATACTGATTCCTTCACCCTAGTGAGGCTCACTACAAAAGATCACCAGGATTAGGGTTAGGCATAAACCCTAGTGAGGCTCACTACAGAAGATCACCAGGATTAGGGTTAGGGTTAAACCCTAGTGAGGCTCACTACAGAAGATCACCAGGAATCTCCAGGTCTTTAATTTACAAGGTGCTGCAGTTACATAACACTGCAAAAAAAATCTTGGATCAAAGTTAAAAAGTGGATCTTAATGTGTCTCTCTAAGTGACTCTAGTAACAAACACACAAACATAAGCAGTCACTCAATCACAAGCTTTAGAACAGCTGAAAAGACTGTTGGCTGTGAAGCCCCACAGAACTCATACACTCATCTCCTCTACAGAGAAGGAACTCCAACACCACTGAATCTGATTCTCCTGGAATGTTTATGCTACAACCAGCACACTTCATATTTAGATTCACATGATAAAACACACAAACAAAACAATTATAATCTTATCAAGCATTTCTACACTAAGAGTGAATCTAGTATGTTCCTTATGGTAAAACCACACTTTCACTGTAAGAGATTTTACCTCCAACCTGTTACATCTCCATCTGTTATAAAACACCTTCCTGTTGTAGACATGAGTATCTGACATGATCATTTAAAAAGTGTTTAAACTAAATAAATTAATGAACACTTGGATAAGAGGGTTTAAACTCCTGGTCTTGTAGAAACTTGAGGGAGTAACACAGGAGAATGAACTCTGTTTCCCAGCAGTCTCTGCTGTTCCTCAACAACCTTGACAAAGATGATTTGAAAACATTCATTAGGATCAGTCATTATTTCTGTTTAATGTACATAGAATCACTGTCAGTTCAGCTCCACTCTACCTGTCTTCTATTTAACAAAGCTGGTAGGTTCAGTTCTGTGCACATAAACAGTAAAGGGCTCTTACGTTTTCATGATTGTTTATTAATTAATATAAACCTGAGCAGAAGTCACTTTGCATTGATATTCAGTTTCACTTGAAATAAGGTTTAAAATGAACACTGGCTCCTTTTTCACTGAGTCATGTTTATTACAAATCTTCCAACCACAGCAGCTGGTACTGACAGTAATGAATGGAGTGGAGATCAGTGAGCACTCTATGGAGTGATATCTGCTGACTGGCTTCATCTCTGTTTCCTTCACTGTTAGCTGGTTTCGAAGGACTGGTTTAAGGTCTTCTTATGACCAGTTATAGTGTTCCTTTAGGTCTTTGGGTGCAGTAGTGGCTCGGTACAGCCTGGTACCTCTGAAATGATACCATAGATCTTGGAGCTCTGACCTTTGTGTGAGTCCTGCCTCAGCTCTGAGTATACAGTGTCTGCCCCCACACTGCTCTTCTCTAGTAGGGACAAAAGAGCCTGAAGTACACCACAGGAAGAAGTCCAACCCTCCAAATGATTAAACACAACATGACCTGAATAACCTACAGTGGGTAACTAAGCACACGGTTACTAAGCAGTGAATCAAAACGTAGAATCTTAAGAGTTCTTCAGGTCAGCTGTATCTTGGTGTGTCACTGCTGTAGGTGACTAAAGTTTCTCCTTTTCATGTACCTTCTTTTTTCTTTACTTTCTGTTTCGGTTTCAGTTTGATCTCAGCATAAGTGACTTCACTGGGTCCAGCACCAGTGTCTGCAGTAACAGAGAACAAAACCAAAGCAAACACAGGCGTGACCTCTCACTGACCTTTAGTGTTCTAACCAATCAACCAATAACATCTCATCATACACACTTCTTTCCCACAATGCACTGCTGCTGCTTTTGGAGACCAGCATGTGTTTCCTTTGTCTCATGTGATGATTATATAGTAGATATATATAGTAGTATATATACAGTAGTGATATAGATCAGACTGTATTCTCCAGTGTGTAGTTATACAGACCCTGATACTTATATATACAATAGTGATGTAGATCAGACTGTATTCTCCTGTGTGTAGTTATACAGAACCTGATTCTTATATGTATAATAGAGTGATGTTGTGTGTGAGTTGTGAATTAAATCCCAGTGTGAAGGTGATGTGGCTGTACCTTTATTCCTGCTTTTCTTGTTGTGTTTCATGACCTGAGCATAAGTGACATCACTGAAGTCATCTGCAGGTTCATCTGACACAGAGTGCAGTGTGTTTATCACAGAGTACAGTGTGTTTATCACAGAGTACAGTGTGTTCATAACAGAGTACAGTGTTTTTATCACAGAGTACAGTGTGTTTATTACAGAGTGCAGTGTGTTTATCACAGAGTACAGTGTGTTCATAACAGACTACAGTGTGTTTATCACAGAGTGCAGTGTGTTTATCACAGAGTGCAGTGTGTTTATTAGATGCATTCTGACCAAGTCTTTCACTACTATACTCAGTGGGAAATGAAATCGTTACCTGTGCTGCTCCGGTCTGCTGGCTTAGCTGTGTCATATATGTGGGAAGCTTCTGGGGTTAAAGGAAAAGACCATTTAATAAATGCTAAACTGAAAGATTACTGGACACAGTAGAGAATGAATCACAAGTGATGAAGGATTATTTAAATTGTCTTAGAGAAGATAAAGCTTTAAGTTAATTGTTAATAAGGAAAGTTGTTGTTGTCTCATGGTCTGAGCAGTGTGCAGTCGTGTGACTGACAACCCTCACCTCCTGACTCTCTCTGGGTCTGATCTGATGTCTGATTGATGTCTGACTGACTCCCAGTACAGCGACACAGAGATTCTGCACCAGGCAACATGGAAATAAAAGAAAAGTGTTTAATACTGTAAACAGGTTTCATGATTTGTATCATAAAAACATATAATATTTAAACTATTCATAAATGACCTGCAGCTGATCTCAGACCTTTGTTGGTTTTGTAGCACCACAGCAGGGTCAGTAAGATGAAGAACATGACCAAACTCAGTCCCACAGCCAAACCAACCAGGCCAAGAGAGGAGGAATCACCAGCTGAACTCATAGGAACCGAAACATCACATGAATCAAAATGATTTGTCACACGTCTCTGCTCCAGACTATGTGAGGTCACTGTGTACTCTCTTCTTCAACACAGTAGGGGGCGCTATTAGTGAGATCGGGTCTTGTAGTGTATGGTGGAAACAAATGCTTTTAAATCAGGGGGGCCAAAACAACAGTCCCGTGTATCATTTTTAAGATCCATTATAAGTTGGTAATGATAGTAACAAGAAATGAAGTAAGATTGCATTTCACAGTTATAATACCATGCAGTATTACTGGAATAAAAGTACAGTTACAGTATTTTTTTTACCCTTAATAAGTAAACACAATACATGTGGACTGAGTGTGCTCTGCTACTGACTACAAAGAGTTTAAATGAGTAAAATAGATGTTAAACTCATGAAATGACTGTGATCTTATCATGTACAGTCAGCTAAACAGAGTTACTGTACAGACCTAAATCTATCACACAGATAACCAACACAATGTTTTCTATAATTATACACTGTAAACTGTTACTCACTAGTACACAGAACTAAATCTAAATCTATCACACAAGTCACTGCTGTCTGGTCCTGCAGATGTTTTAATACTGAATAAACCCATTAATTCAGAAGCACATAAATCATGTCCTGTAGCAGACATGACAGCTTCCTGTTATTCAGGAAATCAAACATTTTCTGATCTGCTTTGTCATTTTTCTACTAAAATGTCATTGACTTCTCCTCTCTAGTGCCCAATGTATGCACATGTCCAAGACTCCCCAGTACATGTAGTGACACTTTAATATTGTGCCAACTTTTACTAAGGGTTGAAAAGTACTGATATTTCATATTTTTGCTGCATATGTAACTGATAAATTTAATTTCTATTTTTTTTAGTTATAGAATGCAAACGGTTCCTCACCTGTAACGATTACCCAGATTGCATCACTGTAGTTTGAGTAGTAGACTGGGTTTCCTCTACCAGCTCTGCACCAGTACTGGCCTCCATCAGAGGGCGCCACTGAGCTGATGTTGTAGGAGTTTGTTGCAGTGTTGGTCTCATTCTCAGGGTTCTGTGTGTGTCTGGACCAGTAAAAACTCCATCCAGCAGGCTGGTCCAGCTTACAGTGCAGAGTCACTGGGTTTCCCACCAGTGCAGCTCCTTTAAGGCTTGATGTGAGTTTAGGTGTAGGTTTAACTGCTGATGGAGATGAAACACACAGTTCAAGATATGCAATGGCAGAGTGCATAGAGATATCTATGAAATGAGTAACATTCTCAGATTAAAAATAGATGAAGTATTTCAGTATTTTAAACATTTTAAAATAAAAACAATAGACTCTCAGTAACATGGTGTAGCAGTAGTGAAGCAGTAGATTAGTCAACAGATTTTTAATTAACTGTTTATATCAGATTTGTTTATAATCTGATGAATTCAGTTGTTTTTCACTTTATTTGGGTGTCCAAGTTCTTATCTGTAGATGTTAACCTGAGAAGTCACTGAACATGTAACAGGTATAATACATACCATCTTAGCATACTCAACAAGCTGTTATAGACATGCTGTTAACATTCTGTAACTGGATTTTAACTGGACTTTGAGGATTACAGTCCTACTCATTCACATGTGAGTGTTTCTCTACTCAATATTGGTGTCCAATTAGACTGCACAGTCTGAACCAGCTCAGGCTCCATTGTAGAAATCACACAGTACTTAAATTCTGCTTTTATGTTCACCTCTCAATAAGATCATGTGTTGGAATCTTATAAAACCTACTAAAACTGAACACTGGCTGCTGGTTACTGAGAAGTACACGTCTCTCTGCTCCAGACTATGTGAGGTCACTGTGTACTCTCTTCTTCAACACAGAAGGGGGCGCTATTAGTGAGATCAGGTCTTGTAGTGCAGGGGGGAAACAAATGATTTTAAAGTAGGGGTGTCAAAATAAAGGTCCTGTAGGACCACAGTACAGCCCTGTTCAGTGTTTCACCTGCTCTAAGAGAGCTGATTTGTTGTTATAAATTTTGTGCATCACTTTTAAGATCCATTATAAGTTTGTAATGATATAGTAACACTAAGATAACAAGAAAAGAAGTAAGTTTGCATTTCAGTTCCAGTACCATGTAGTGTAACTGTAATTACAGTACAGATCTACTACCATGCAGTGTAACTGTAATTACAATATATATCTAATACAATGTAGTGTAACTGTAATTACTGTTTTTCATTTTTGCCTAGTAAACACAATACATTGAGTGTGTATTATGCTGCTGAATACAAATATTGTAAATTATTTAACGAACAATAATTTAAGTTAATGAAATAGACATTAAATTCCTGAAATGACAGTAATCTTACCATGTACAGTGAGGTTAACAGTGGTACTGTACTGTGATGTTGTTGGTCTGTTATTTCGTGCTCCTCTACACTGGTACTGATCCCCATTAACTACAGCATCTCTACTGATGGTGAGAGTGTCTCTGTTTACAGTGTCAAACACAGACTGAGACACTGTAGTCCACTGACTCTGAGCTTTCTTCTTATACCACTGATATGTCCACCCATCATAACCCTGAACCTCACACTTCAGAGTGACTGACTCTCCAGTGAACACAGGACTCTGAGACACCACAGTCAGTGTAGTTGTGGGTAAATCTGTGGAAAGAGATGGAGAACACTGCATGTCACAGCTGACTGACCCCCAGTGTCTTCCTGGAGTCACTCTGTATTTACATATATTATAACAAACAGGTTAGACCCATGATGCTGCATACTAATTCTAATCTGTTAATCACTGTATTTTGTGGAGATTATCTGGAGATTATGTGGAATCTGATTGTGATTGGAGGGAAAAACGTGAACGCATGACTGTGAGTCACTTAATTATTCCATGCAGTACCACCTTGGACACTTTGTCCAGTAATGTGACACTTGTAATTAGGACTGTGATGCTCTTTTATGTCACTTATAACGGTTTTGATAAGAGGAGTGAACTCTACTGCCCCCCTGTGTCAGTAGTATGTCCAGGCAGTTACACTCTCTCCTGCTCATTCAAATGTGAGTGTGATAGTTTCTCTAATTAATATTTGTGTCCAGTTAGACTGTTTGTTGACTACATTATGCTGTTTGTCGACTACAGTTCAGCATTTAACACTATCATCCCCTCCCTACTCACTACTAAGTTGGAGGATCTAGGACTGCATACATCCCTGTGCGACTGGATCTCCAACTTCCTAACAGACAGACCACAATCAGTACGGGTGGGCAACTGCGCCTCATCCACCCTCACCCTCAGCACTGGAGCTCCTCAGGGTTGTGTCCTAAGCCCCCTGCTCTACTCACTGCACACCTACGACTGCACAGCCACTTCCAGCGCCACCATCATTGTCAAGTTTGCTGACGACACCGTTGTCATGGGTGTGATCTCGGACAACGACGAGAGGGCCTACCTGGAGGAGATTAAACACCTTGAAAACTGGTGCCAGGGAAATAATCTCCTCCTAAACGTCAGCAAGACAAAGGAGCTGATTGTGGACTGCAGCAAGAAGCAGGAGCAGCACTACCAACCTGTGAGGATCAATGGAACCACGGTGGAGAGAGTAGATAGTTTCAGGTACCTTGGAGTTCACATCTCGCAGGACCTGTCCTGGTCCCGCCACACCAACTCCCTGGCAAAGAAGGCTCGTCAGCGTCTTTACCACCTCAGATGCCTAAAAGACTTCAGACTGCCCTCCAAGGTACTGCGGAACTTCTACACCTGCACTATCGAGAGCATCCTCACAGGGAACATCACAGTCTGGTTTGGGAACAGCACCAAGCAGGACAGATAAGCACTCCAAAGGGTAGTGCGTTCAGCAGAGCGCATCACTCATACAGAACTTCCTGACCTGCAGACCATCTATTAAAAGCGGTGCCAGACCAAGGCCAGGAGGACTGTGAAGGACCCCAGCCATCCCAACAATAGGCTCTTCTCTCTGTTGAGGTCAGGGAAACGCTTTCGCTCCCTGAAGACCAAGACAGAGAGACTGAAGAGGAGCTTCTTCCCACAGGCCATTCGGGCCCTGAATCAGGGAAACTGATAAACTGTGGGGACCACCACTACCATGTGACTGTAAATCTGTAAATTTGTAAGATGGAATTGTACATTGTGTACATATACATATATCTATATCTACATTGTACATTGTGTATATATACATATATTGTACATACATTGTTATATATATTTTGTGTGTATATATATATATATATATATATATATAATTTATGCATGTATTTATTTATTTATTTTAATTTTGTTTTTTTCCCCTTATGCACCCCTTTTTTTCTTCAGTTTGGACAGGGCACTCTCAAACCATTTCACTGCGAGTTATACTGTGTATGATCATTGTCATATAGATAATTACAATTCAGATTTTATTCCTCTTAAAATCTATATAGTTTTTAAAGAACAAGGCTATTTCTTACTAGCCATCTTCTAACCTGGGGATAACCCCTTCCATTCAGTTTTAACCAGAACAAAAGTCTGAAGTCAGCAGTTGCTATAACGACACTACCCGCACCTCTGATAGCTAATAAACCAAACTTGAAACTTCAAACTTGACTGCACAGTCTGAACCAGCTCATTCTCCATTGTAGAAATCACACAGTACTTAAATTCTGCTTTTATGTTCACCTCTCAGTAAGATCATGTGTTGGAATCTTATAAAACCTACTAAAACTGAACACTGGCTGCTGGTTACTGAGAAGTACACGTCTCTCTGCTCCAGACTATGTGAGGTCACTGTGTACTCTCTTCTTCAACACAGAAGGGGGCGCTATTAGTGAGATCAGGTCTTGTAGTGCAGGGGGGAAACAAATGCTTTTAAAGCAGGGCTGTCAAAATAAAAGTCCTGTAGGACCACAGTACAGCCCTGTTCAGTGTTTCACCTGCTCTAACAGAGCTAATTTGTTGTTAGAAATTTAGTGTATCACTTATAAGATCCATTATAAGTTTGTAATGCCATAGTGTAATGCCACACTAAGATAACAAGAAAAGAACTAAGTTTGCATTTCAGTTACAGTACCATGTAGTGTAACTCTAATTACAGTACAGGTCTAATACCATGCAGTGTATCCATAATTACAGTATACCTCTAATACAATGTAATGTAACTGTAATTACTGTACATCTACAATTTCCTTTTTCCTAGTAAACACAATACATGGAGTGTGTATTATGCTGCTTAATACAAATATTGTAAATTATTTAACAAACAATAATTTAAGTTAATGAAATAGACATTAAATTCATGAAATGACAGTAATCTTACCATGTACAGTGAGGGTAACAGTGTTACTGTACTGTGATGTTGTTGGTCTGTCATGTCTCTCTCCTCTACACTGGTACTGATCCCCATTAACTACAGCATCTCCACTGATGGTGAGAGTGTCTCTGTTTACAGTGTCAAACACAGACTGAGACACTGTAGTCCACTGACTCTGAGCTTTCTTCTTATACCACTGATATGTCCACCCATCATAACCCTGAACCTCACACTTCAGAGTGACTGACTCTCCAGTGAACACAGGACTCTGAGACACCACAGTCAGTGTAGTTGTGGGTAAATCTGTGGAAAGAGATGGAGAACACTGCATGTCACAGCTGACTGACCCCCAGTGTCTTCCTGGAGTCACTCTGTATTTACATATATTATAACAAACAGGTTAGACCCATGATGCTGCATACTAATTCTAATCTGTTAATCACTGTATTTTGTGGAGATTATCTGGAGATTATGTGGAATCTGATTGTGATTGGAGGGAAAAACGTGAACGCATGACTGTGAGTCACTTAATTATTCCATGCAGTACCACCTTGGACACTTTGTCCAGTAATGTGACACTTGTAATTAGGACTGTGATGCTCTTTTATGTCACTTATAACGGTTTTGATAAGAGGAGTGAACTCTACTGCCCCCCTGTGTCAGTAGTATGTCCAGGCAGTTACACTCTCTCCTGCTCATTCAAATGTGAGTGTGATAGTTTCTCTAATTAATATTTGTGTCCAGTTAGACTGTTTGTTGACTACATTATGCTGTTTGTCGACTACAGTTCAGCATTTAACACTATCATCCCCTCCCTACTCACTACTAAGTTGGAGGATCTAGGACTGCATACATCCCTGTGCGACTGGATCTCCAACTTCCTAACAGACAGACCACAATCAGTACGGGTGGGCAACTGCGCCTCATCCACCCTCACCCTCAGCACTGGAGCTCCTCAGGGTTGTGTCCTAAGCCCCCTGCTCTACTCACTGCACACCTACGACTGCACAGCCACTTCCAGCGCCACCATCATTGTCAAGTTTGCTGACGACACCGTTGTCATGGGTGTGATCTCGGACAACGACGAGAGGGCCTACCTGGAGGAGATTAAACACCTTGAAAACTGGTGCCAGGGAAATAATCTCCTCCTAAACGTCAGCAAGACAAAGGAGCTGATTGTGGACTGCAGCAAGAAGCAGGAGCAGCACTACCAACCTGTGAGGATCAATGGAACCACGGTGGAGAGAGTAGATAGTTTCAGGTACCTTGGAGTTCACATCTCGCAGGACCTGTCCTGGTCCCGCCACACCAACTCCCTGGCAAAGAAGGCTCGTCAGCGTCTTTACCACCTCAGACGCCTAAAAGACTTCAGACTGCCCTCCAAGGTACTGCGGAACTTCTACACCTGCACTATCGAGAGCATCCTCACAGGGAACATCACAGTCTGGTTTGGGAACAGCACCAAGCAGGACAGATAAGCACTCCAAAGGGTAGTGCGTTCAGCAGAGCGCATCACTCATACAGAACTTCCTGACCTGCAGACCATCTATTAAAAGCGGTGCCAGACCAAGGCCAGGAGGACTGTGAAGGACCCCAGCCATCCCAACAATAGGCTCTTCTCTCTGTTGAGGTCAGGGAAACGCTTTCGCTCCCTGAAGACCAAGACAGAGAGACTGAAGAGGAGCTTCTTCCCACAGGCCATTCGGGCCCTGAATCAGGGAAACTGATAAACTGTGGGGACCACCACTACCATGTGACTGTAAATCTGTAAATTTGTAAGATGGAATTGTACATTGTGTACATATACATATATCTATATCTACATTGTACATTGTGTATATATACATATATTGTACATACATTGTTATATATATTTTGTGTGTGTATATATATATATATATATATAATTTATGCATGTATTTATTTATTTATTTTAATTTTGTTTTTTTCCCCTTATGCACCCCTTTTTTTCTTCAGTTTGGACAGGGCACTCTCAAACCATTTCACTGCGAGTTATACTGTGTATGATCATTGTCATATAGATAATTACAATTCAGATTTTATTCCTCTTAAAATCTATATAGTTTTTAAAGAACGAGGCTATTTCTTACTAGCCATCTTCTAACCTGGGGATAACCCCTTCCATTCAGTTTTAACCAGAACAAAAGTCTGAAGTCAGCAGTTGCTATAACGACACTACCCGCACCTCTGATAGCTAATAAACCAAACTTGAAACTTCAAACTTGACTGCACAGTCTGAACCAGCTCATTCTCCATTGTAGAAATCACACAGTACTTAAATTCTGCTTTTATGTTCACCTCTCAGTAAGATCATGTGTTGGAATCTTATAAAACCTACTAAAACTGAACACTGGCTGCTGGTTACTGAGAAGTACACGTCTCTCTGCTCCAGACTATGTGAGGTCACTGTGTACTCTCTTCTTCAACACAGAAGGGGGCGCTATTAGTGAGATCAGGTCTTGTAGAGCAGGGGGGAAACAAATGCCTTTAAAGTAGGGCTGTCAAAATAAAAGTCCTGTAGGACCACAGTACAGCCCTGTTCAGTGTTTCACCTGCTCTAACAGAGCTGATTTGTTGTTAGCAATTTTGAGTATCACTTTTAAGATCCATTATATGTTTGTAATGTCATAATAACACTTAGATAACAAAAAAAAAAGTAAGTTTGCATTTCAGTTCCATTACCATGTATTGTAACTCTAATTACAGTATAACTCTAATACCATGTAGTGTAACTGTAATTACAGTACAGGTCTAATACTATGCAGTGTAACTGTAATTACAGTACAGCTCTAATACCATGTAGTGTAACTGTAATTACTGTACATCTTCAATTTCATTATTGCCTAGTAAACACAACACATGGAGTGTGTATTATGCTACTGAATACAAATAGTGTAAATTATTTAACAAACAATAATTTAAGTTAATAAAATAGACATTACATTCATAAAATGACAGTAATCTTACTGTATACAGTGAGGGTAACAATGTTACTGTACTGTGATGTTCTTGATCTGTAATATCGTTCTCCTCTACACTGGTACTCATCCCCATTAACTACAGCATCTCCACTGATGGTGAGAGTGTCTCTGTTTACAGTGTAAAACACAGACTGAGACACTGTAGTCCACTGACTCTGTGTTTTCTTCTTATACCACTGATATTTCCACCAATAATAAACCTGAACCCCACACTTCAGAGTGACTGACTCTCCAGTGAACACAGGACTCTGAGGCTCCACAGTCAGTGTAGTTGTGGGTAAATCTGTGGAAAGAGATGGAGAACACTGCATGTTACAGCTGAATGACCCCCAGTGTCTTCCTGGAGTCACTCTGTATTTACATATATTATAACAAACAGGTTAGACCCACGATGCTGCATTCTAATCTGTTAATCACTGTGTTTTGTGGAGAATATCTGGAGATTATGTGGGATCTGATTGTGATTTGGAAGGTAAAACGTGAACCCATGACTGTGAGTAACTTAATTATTCCATCTAGTACCACCTTGGACACTTTGTCCAGTAATGTGACATTTGTAATTAGGACTGAGATGCTCTTTTATGTCACTTAAATACTTTTGTAACAGCAGAGTAAAAGCACAGTTATAGTTTCCATTTTGCCCTGCACAAGAAACAGAATACATGTGGACTCAGTGTGTATTATGTTACTGACTACCAAGAGTTTATTTGAACAAAAGAGTTTAAATTTGTCACATGCGCGTTCCCCGTTTCCCTAGCAACCGAGTCACTTCCAGGTTGTCGTTGGTCTCCATGGTTCCGTGTCTCCTCCCCTTTGTGTCCAGCTGTTCCGAGTTTGTCTCTGATTACATTCCTGTGTGAAGCCCGTTCCTACTTGTCTTTAGTTATATGTCGTTTGTTCTAGCCCCTGTGTGTTTAGTTATATGTCGTTTGTTCTAGCCCCTGTGTGTTTAGTTATATGTCGTTTGTTCTAGCCCCTGTGTGTTTAGTTATATGTCGTTTGTTCTAGCCACTGTGTGTTTAGTTATTTGTCGTTTGTTCTAGCCACTGTGTGTTTAGTTATATGTCATTTGTTCTGGCTCCTGTGTGTTTAGTTATATGTCGTTTGTTCTAGCCCCTGTGTGTTTAGTTATATGTCGTTTGTTCTGGCCCCTGTGTGTTTAGTTATATGTCGTTTGTTCTAGCCACTGTGTGTTTAGTTATATGTCGTTTGTTCTAGCCCCTGTGTGTTTAGTTATATGTCGTTTGTTCTAGCCCCTGTGTGTTTAGTTATATGTCGTTTGTTCTAGCCCCTGTGTGTTTAGTTATATGTCGTTTGTTCTGGCTCCTGTGTGTTTAGTTATATGTCGTTTGTTCTGGCTCCTGTGTGTTTAGTTATATGTCGTTTGTTCTAGCCCCTGTGTGTTTAGTTATATGTCGTTTGTTCTAGCCACTGTGTGTTTAGTTATTTGTCGTTTGTTCTAGCCCCTGTGTGTTTAGTTATATGTCGTTTGTTCTAGCCCCTGTGTGTTTAGTTATATGTCGTTTGTTCTAGCCCCTGTGTGTTTAGTTATATGTTGTTTGTTCTGGCCCCTGTGTGTTTAGTTATATGTCGTTTGTTCTAGCGCCTGTGTGTTTAGTTATATGTCGTTTGTTCTGGCGCCTGTGTGTTTAGTTATATGTTGTTTATTCTGGCGCCTGTGTGTTTAGTTATATGTCATTTGTTCTAGCCCTTAGCTCCCGTGTGTCTAGTTATATGTCGTTTGTTCTAGCGCCTGTGTGTTTAGTTATATGTCGTTTGTTCTAGCCAATGTGTGTTTAGTTATATGTCGTTTGTTCTAGCCCCTGTGTGTTTAGTTATATGTCGTTTGTTCTGGCTCCCGTGTGTTTAGTTATATGTCGTTTGTTCTGGCTCCCGTGTGTTTAGTTATATGTCGTTTGTTCTAGCGCCAGTGGGTTTAGTTATATGTCGTTTGTTCTAGCCCCTGTGGGTTTAGTTATATGTCGTTTGTTCTGGCGCCTGTGTGTTTAGTTATATGTTGTTTATTCTGGCGCCTGTGTGTTTAGTTATATGTCATTTGTTCTAGCCCTTAGCTCCCGTGTGTCTAGTTATATGTCGTTTGTTCTAGCGCCTGTGTGTTTAGTTATATGTCGTTTGTTCTGGCTCCTGTGTGTTTAGTTATATGTCGTTTGTTCTAGCGCCTCTGGGTTTAGTTATATGTCGTTTGTTCTAGCCCCTGTTTGTCTCTCATTAGATCTCATTTGTTCCTGCTCGTATGTAGTTTGTATATTCCTGTTTAATCTCGCATCCTCGCCCTGCGTTCATGTTTAGTTTCCCTCTCTGTCTGTTGTTTTCCTTGTTTAGTTCTCTGCTGTTCCCTCATCTGTAATATTTTGAACTTTAGAACTTTAGTTAACGTTATTTTGTCTAACTTAGTCTTGCCCTCACCGTATTAGTCTGTTATTGTTCTGTTAGCCTGTTCCTCTTATGTTTGTGTGTTTATTCTTTGTTCTAGTCAGTATTGTTAGTCTGTGTCTGTTAATAAACACATTTAGTTTTTCTATCCCCTACGTCCCTTATATTATGGCTTCCCTGGTTAGTTCAGTTTCGCATAACATCCAACGCGTCGACACTTCGCAAGTGTGTTCACTCTCCACCCCTTCAGCATTACAAATATATGAAATAAATCAACAGAATATAAATTACCTTGAGCAAGTCCAGCTTGAACAAATGACATCAGCACTATAAACATAAAAAGAGGAACATATGAATATGAACAATGAAATAATTACTTTATTAAAGAAAACATGATGGCAAAACATTGCAGACACAGTTAAAAAAAGTATGTATAACTGTTCATTTAACCACAAACATCATAACATCCTGTTTATTACTTTAACAAGTATACTGTCTAAACTCTGCTTCAAATGGAGTGGGGAAACTGTTTGCCGTTTTTACAATTCATCCTAATTAAACAAAAGTTAACGAAATTAAACTGTCGTGATAAAACATGTTTAGAGAGCTTTAGAGCGCTGAAGGTTTTGAACACAAGGGGGCGACAGTGATTTATGTTTCTGAGGAGAGTGGCGTGTGCTGTGGTATGAGCAGATCCACTACTGCTGTGTCACAGTTCCTGTCACGAATGGCCACTCTCCTCCCGTCCCTGATGTCACGGTTTCCCTGTCTTCCAGCTCTCCCTGGTTCCATGCCTTAGTTTCGTTTTCTCCGCCCCTGTCTGTTCCTCTATTCCACTCCTTGTTTTAGCTGTTCCCGCGTATCTGTTTAGTGTCTGATTGTCTTGCTTATTTAAGCTCTGTAGTTTGGTCTTCTGCTTGTTGGTCTATGGTAAGTTACGTCTCTCTGTCAGGTTTGCCGCTGTTGTCACTGCTTTTCTGTGTAGTCCAGCCGTGTGTTATATTACTCTCAGCACCCCTTAGCCTCTGTTTATTTTACCGTTCGTGTTTCCTCATTTAATAAACCGCCTCCTGCATTTTGCATTCTACCTCTCGCCTTGTTCTTGTTGGAAGCGTAACAGTTCCACAGTGTTATTTATGGACATCCTATCCAGCATTCTCTAAGTGTTTACAAGGTTATATGAAGAAACACACTGTGTATCGTGGAGCGATAGAGAGCTGGACGCAGACGATGAGAAGAGCGAGATTTATTAAGGGCAAATCCAGAATCTGGGTCAGTAAGACAGTCCAGGGTCACAGCACCAATACGAACAGATCCAGGAAATATATTAAACAAAAAGGAAAACATGAAAATCGGAAAATAAATCAACAGGCAAACGGAGAGAAAACAGGGTACAGATACACAGACAACAAGGCAAAGTGGTCAAAATTATCCTCAAATGAAACGCGTTTTATTTGTAAAATTTGTTTTGGACGCTTTTGCACCACAAAACATTTTTCACTACGCTGTAAAATCTGCTCCAAAAACCATCTAAAAACGCCGCATTTTACACTGTTTATATGTCAGTTGAAAAGCCGTAAAAAGCGTCGCTTTATGGGCTCTAAACGTTTTGGCGTGCTTACAACGGCATTTAAAACACCATTTTATTGTATGATGAGCTCTGCCTATTGGGTTCGACAGCCAATAGACGAACGCATTCACTCACGAACAAGGTCATACCAGACCAGTTCACTACAGATCTTAATCGGCTGCTGAACCAGTGCTCATTGAGTAATGTGTGAGCATCTAGTAATGTAAGATCACCTAAAAAGAGTGACAATGAGAATTAAGTCCATCACAGCTATGTCAGAGGATGAAACTGCTGTAGTTGGACTGCACAGGACACACAGTCAACAAACCAGACAGAATAAAGCTGCTGCTGACAGTCTAATTAGTAAAATATCCAGCCCAGTCTTTCGGTCTCTTCAGGAGGGTGAGGGATCATTCAGGTGAGGTCTTTGTTTTCAAGCACAGCAGGAGTGTCTCTGACTTGCAGGTGACTCCACTGTGGTAGGGACTAACCTGACCAAGAACACACATGAACAGCACATAGAATGGGAGACAAACAGAAAAACAAATGAGCTCACACCAAACAATCTTTAAAAAAATCCAGTGTAATATTTTATAACTCAGAAGAACAGACAAGCCAAATGGACTAGAATGAATGGGGAAAGGACATTGTATATAGATTCTCTCAACAAACGTCTCAAAGCCTGTGCCAATAATTAAATATTAAGATGATCATTGTCATATAGATAATTACAATTCAGATTTTATTCCTCTTAAAATCTATATAGTTTTTAAAGAACGAGGCTATTTCTTACTAGCCATCTTCTAACCTGGGGATAACCCCTTCCATTCAGTTTTAACCAGAACAAAAGTCTGAAGTCAGCAGTTGCTATAACGACACTACCCGCACCTCTGATAGCTAGCTAGGCAACAAGCTCGACTGGCTTTCAGTCTAGTGCTAGAAGCAACTCATGACTGACCAACTACAGCTATCTTTGGGTGAGCTTTATTTTGCAGCCATTTATCAGTTAGCTAGTTGTGTCTGGTTAGTATTTTTACGAATGAACACATGTAAATCCCCAAAATAAACAAACTTGAGCACTGGTTCATCAGCCGATTAAAATCTGTAGTGAACTGATCTGGTCTGACGTTGTTCGTGAGTGAATGAAAGTTCAAGTTCAAGTCTATTAACTGTGAAACCCAATAGGCAGAACTTATTATCATACTTTAAAACGGCATTTTAAACGCCGTTGTAAGCACGCCAAAATAGCGTAAAAGCGCCGTTTGTGAGCACTTAACGCGAAGCTTTTTACGGAGTTTCAACTGACATTTAAAAGGTGTAAAATATGATGTTTTTGATGGTTTTTGTAGCGTATTTTACAGCATAGTGAAAAATAGCACCATATTTTTCCATACAAAATGTTTGGCTTTCCATAGACAACGGCTTAGTACAAACACAATGAGCAGATAACGGCTAGAACAACGACCAGCAATACACTGAGGACAACACTGGGTTTAAAAACACGACCTAACAAGGTAGAAACAAGGAACAGGGGAAAGTAATGAAGGACAGAGAACTAAACGAGGAGCTAAACTAACGAAACCAAAACCAGGATGAACTGTTTTTCTCCATCTCCCCATTTCTGCTGAAAAAGAATATAGTGGAGTTGTGTATGCACGTTCTCTCTGCTACTACAACAGATTCATGTGGTAATGGGCCTTTTGTTAGGGGGGTAGGCGTTGGTCTTAAGGGTAATAATGTATGTCTTGGTCATTTCCTGTTGATCGTCACCTTCCTTTATTGTTTACTTCTGTTACATTTTTTTGAGATTGCCGTATTTTTACCCAGTTTGTCTGTTAAAATGTTAATATACACAGTATGTTACATTCTATCACACCGTTATACTTATTAATTTACCCCAACACACAAAACAGCCCAAGCAGTGGATGTTATCTGCTGATTTTCTATAGGGTTTGTTTGTAGACTCTACTTGACTGTTTCAACACCACACAGCATGTAGGTTTTCCCACTCATATCTGTGGTCATTCTTTGGATTTGTTGTATTCTACTGACTTCTCAATTCCTAAATTATGTTGGTATGATCCAAATCTCAAATATACAGATTGTCCAGTTTCTATAGTGATAGTGATGTCATGGCTGTCAACCCCGTCCAGGTAGTTATGAATCTTGGGGTTCTTCTTCACCCCACACTTTCAGTTGAACTTCATATTAGAACCCTCACTAAATCTGTTTATTTCTCCTCCAAAACTCTACTCCATGGTTTCAATAGCTCTTGTGTTGAGCATTGTAATCCTCTCTTGACTGGTCTTACTGTGAAAACTCTGACAAACACATATGCTAGAGTCGTAAGCGTCCATATCACTTCCGTGTTTCATCAGCTACACTGATGTGTAGAAGTACACTGGTAACTGGTCTGTTCCCATATTGAGTACAAATATGTACAAGAACTTCTCATCCTGCTCTCCAGCCCAGTACATCAAACAGAACCCTTTCCATAACACATCTGGATACAGTGAGAACACCTGAGCACATGGAAGTGAAACTCTGATCCTCCCTTCTGAGGGAACTACACAACTAACCCACATAATCTCATCAGTCAGGATCCTCAGACTGCACATTACCAACTTCATACAGCACCTCTGACTCTAATGAAGACATAAAGAGAACATTTACTCACAGAGCACCACAGGGAGTGGACTGAGCTCCATACTGTCCCAGTAATGATGGACTGACTGACTGACTGTGTGTGTTAAAGACTCATCACTTCCTGTGTTCTCTAGTCAAAGCACACTTCTGAGAAAGAGAGAAATACTGAGAGATAGACATAGAGCGAGGCGGCAGAGAGAGAGAGAGAGAGAGAGAGAGAGAGAGAGAGAGAGGAGGCTGTGGTTTACATTAAAATGCATTACTATTTTAAGTGCCTTGACTGTCTGTGGTGTGAGTGCTAGATATAGTGAGGCCAAGTCCTGTGTTCTCTAGTCAAAGCACACTTTTGAGAAAGAGAGAAATAGAGGGAAATATACATAGACAGAGAGAAGGGGAGAGAGAGAGAGAGAGAGAGAGAGAGAGAGAGAGAGAGAGAGAGAGAGAGAGAGAGAGAGAGAGGAGGCCATGGTTTCTATTTTATATTAAGTGCCTCCACTGTGTGGTGTGTATGTTGGACACAGTGAGGCCATAATTATTCATCATAATTATTATAAAGAATATTATTTATTGGAACTCATTTATTTAATGTAAATGTGTTGAATACACATTTGCAGGACCTCCATGCTGGGGGAGGGAACAGGAGGCAGCGCTGATCCACTTCTCTCCCCTGAAGCAGTTTGTCCTGCTCCAGCACACAAGGGTAGCAGTCAGAGGAAGAGCACTAGAGAATTCCTCAGGGTGTCACACAGGGACAGACACACGTGTTCTAGTATCAAGCCCTCATCACTCAGACACCACAGTAAGATGATCACACTCTAAACACTTTAACACCAGATCCATGCAAACTCAACACAAAGTTTGTGGAGAGTAGAAAAGAGAATGTGCAGGTGAAAGAAGAGAGAATTAAGTCTGATTCTGCACACTTTAAATTAATATTATTAAACACCACTGAGTATC
The DNA here is from genome assembly GCF_041902795.1 of Electrophorus electricus. Lineage (NCBI taxonomy): Eukaryota > Metazoa > Chordata > Actinopteri > Gymnotiformes > Gymnotidae > Electrophorus > Electrophorus electricus. The sequence continues at coordinate 17,972,122 of NC_137517.1, read as the reverse complement.
AGTAACATGAAGTAGAGAGCAGGTCACTATTTATCACCTCTAACAGTCCATAACACCCACCATCCTGCACTTCCTCCCTCTGCTACACAGCTGAAATAGAAACCACAACACTCACCTCCCTCTGAGCTCATGCCTTTATTTATGTTATTTCTGTATGTGCGTGTGTGTGTGTGTGTGTGTGTGTGTGTGTGTGTGTGTGTGTGTGTTTGTGCAGGTGCGTGCGCACGCACACATGCCTGTGTGTGTGTGTGTGTGTGTGTGTGTGTGTGCAGGTGTGTGCATGTGTGTGTGCATGTGCATGTGTGTGTGCGTGTGTGTGCGTGTGTGTGTTTGTGTGTGTTTGTGTGTATGTGTGTGTGTGTGTGTGTGTGTATGTGTGTGTGTGTGTGTGTGTGTGTATCCAGGGGATGTTTTGGGGTATTAATAATCTATTGCTTCTACAGAGTCTTTGTTGTTGTTTTTGAGACACAGAGGTACATAAAGATGAGTGATGGATGGTAACTGCAGGGTTGATGTTAAAGATAGTAAATAAGTATTTGGACACTTGTTTGAGGCCCTGTTTACTCTTGAACTCACTGTGCTGAGATGCCTCTTGTGGCTCTCAGTGTCACTACATTTTGTATCCTTCCATTTACCCTTCAAAGAACTTAGAGCTGTATGATATGTTCTATTCTATCATACAGATGTACAGCTCTGTGTTACAGGTGTACAGGTCTATGTGTGTGTGTGTGTGTGTGTGTGTGTGTGCTAATCAGACCTTCTCTCATCACTGTAAGTAGTTACATTGCCATATATGGACACTGTTTGCTTCTGTACTCCAGCACACTAAATGTAAAAATGAATCTACCATAACTGTTACCGTGCAGAACCTCGAGGGTATTTGCATCTACACTGTGTGAACCATACAGGAATCACACACCCTTCTTTAGTTTTCTCTAGTTTTTCTAATCAGAACGGTGTGGCTGTCCGGCTGCTTGTACAGTAGACTACACCATGTGTCCGTGTAATATGTGTGTGGGAAAAATGAGGAAATAAAATGATACACATTAACTTTAGACACAATAACTTTTATTTACCGTTGCCTGTCTTGCTACTGACAGGTCAGACGTCTCTACAGCAACATAACAGGGTTTTCTAACTCTGGGGGAATTGTATAGTGACTGCTGTCCCTTTGAGGAACTTGGACTCAGTAGTGGACCAAAAGTCCATCGCACACACACGACTTCATTTAAAAGCTTTTGACTGGTCACTTGTATTGTTTGTAATCAGTGTAATAAAAGCCAATACTATCAAAGCCACTGCTACTGTTGTATAATGGAATATGATTTCTATATAACTAACATAAATAGGTTCATGATCATATATTTGATTTTACGGGTTTTCTATTTCTTTATTTTGTCGTTCCAGAGATCTGAAGAATGAGCTGAAGTTGAGGGGAAACAGTCAGCCATTTAAAATCTACCACATTATTAATAATAAGACTTAGAAAATCTAGCACACGCGTTTAAAATTAACAACGATTATTATAAGAGAACGAACACTGAGCGGTAAGCTGTCGTTTCAACAACATTTCGTACTTTTCTTCAGCTAAATCAGGATGTTCTTTGGGTCGTGTAGCGCTAAAACGCTGTAAATGACGTTAGAGTCGCCTGTTCATCCCCACGAGTTTGACTGAACGGATATAATCTGTATGGCGAACAGGGTATTACAGGCGAGACGAGGAGACATGGCGTCAGTGGACAAGCGGGATGTTTTTTCTAAAGCTATTGTGTGTCTACAGCGTTACAGGCGTGATTAACTAAATACATTTTCAAAAAATAATGAACGATAAGAAAAGCTTGTATGGAGATTGAACCCAGAGCCTTATACATGCAAAGCATGGACTCTACCACTGAGCTACATCTCCCTCTGATTAAGAAGGTGTGATAGACAGTTAATATAAATGTAATTCATAACTCGGTGTAACACTTTATGGAGTTATAACAGTGCTGAACACATCCACTCTAATGTTACACACTGTCTAATAGGGTCCGGCAACCTAGGTTAGGTTAGCTAGGTTAGGTTAGTGTCAACATTTAACACTTTAACATTCATACATTTCAGAAACGATCGTATAACACAGAATAAGCTACATCTCGATAAAGAGAGGAACTCTGACGAGGGAGAAACCATGGACAATAATGGAACAATAATGTTTAATTTAAACATTAACATTAAAGTGCCTAATTAAGCCCTACTATATCATTTAAAGATTTATAGACGCAGTGCTTGAATAAGTCTGGGTTCAGAATGTGTAATTATACACAGGACATCAAATATTCAAATATACATCAGATATAGAGGGGCAGTAGTGAGTAACACTGGGTCTGGGTGTGTTTGTGAGGCTGATTGCTGGTGCATAACCTGCTGGATGGAACTGGCTGAGAAAGACGCTTTACTGTTAACATGACTGTTAATAAAAGTCCTCATTAACATTACTGTTAATAAAAGTTCCCATTAACATTACTGTTAAAAAAAGTCCTCATTAACTATACTGTTAATAAAAGTCCCCATAAACTACACTGGTAATAAAAGTCCCCATTAACTACTCTGTTAAGAAAAAAGTCCCCATTACCTTTACTATTAATAAAAGTCCTGATTAACTACTATACTGGTAATAAAAAAGTCCCCATTAACTTTACTGTTAAAAAGCCCCATACTATTAATGAAAAGCCCAAATTAACTATGCTGTTAATAAAAGCCCCCATTAACCATACTGTTAATAAAGGTCCCCATTAACCATACTGTTAATAAATGTCCCAATTATGTATACTATTAATAAAAGTCTCGATTAACTATACTGTTAATAAAAGTCCCCCATTAACTGTAATGTAAATAAAAGTCCCCATAAACATATACTGTTAAAAAAAAGTCCCCATTAACTTTACTGTTAATAAAAGCCCATTATAAGGAGCTTCTCTTGTGTTTCTATCAGCACTGGATCTGTGTTTGCTGAAGGTTCTCTGACTGTAACAGAGACTGGAGGAGGAGGAGGAGGAACCAGGACCTGTACACATGTTAACTGTTAATAAAAGTCCCCATAAACATATACTGTTAATAAAAGTCCCCATTAACCTTACTGGTAATAAAAGTACCCATTAACCTTACTGGTAATAAAAGTGCACATTAACCTTACTGGTAATAAAAGTCCCCATTAACCTTACTGGTAATAAAAGTGCACATTAACCTTACTGGCAATAAAAGTGATGGGCACATCAGGGTAAGAAGAGACGCAGCTGAAGTGATGCACCCATCATGCCTAGTGCCTACCGTACAAGCTGGTGGGGGCAGTGCTATGATCTGGGGTTGCTGCAGTTGGTTAGGTCTAGGTTCAGCAACGTTATGTGCCCACAGAATGAGGTCAGCTGAGTACCTGATATACTGAATGACCAGATTATTCCATCAATGGATTTTTTCTTCTCTGATGGCACGGGCACATTCCAAGATGACAATGCCAGGATTCATCGGGTTCAAACTGTGAAAGAGTGGTTCAGGGAGCATAAGACATCATTTTCACACATTGACTGGCCACCACAGAGTCCTGACTTGAACCCCATTGAGAATTTTTTGAAATGCTGGAGAAGACTTTGGGCAGTGGTCCAAATCTTCCATCATCAATACAAGATCTTGGGGAAAAATTAATGCAACTCTGGACAGAAATAAATGTTGTGACATTGCAGAAGCTTGTGGGAACAATGCCACAGTGAATGCATGCCGTAATCAAAGCTAAAGGTGGTCCAAATAAATCTTAGAGTGTGTGACCTTTTTTTTGGCCAGGCAGTGCATAAAAGTGTAATTATGTAATCAAATAACATTTGCATCACAGTTACACCTTGAAGAATAACAGGTTATAAAACGCATCAAAATACTAAGGCTTGTATGTTAGAGCTGTACAGCTGTAACATAGAGCTGTACACCTGTAACATAGAGGTATACACCTGTATGATAGAGCTGTACACCTGTATGATAGAGCTGTGCATCTGTATTATAGAGGTGTACAACTGTATGATAGAGCTGTATGATATGTTCTACTCTAAGTTCTGTGAAAAGTAAATAGAAGGATATAAAATGTAGTACCACTGAGAGCCACAAGAGGCATCTTAGGACAGTGAGTTCAAGAGTAAATGGGGCCTCAAACAAGTCTCCAAATATTTATCTACTATCTTTAACATCAATCCTGCAGTTACCATCTATCATTCATCTTTATGTACCTCTGTCTCTCAAAATCAACAACGAAGTAGAAACAATAGATTATTAATACCCAACAACATCCCCTGGACACACACACACACACACACATTAATAAAATGGAGGCATGAGTTCAGAGGGAGGTGAGTGATGTGGTTTCTGTTTTATTTCAGCTGTGTAGCAGAGGGAGGAAGTGCAGGGTGGTGGGTGTTATGGACTGTTAGAGGTGATAAATAGTGACCTGCTCTCTACTTCATGTTACTGATACTCAGTGGTGTTTAATAATATTCATTTAAAGTGTGCAGAATCAGAATTAATTCTCTCTTCTTTCACCTGCACATTCTCTTTTCTACTCTCCACAAACTTTGTGTTGGGTTTGCATGGATCTGGTGTTAAAGTGTTTAGAGTGTGATCATCTTACTGTGGTGTCTGAGTGATGAGGGCTTGATACTAGAACACGTGTGTCTGTCCCTGTGAGACACCCTGAGGAATTCTCTAGTGCTCTTCCTCTGACTGCTACCCTTGTGTGCTGGAGCAGGACAAACTGCTCCAGGGGAGAGAAGTGGATCAGCGCTGCCTCCTGTTCCCTCCCCCAGCATGGAGGTCCTGCAAATGTGTATTCAACACATTTACATTAAATAAATAATATTCTTTATAATAATTATGATGAATAATTATGGCCTCACTGTGTCCAACATACACACCACACAGTGGAGGCACTTAATATAAAATGGAAACCGTGGCCTCCTCTCTCTCTCTCTCTCTCTCTCTCTCTCTCTCTCCCCTTTGCTTTGACTATGAGAACACAGGACTTGGCCTCACTATGTCTAGCACACACACACCACAGACAGTCAAGGCACTTAAAACAATAACGCACTTTAATTCTGAGAACACAGGAAGTGATGTGGCTTTAACACACACAGTCACTCAGTCAGTCCGTCATTACTGGGACAGCATGGCGCTCAGTCCACTCCCTGTGGTACTCTGTGAGTAAATGTTCTCTTTATGTCTTCATTAGAGTCAGAGGTGCTGTATTAAGTTGGTAATGTGCAGTCTGAGGAGCCTGACTGATGAGATTATGTGAGTTAGTTGTGTAGTTCCTTCAGAAGGGAGGATCAGAGTTTCTCTTCCATGTGCTCAGGTGTTCTCACTGTATCCAGATGTGTTATGGAAAGGGTTCTCTTTGATGTACTGGGCTGGAGAGAAGGAGGAGACGTTCTTGTACATATTTGTGCTCAATATGGGAACAGACCAGTTACGAGTGTACTTCTACACATCAGTGTATCTGATGAAACACGGAAGTGATATGGAGGCTTACGACTCTAGCAGATGAGTTTGTCAGAGTTTAACAGTAAGACCAGTGAAGAGAGGATTACAATGGTCAACACTAGAGCTACTGAAACCATGGAGTAGAGTTTTAGAGGAGAAATAAACAGATTTAGTGAGTGATCTAACATGAGGTTCAAATGAAAGTGTGGGGTGAAGAAGAACCCCAAGACTCCTAACTACCTACACAGGGTTGACAGACATGACATCACTATCACTATAGAAACTGGAGAGTCTGTATATTTGGGATTTGGGTCACAGCAACATAATTTAGGAATAGAGAAGTCAGTAGAGTACAGCAAACCCAAAGAATGACCACAGATATAAGTGGGAAAAGCTACATGCTGTTGAAACAGTTCAGTACAGAGTACAAACAAACCCTGTAGAAAATCAGCAGATAACATACACTGCTTGGACTGTTTTGTGTATTTGTGTAAATTAAGACCTACAACAGTGTGATGGAACAATGTAACCTACTGTGTATATTAAGATTTTAACAGACTAAATGTGTAAAAATACTGTAACTTCAACAAATGTAATGTGAGTAAACAATAAAGGAAGGTGACGATCAACAGGAAATGACCAAGACAAACATTATTAACCGTTTGCTTTTTGTAATATAAATGAAAACACTTATATTAAGAGGCGGAAGAATGATCTTGACCAACATAGTCTGGCTGTAATCAGCCTGACACAAGAGAGACTCTTCATTTTATAGATATGAAAGGAAACACTGTGACATGAACCTCAACACACAGAACTCCACTGGACTCTTTTTCAGAGCTTCATGTTATCAGCAGAAATGGGGAGATGGAGAACAACAGTTCTACAGTCATGGAACATCTCACAAACACTTTTATTTTGTCCCATTAATACTGCATGACTATTTAACAATTAATCCTATACACGAATCTCAGAAACAAATTCACAAATTCAGCAGATTTGTGAATCAGTGTTACGATCCCGAGCGTCGCTGCATTCACCTGCTTTCAGTTTCTGTTTCCATCCTGATTTTCATTTCCATGTGATTTCCATGGATTTCATTTCCATATGTGATTCCTTGTTTTGGTTTCGTTAGTTCAGCCCCTCGTTTAGTTCTCTGGCCTTCATTAGTTTCCCCTGTTCCTCGTTTCTACCTTGTTAGGTTGTGTTTTTAAACCCAGTGTTTTCCTCAGTGTCTTGCTGGTGGTTGTTCTAGCCGTTATCTGCTCATTGTGTTTGTACTAAGCTGTTGTCTGAGCTCTTGTCTTGTTTTCGTTTATTCAGTCAGTGTTCTGGGTTCTGCCTTGTTGTCTGTGTATCTGTACCTTGTTTTCTCTCGGTTTGCCTGTTGATTTATTTTCCAGATTTTGTACTTTTTGTTTAATATATTTCCTGGATCTGTTCGTATCAGTGCTATGACCCTGGACTGTCTTAATGACCCAGATTCTGGATTTGCCCTTAATAAATCTCGCTCTTCTCAGTGTCTGCATCCAGCTCTCTATCGCTCCACGTTACACAGTGTGTTCATTCTTCATAAACCCTCTAAACACTTAGAGAATGCTGGATAGGATGTCCATAAGTAACAGACACTGTGGAACTGTGAAACAGCAGTAGTGAATCTGCTCATACCACAGCACACACCACTGTCCACAGAAACATAAATCACTGACGCCCCCTTGTGTTCAAAATCTTCAGCACTCTAAACTACACTAAATGTGTTTTATCGTGAAAGATTCGTTTCTTTCTCTATTTTGGTCACTTTCTCCACTCCCTTTGAGTTTAAATGAAAATTTATTAAAAGTTATCTAGCATGTTAAAGTGTCTTGTTTTGTTTTTTTATTTAAATGAACAGTTGTACATACTTTTATTTTTACTGTTTTTAAAATGTGTTTTTTTTAATTGTGTTTTTTAATAAATTAATGATTTCATTGTTCATATTCATATGTTCCCTCTTTTATGTTTATAGTGCTGATTTCATTTGTTCAAGCTGGACTTGCTCAAGGTGATTTATATTTTGTTTATATATTATTTAAAACCCAAACTGCCATTACTAACTCTATTCAACTATTAGATGAAACATGGTATGATGGAATGATGTAATGAGACATTTATGAAAAAATGCTATTTTAAATGTATTAATTTACACATTTAGCATTTTAGTGTATGTATTTTATAATTAATGAATTTATTTAGTATTAAAACATGTGCAGGACCAGACAGCACTGACTGGTGTGGTAGATTTAGATTTAGATCTGTGTAATTTATTTGTTTTCAAAGTAACTGAATGAAGAATTCAAATGTTTAATGTTTCTGCAGGTCATGTTAAAGCTGTTGTGAGTGTAAGTCCTGATAATCACGTGTTCAGAGGAGAGACTGTGACTCTCAGATGTGACATACAGGGAGAAGGAGACACTGGGTGGATATACAGCTGGCATAAGTATGGCAACAGTATCTACCCATACGTCATGTCCAATACATACACATTCAACTTTGTTGTACAGTATGACAGTGGTACATACACCTGCAGAGGGTACAGGGGAAGAGACTCTCAGAGCTCAGAGATCAGTAATGCTATTACATTAACTGTGTCAGGTGAGTTTGGACTGTGAATTCAGCCAATAGACATTCATAGCAAGGTTGCAATTGTGTGTGAGTGATTTTAAACACCCAATAACTTGTATTTGCTGTGTTACAGTGATACCCCAGGCAGTACTGAGTGTGTCTCCACAGAGCTGGCTGACTGAAGGAGACTCAGTGAGTCTAAGCTGTGAGGTCAGAGACTCCTCTACAGGCTGGACATTCAGCTGGTACAGAGCTGTTCCCTACAGAGAATGTGTAACTCCAGTAACAGACATTCATGACTCTGTGAGGTATTGTGTTGAAATCCTCTCAGACAGCATCAGAGGAGCTGGAGGCTCCTACACTCTCAGTCCTGCTGCTCTACATCACACAGGAGTTTATGTGTGCAGAGCAGAGAGAGGAGAACCAGCCTATCAGACACAGTACAGTAACACACAGCCACTATGGATCACAGGTGAGGACAAACAACAGCAGTGTGTGTGTGTGTGTGTGTGTGTGTGTGTGTGTGTGTGTGTGTGTGTGTGTGTGTGTGTGTGTGTGTGTGTGTTTGTGAAACATCAATCACTGTCATACACACACACACAATCAAGAGCTTAGTTATATGTTATTAATTAGATTGCATTAGTGGTTTTCAATCATGAAAGGAGGCATCAAACTGGTTGTAATATTTCCATGTTAAACGTGTTCACTACACTCCTGCTATGATAAGACAATAATAATAACACGTGATGTATAATTTCTGTTTCTAAGGTCTGTCTCCTCCAGTCTCTCTGATCATCAGTCCCAGCAGAACTCAACACTTTAGTGGTGACTCTCTCTCACTGAGCTGTGAGGGACAGAGTGACTCTCCTGGATGGAGAGTGAGAGGATACACACACAGTGGGAGTGTGTCAGATTGTTCATCAGACTGGGGATCAGTTACAGGATCTACATGCACCATCAGATACCTCTACACATCCCACACTGGAGTGTACTGGTGTCAGTCTGAATCTGGAGGGAGCAGCAATCCTGTTAACATCACAGTGCACAGTGAGTCTGCATGTATGCACTCGCTAGTTAAGGAGAAAAGGAAATGTTTGATAACAGGATATTACAGTTCACAATATATAGAACTATCAGTTACTGACTAAGAAAACTGTTAACTAGAGTTAATAAGAAAATCTGTTAATTTAACATATTCTGGGTGAAATGTGTGTGTGTGTGTGTGTGTGTGTGTGTGTGTGTGTGTGTGTGTGTGTGAGAGAGAGAGAGAGAGAGAGAGAGAGAGAGAGAGAGAGATTCTACTTTCTACTTTATTGTGTTAATGTTCTGTGTCCCTGTTATGTATTACTCAGTATTCATGCTGGAATCCTTCTCTCTGTAAAAGATGAGTAAAGTGATTTCTCTGTTCTAGATGGTCATGTGATTCTGGAGAGTTCTGTCCATCCTGTGACTGTGGGAGATCCTCTGACTCTACACTGTTTACTTCACCCCAATATCACATCACACCTCAGAGCTGATTTATATAAAGATGGATCACTCATCCAGACCCAGACTGCAGGAGAAATCACCATCCATACTGTCTCAAAGTCAGATGAGGGTGTCTACTACTGTAAACACCCAGAGAGAGGAGAGTCACCACACAGCTGGGTCTCAGTCAGAGGTCAGAATCTAAAGATTTCACATCTTTATTATTCCACTAATTTAACCAGAGCTTCAAATTTAACCAGAGCTTCAAATGTATGTTAGCAAGAAAATCATTTTATAATTCTGAATCTTGGAGCAGTAATCCTGTGAACATCACAGTGCAGGGTGAGACTCGATGTAATGAATTTACGCTTGTACTGAGTTTACTCTGAACACCATGAACACCATGTCCTGTCCCTGACTGAACTCTCTTCAGTTTATATATTTGTATTTTCATATGCATTTGAGTATTTGAGCCTATGGATATACATTACTTACATTTAGTCATTCAAGCCATGTAAAGTTACTGTTACCCATCATTTTCTAAGAGACAGAATAGATGTTTTTTATATAGTCTATCCACAGCAGAAATAGGAAATCAAACAGCCCCATCTTGTGGTGTGAATCAGTATTTACATAAATGCAACAAAGTGTTCACATGGAATCCAGTTACATTAATTAAGGCTTAAATCTACATGTAATACACTCATTTATTTTAGAGAAATAAAATGCTATTACACTGCTGGATGTATTGATACATTTAACTGTGTTCAAGTAGATAACTGGTCCCAAAGGCGTAGAACCTATTTGTAAACTAGGGGCCATTTTAATACTAGGACTGTCAGGGAATGTTTTGGACAATAAACATTTTTGTGTTCATTTCTGTTTACCATCACCACCATTACTCCTACTGTATCAACACTACCATTACTCCTACCAGATGTGGTTCAGCTGAGCTGCATGTGAAGTAATACATTCCATTTATTTATTCCTTCAAGTTCACTTCTTGTATCAAAACTATTAGATGTTTTCAAAAAGCTTTCAAAGGTTTAATAAGCTTCCAACACATGATCTTATAGAGAGGTGAACGTAAAAGCAGAATTTAAGTACTGTGTGATTTCTACATTGGAGCCTGAGCTGGTTCTGACTGTGCAGTCTAAATGGACACAAATATTGAGTAGAGAGACCATCACACTCACATGTGAATGAGTAGGAGTGTAATCCTGACCCCAACCCCATCTCAAAGTCCAGTTAAAATCCAGTTACAGAATGTTAACAGCATGTCTATAACAGCTTGTTGAGTGTGCTAAGATGGTATGTATTATACCTGTTACATGTTCAGTGACTTCTCAGGTTAACATCTACAGATAAGAACTTGGACACCCAAATAAAGTGAAAAACAACTGAATTCATCAGATTATAAACAAATCTGATATAAACAGTTAATTAAAAGTCTGTTGATTAATCTACTGCTTCACTACTGCTACACCATGTTACTGAGAGTCTATTGTTCTTATTTTAAAATGTTTAAAATGCTCTTATACTTCATCTATTTTTAATCTAAGAATGTTACTCATTTCATAGATATCTCTATGCACTCTGCCATTGCATATCTTGAACTGTGTGTTTCATCTCCATCAGCAGTTAAACCTACACCTAAACTCACATCAAGCCTTAAAGGAGCTGCACTGGTGGGAAACCCAGTGACTCTGCACTGTAAGCTGGACCAGCCTGCTGGATGGAGTTTTTACTGGTCCAGACACACACAGAACCCTGAGACTGAGACCAACACTGCAACAAACTCCTACAACATCAGCTCAGTGGCGCCCTCTGATGGAGGCCAGTACTGGTGCAGAGCTGGTAGAGGAAACCCAGTCTACTACACAAACTACAGTGATGCACTGTGGGTAAACGTTACTGGTGAGGAACCGTTTGCATTCTATAACTAAAAAAATTGAAATTTAATTTGTCAGTTACATATTCAGCAAAAATATGAAATATCAGTACTTATCAACCCTTAGTAAAAGTTGGCACAATACTAAAGTGTCACTACATGTACTGGGGAGTCTTGGACATGTGCATACTTTGGCCACTAGAGAGGAGAAGTCAATAACATTTTAGTAGAAAAATGACAAAGCAGATCAGAAAATGTTTGATTTCCTGAATAACAGGAAGCTGTCATGTCTGCTACAGGACATGATTTATGTGCTTCTGAATTAATGGGTTTATTCAGTATTAAAACATCTGCAGGACCAGACAGCAGTGACTTGTGTGATAGATTTAGATTTAGTTCTGTGTACTAGTGAGTAACAGTTTACAGTGTATAATTATAGAAAACATTGTGTTGGTTATCTGTGTGATAGATTTAGGTCTGTACAGTAACTCTGTTTACCTGACTGTACATGGTAAGATCACAGTCATTTCATGAGTTTAACATCTATTTTACTCATTTAAACTCTTTGTAGACAGTAGCAGAACACACTCAGTCCACATGTATTGTGTTTACTTATTAAGGGTAAAAAATATACTGTAACTGTACTTTTCCAGTAATTCCAGTAATACTGCATGGTATTATAACTGTGAAATGCAATCTTACTTAATTTCTGGTTATTATCATTACCAACTTATAATGGATCTTAAAAATGATACACAGGACTTTTGTTACAAGACCCGATCTCACTAATAGCGCCCCCTACTGTGTTGAAGAAGAGAGTACACAGTGAGCTCACATAGTCTGGAGCAGAGACGTGTGACAAATCATTTTGATTCATGTGATGTTTTGGTTCCTATGAGTTCAGCTAGAGATGCCTCCTCTCTTGGCCTGGTTGGTTTGGCTGTGGGACCGAGTTTGGTCGTGTTCTTCATCTTACTGACCCTGCTGTGGTGCTACAAAAACAACAAAGGTCTGAGATCAACTGCAGGTCATTTATGAATAGTTTAAATATTATTGCAGTGAAATATTGTTGCAGTGAAAGGCTTGGACAGAGTGCAGCTACAAACTAAAGTCCAGGAACCTCTTGTAGTAATAAACACACTGTACTCTGTTATAAACACACTGCACTCTGTGTCAGATGAACCTGCAGACGACCTCAGTGATGTCAGTTATTCTCAGGTCATGAAACACAACAAGAAAAGGAGGAATAAAGGTAAATCAGCATCACCCTCACAATGGGATTTAATTCACACCTCACACACACAACATCACTCTACTATACATATAAGTAACAGGTTCTGTATAACTACACACTGGAGGATAAAGTCTGATCTACATCACTCTACTGTATATATATACATATATATATCTACTATATAATCATCACATGAGACAAAGGAAACACATGCTGGTCTCCAAAAGCAGCAGCAGTGCATTGTGGGAATGAAGCTTGTATGATGAGCTGGTTAGAACACTAAAGGTCAGCGAGAGGTCACGTCTGTGTTTGCTTTGGTTTTGTTCTCTGTTACTGCAGACACTGGTGCGGGACCCAGTGAAGTCACTTATGCTGAGATCGAACTGAAACCAAAACAGAAAGCAAAGAAAAAAGAAGGTACATGAAAAGGAGAAACTTTAGTCACCTACAGCAGCGACACACCAAGATACAGCTGACCTGAAGAACTCTTAAGATTCTACGTTTTGATTCACTGCTTAGTAACTGTGTGCTTAGTTACCCACTGTAGGTTATTCAGGTCATGTTGTGTTTAATCATTTGGAGGGTTGGACTTCTTCCTGTGGTCTAATTCAGCCTCTTCTGTCCCTACTAGAGAAGAGCAGTGTGTGGTTAGACACTGTGTACTCAGAAGTGAGGCAGGACTCACACAAAGGTCAGTGCTCCAAGATCTATGGCATCATTTCAGAGGTACCAGGCTGTACCAAGCCACTACTGCACCCAAAGACCTAAAGGACCGCTATAACTGGTCATAAGGAGAGCTCAAACCAGTCCTTCAAAACCAGCTAACAGTGAAGGAAACAGAGCTGAAGCCAGTCAGCAGATATCACTCCATAGAGTGCTCACTGATCTCCACTCCATTCATTACTGTCAGTAGCAGCTGCTGTGGTTGGAATATTTTTAATAAACATGACTCAGTGAAAAAGGAGCCAGTGTTCATTTTAAACTTTATTTCAAGTGAAACTGAATAACAATGCAAAGTGACTTCTGCTCAGGTTTAAAATAATTAATAAACAATCATGAAACATGTAAGAGCCCTTTACTGTTTATGTGCACAGAACTGAACCTGCCAGCTTTGTTAAATAGAAGACAGGTAGAGTGGAGCTGAACTGACAGTGATTCTATGTACAGAAATAATGACTGATCCTAATGAATGTTTCTGAATCATTTTTGTGAAGGTTGTTGAGGAACAGCACAGACTGCTGGGAAACAGAGTTCATCCTCCTATGTTACTCACTAAAGCCAAATACTCACGTCTACAACAGGAAGGTGTTTTATAACAGATGGAGATGTAACAGGTTGGCGGTAAAATATCTTACAGTGAAAGTGTAGTTTCACCAAAATTAACATACTAGTCTCACTCTTAGTGTAGAAATGCTTGATAACATTATAATTGTTTTGTTTGTTTGTTTTGTCATGTGAATCCAAATATGATGTGTGCTGGTTGTAGCATAAACATTCCAGGAGAATCAGATTCAGTGGTGTTGGAGTTCCTTCTCTGTAGAGGAGATAAGTGTATGAGTTCTGTGGGGCTTCACAGCCAACAGACCTTCTGTCTTTTCAGCTGTTCTGAAGCTTGTGATTGAGTGACTGCTTATGTTTGTGTGTTTGTTACTAGAGTCACTCAGAGAGACACATTATGCTCCACTTTTTAACCTTTGATCCAAGATTTTTTAAACATTTTTTACAGTGTTATGTAACTGCAGCACTTTGTAAATTAAAGACCTGGAGATTCCTGGTGATCTTCTGTAGTGAGCCTCACTAGGGTTTAACCCTAACTCTAATCCTGGTGATCTTCTGTAGTGAGCCTCACTAGGGTGAAGGAATCAATATGTATTGTTTTTATTTTGTGATTATTTTTGATTAAGTTTTATATTATGTTTGTATTTCTGTACTTTTCTAAATGTCACTGTAACTCTTCTGTGCCGTGGTGTCTGTCTGTGAGGTATCAAGGTCAGGAGGTGATGACTCTCAGGAGGTGATGACTCTCAGGCCTCATTCATACCTCTCTCTCTCTATCATCCTCCTCTCTCCTCCTCCTGTCTCTCTCTCTCTCTCTCTGTCTATCCTACTTCTTCATCTCCTCCTGATCTCACTTCTGTGTTGTTGTATTAACTACTCATTGTTAGATTAGCACCCTTCTTTTTGATGAAGAAAAATCTGATCTGAAGTTTTTAAATGTGCACAAATAAACATCAGGACTCTGAGGATCAGTACAATCTCATGACTCTTCATTGCTGAATTTCTAATCCTAATCCTAACCTTAATCCTAATACTGATGATTGTCATGATCAGTCCCTCCCATCTTCCTCATTCCATGTTTTCCTTGTCTTGTGTATTTTATTTCCATGTCATAGTTTCGTTTTCTCCGCCCCTCGTTTGATTGCTTACACCTGTCCCTCGTTTCTCCCTTGTTAAATTCATGTATTTAAACCCTGTTGTGTGCCTGGTATCAATGCTGTTCATTGCATGTTCATCTGAGTGGTTGTGTTTCCTAGTCTTTGTTATAGCCTGCTTCCCCTGTTTGCCTTCATGTGTTTTGTTTGTTTAATCATGTATCCCTGTACTCTCCGTGTTGGTAATATAACCCTGGACTGCTACAACGACTCAACAATGAGGGAACACAGGAGCTGGAAGGGACTAATCATGACAATGATGTTCTCTAGTGGTCATTGCCAGTGAGACTCAACACTACAGACTGAAGTACATATTACAGTCAGTATCACAGAACTGTACTGTGCCACCATTACTAATGACAGCAGAACCACTACTATTACTTTATAATAGTGTCAGTATCACAGAAATGGACTGATCCACTGGTTCGGGAGGACACTACCTCTGGTCACCAGGGATCAGCCCCACTGCAGTACTGAGCTTCTCCCCCTTGTCAATCACTCCATCGTGTTGCATCCTTGTTTGGTGATTAGTATTATTGTGTTTAAGCTTCTTGTGTAGTTTAGTTGGGGAGTCTTGCTGCTACTTTGTAGCAATCCCGAAGTGTTCTTTAAGTCTTTATAAGTCTGACTTTTTGTGATCTGACTTGTTTGTTACTGTTGATTTGTCTCCCTGTTACTTTTTTACTTCTGGTATTTTTGACCTATTCCTGCTGTTTTACATTGTGATACTGGATGTGTGTTTAGGATTTATCCACCACACATTAAACTCTCACTTTGGTTAAACTTTGGTTCGTCACATGTTGTCTGGTCTCGTGTGTGTTTAACATGGATGTTACGTTCCTCTTTGTTGTCAGGCCTGGTTTTCTCAGTATGTGTGTGAGGGCACTGAGACTCAAAACAAAACATCTGTACCCTTTTCATTGGTTGGATCATTTTATTGATGTTTTAGTAATACAAGCCTCAAGAAATGATATTTCCAATAAAGAATTTTATTGGTGTTTTCTTTTGTTTCATTATTATTGTTAGACACTGAAGCCTTTCTGCCTTCAGCCACCCAATGCAAGGTCTCTGCTTATCAGCCATGACATGATGGCTTGACCGCGAGCTTGTCTCTCCAGGTCATCTGCTCCCTCTTCTTGCGTACTTTACCCCTCCCTTTCTCTTACAACAGCAGAGAACACAGCCAGGGGGTTCAGGAAGCCTTGGGGGAGCCGGCACCACGTGTATTGCCCACCCTGAAATGTAAATGCGAAAAGTGGTTGGCTGTCTGGGGGGACTGGTAGAGAGAAACAGGCAGAGCAAATATCCACAACAGTAGAATAGTGGTGGTGTGCAGGTATAGAGGTTAAAATGGCAGACACATCTGGCACAAGCTGGGCTATAGGAACTACTATGTCATTAATGTGCCTGAGATCTTGTGTAAATCTCCATCCCTTACCGCCTGGTTTACGCACTGGGTTTACAGGGGTATTGTAGGGTGACACAGTGGGAATGATTACACATTGGGTAAACAGGGAGTCAATGATAGGTGACAGACCTGCTTCTTTTTCAGGAGATAGCAGATACTGTTTACAGTAAACAGGGGTACCATGCTTGAGTCGAACCTTATAGTGAGGACAATGTATAAACCCCACATCATTCTTATGGGCAGCCCACAGAGATTTAGGAATGTCTTCCAGCTCAGGAAGTATAGAGTGTTCTGCTGTGTTGCTAGGCTGGCCCAGCATGTCTGTAAACATAAAGATATTTGGTCTGGAATGGATCATCATTTTGCCCTGCTCAACAGAGAGAGAGAGAGATTCATTTTAAACATCAAATCGCGACCCAACACCACCTGAAGAAGGATGCCTGGGAAGGGCAAGAATAAGGGTAAAAGACGCACTTCCCCAAATTGTGTCCGCAATATCTGTGTTCTCGGGTACCTTCCTGACTCCCGCAGTAGGAGAGCATGGTCCAGTCGCGGAAGTGGAGGAGTCACACGGGACTATGTCTGACCAAAACGACTGGTATAATGATTTCCAGTCCTCGGAGTCGGGCACTGCGGACATCTCCCTTATCGCGGTGAGACCATCACTCATCTGGGCTTCAATTCATGGAATCACAACGGGGGAGGGACCCGCTGGGTACTCAGCGGTGGAATCCGTAGGGTCCTACATGGACCTCACAGAGGGCTATGCGGAGTATGAAGAGCGAAGGGAGTGCAGTGACATCACGCTGGAGTTGGACCGGTGGTCCGATCAGGATGAGGACCCGTCGATGGAGGTGGAGGAGGTACCTCAGCGGGATCCCTCCTCTCAGACTGATACCATGGGCTCCAAGGGTGATGAGCCCCCAGCAACCAAGGCCTCTCCTAAGGCTCTGCCCAGGGCAAGGTGCTCTAGGGGGAGACCTCCCCCTCCGAACAACGTCACGAGCTCCGAGGACGACGAGCCCCCAGCACCAAGCTTCACAAACTGTTTAATTTGTGTAGTGTTGTGCCTGTTCCCGTCACCATGTCTCTCCCCGTTACCATACATGTGCCTGTCCTGTTGTTCTGCTCTGTGTCCATGTCAGTCCCCATCAGTGTGTGCATTCCTGTGTCTGTCATTGTGTTAGTCCCAGTGTTCCTCCCTGTGCTCCTGCTCATGCTAGCCCGGGGCGGACTGCCCTGTCCTCTGGCCTCTCCGTTTGGCATTGGTCTCGGGTCCGCAGCCCGTTTAGCTGGCATGCCGGGAGTCGCGCCCTTAAAGGGGGGTTCTGTCACGTTATGGCCCTGCCCCCTCCTCAAACGTCTTGGTGTGTGTGTGGGTGTGTGTTCGTCCATGTTGCCATAACCTCTCATGTCGTCCACCTGTTTTGCATTATGTGTAATCGTCTTTAGTATATATATGTCTCCTGTTTTCGTACCGTGTTTGCTGGTGTTTGAGATGCGCATAGCATTAGAGCCTTGTCTTCTGTTTTTGCATGTTCATAAGAATAAACACCTGTTTCACCGTGCCTCATCCCTGCATCCCACGTATCCTCGAAACATCACAGGTTAAATGGAGAACCAGGAATAACTACAAACTGTTGCATCAAAAAAATTGAGGGGTCATCTGGACTTTTAATGGGCAGAGAGTGCATTTTAGGACAGTCTGCAGGGACCCCTGAGCTAAAGGATGAATAAGTGGCACTGGAGTCCAAAAATGAATAATGAATTATTGAACAGCAGATCAATAACAGGAAGCAAATGAATATCATTAACTAGGTTGGCATTTAAACCTGTAAACTGGTTCGGATCAGAGCATATATGTGTCCTGTGTCTATTATCTAAATCTACAGGATGACGGGGGAAAAGTGAGGCATGTTCTAAGGATCTACATAGAAAGGAAAGAGACAAGGTTAGTAAAGATTAGATGTTTCTGCATGAATGAGCCACAAGCTGTTCCCATACCAGCCATGAGCCAATTCTGTGCTTAAAGAGAGAGACAGGGAGAGAGATAGAGAGAAAGGGAGGGGTAAAGGAGACAAGAAGAGGGAGCAGATGACCTTGGGCGACCAGCTCGTGGTCAAGCTGCCATGTCATGGCTGATAGCCAGAGACCTTGCTTTGGGTGCCTGAAGGCAGAAAGGCTCCAGTGTCTAACACTTCCCTCTTTGATTCCAACAGGAATCACATATCAAAATATATAGACCTTTCTAATACGCAGGCACCAAGGCAACATTAGCATGATTAATCACAGAGTTAGAGATGCAAATTATGAAGAAGACAGTAGTGACAATAAACAGGTGCCACAAACAAGAATCAACACAATAATCAAGATTATGGGTGAACATATGTTTATGAGTCAAGATCCCCAAAGGTCGACAATAGCTGACAAGGCCCGTCAGCCAACTGAACCAAGAATCATCAGCAGGTGGCGGCTCAGTAATAGCAGCTTTCATGTGTGAAATGATGTCAGTAATGTTGTTATAGTAACTAGGGATGTCAAAGCAACACGTTTCATTAATGACCTTGCAGATGCCTCCCTCTTTTGCCAAGAGAAGATCTAGGGCTGGGCGGTTTTGCGAAACAGCGGATCTTCTCTACCTCATCATTGAGCAATGCCAGGGCATTGAGGTAATAAAAGAGTGTTAACAGGCAAATGTAACATTCTCCGAAGGGTGCTTCAATATTGCTTGTTAATGTTAAGTTGCAATAAAAGACAGACCAGCTGTTCTCTTTAATAAATTCTGAAGTCTGAATCTTCAATCCCCCGCTGACTGGGGATTTAGGAAGGACATTTATTGGTGGCCCAGTACTACAGGGACCTTTGGCTGTGGACCCACACTGTTATCAGCACCAACTGATCTATGACCTAAGAGCTGCATTGTTCTGTGTGAGGGTTGAAAGTTCCAAAAGTGCATTTTGAAGGTAAGCAGACACCTTTTAAAGTTCTGCATAGTTGGAAATTTCAGACCTTTGTTTACAGAGTTTTGTAGTGGTTGGGCCTAGGTGTCACGGAACGCTTGCCTTCCGCGAGGCACGTGGTTTGGCTAGCCACGTGCACTGGGAGGACTTTCGTTTGTGGCCACGCCTGCACACACCTGCACCTCGTTTTATCTGTGTGTATTTAAACTCACGTCAGGGTGTGCAGCGTTGTTGATGGTGATGTTATATGTTAAACAACCAGTCAGTACAATGATTTAGATTTTTTAATGTCTGACAGTTTTCGGCAAACACCATCATTAGGAATGGTTGAATATGGTATATTTAATTTGGCTACGGCATTCAGCATTTTATACCACCCTAAAGGGCGCCGGTCATCAGATATCTTTTGGGTGGCGGTTAAGTTTTTAGTCAAATCCAACATGTGGGCTCCTTTAAAGGTTATTCCTTTGAAAATAAACTCTCCTTCATCATTTGCCGATGCATCACCAGATTTTGCGATTTTGTCTATGATGTAGGAAGCATTTTTTCTAGCTTTCGTAGGGACATTACCTATAACCTTTAGCGATTTCGTCTTCAACCATCCGACCGGTCTCTTCGTTTACCCTGGTCACCGGCTTATTTTCAGGTTCGGTGGGCAGGGATAGGGTCACTCGAGCCATTTCTTCTTCTCCGCTTTTAACGATATTTTAAAAAAATTGCAACACTGATGTGTAAAACTTAGATTTTTCATGAGGGTCCAAGTTAGACCTGGTTAAATTATGTTGCATCATTTCGTCTAGGTCACGGTCTGTCACGGTTTTTATCGGACGCGATGTTTCTAAGTTTTTCCATCTGATGATGCGGTATCAAAAACATCTCTGCAGTATCCATTTAATCTTTGCACACTGCTATCAAACTGTTTATAAAGGGTACAGCAACGCTAAGCAAGGGTAAGAGGAAACCTCCGGAATGATTAATAGCTTTTCTTTGTATCTATAGATGATATTTTAATAGAAAACAGTTTTATCCACTTTTTGTCTTTTCAAAAGCCGATACTGATGAGCCATCAGAGGGATGTTACCACGGAGTAGATTAAAAGCCAGTTCGCAAATGGAAAGTGTGAGATCCGCCGACGCATCCCGAGGATTTAAGTACTCTGGAAAGTAAAAAAGTTTCTCAAAACCTTTGACATCTTCATCATTCTTTTTCATATTATTCCATTCATGTTCCCACATTATGGGGACAGACAATTTGTGAATACACTGCAGTGTCTGAATTTTATTAAGACTGTTTTGATGAACATCTCCGAAGGTTTCTGAGGTTTTACTTAAAGGGTGTGGCATGCACGATGGAAAGCACGTATCACATCCATGATAAAAGCAGCTGAGAAACTCGAATGCTTTGCGCATTTTACCCTCAAAGTAACCATCTACAAAATAATTTCCAATCTTGGCTTCCCCATTGTTAAGTGCATGTTGAATGGGTATGTTTATTTTAGACATACTCGAGCCATGGTATAGATGGCGTTGAGACGTTTCTGACAGTTGATGTAGTTATCTAGGGGAGGTATGTGAAAACAACAAAACAAAGTGTTTTCGGGCAGGAACATGGTGCAGAATATTTTCATGCATACGGATGCTATGGTAATCGACTTGAACGGGTCAACGCCTGTGTCTCTCAGAATCTCACCCTTGAAAATTTTACACTCTGTTTTCAAAATCTTTACATCGTTACAGTAGTATTCTTTCAATTTCTTTTCTTAAGTCAGACTTTCAGTGATCGTTTCATACCAAATCAAAGAAATCTTGCTTCTCTTTGGGCTTCATCGTGTCCACACCGTAAAACTCAGGCCTAGGCTATGACCCCACATAGTTCTGATTCTCTAGGTTGTTTGTAAAAGTGTGGGAATGTTCCTTTTTAATGTCTGTAAACCCCATGGCTTTTGGAATAGTGCTAAGTTTCATAGATAGGAATAGGAGACTGTCCATAAATCTCTGCTGATAAGCCGTGTCTTCAAAGCACAAAATTTCCCCCCCTTGTGCTATGATAGTAGGAGCAATCTGAACACTGCAATGTATTCTGAGTATAACTATAGCATTCTGGATCAAGACATATGTTACAATAATACTCGCATGTGTGTTTTCTCATACTTGTGAATCCTTTGTAACAAAAACGACAGATGTATTGAAACCCGAGAAGACCCTCAATATTTTTAACACCATAGTAATGGTTGTTGTGTAAGAATAAAATGGTTCTCATGGGATGTCCTGCTAGTTTAAAAAACAGTAACTGCTTTTGTTGAACGTCTGATACAACACAACTATATTACAATTCATTAACTTCTCAAATCCGGTAATATCGTTAAAACTAACTGTATAATTATCAGATAATCCTACACCCTGCTGTATCTGACTAGCAGCATTTTCAATGTATTTTGGTGTTTCCTGAGGATTCAAAAGTTGTGCAAAGCATAAAGCAAAACATCTCTCTGAATCACAAATTCCATGCTATCACTTGCCAGGATCTCAAGATGCTCTGCATTTCTTTCTTGAGCGTGGTTAGAAGAGTCTAGTTCCACAGCCCCGTTCTTCAACTCATGTTGTGATGAAACATTCATATTGGGACCTTGAACTAGAAAATTTACAGCATCTCTCAAGCCAGCTATTTCATTAATGGTATCCATCATGCCATTTTAACCTCTAGAATATAATTGTAAAATTCTGCAAAAATATTAACGTTACCCAGTGAGGCAAAATTAACTTTCCTCCTAATTTCTGTGTTGAACTTTTTCTCTACGAATTATTCTAATGGCAGGAGTTATACCATACCCCATTTGTTCCGTTTCCATACAGTTTTCCGTATTATCTGAAGGGAGAAATTCTACATCAGTTTCATACGTTCTAGGACTCTGTTCTTCGTTATCAAAACTGGTTGAAGAATTCTGTGAACCCAGTTGTGAGCACATTCACCACTTAAGAGCCTCATTTAATGCCGCCAAGCACTGATTCAGTTCATAGAAAATGTCATTTTGACTAATCTGTGTCTTCAGATTTTTTTTGAAGCGTTACCTAGTGGGTTATTTGGACGTTTCTGAGCCATAGTATGATGCCGTATATTCAGTATGCATGTGTAGCAGCAATATTTCTTCTGATGTACACTGATTTAGAAATCTCAACTTGGAGTGACTTGGAGAATCAGGCAATGGGAGGGAGTGGGATGGGTGAGTGAGGGAGAATGAGACACACAACCGAGACCCACACGCATGTTTGAGTATCAGTACATGACAGGCAGCGGAGCACAGCAGACATTAAAGACTGGGTGGTAC
This sequence comes from Electrophorus electricus, assembly GCF_041902795.1. NCBI lineage: Eukaryota > Metazoa > Chordata > Actinopteri > Gymnotiformes > Gymnotidae > Electrophorus > Electrophorus electricus. The sequence goes on along the minus strand of NC_137517.1, from coordinate 17,949,308 downwards.
GTATTGGTTTAAGACTTTTATTTACTTTAATCACTTGAATATTTCTCAAATAATTTTTTTAAATGATCCCTCATTGTGTTTTAATTTATTTTCATCTTGTCACATCTTGTATAATATTAATTTATATATATTTATTATTATGTGGAGGGGGATCAAATCAAACCAAGCTATAAATCATTTTTTTGACAGTTTGTGAATTCCATTACTGTCACACAAAGGGGGGTGACGGCTAAAACAGTTTTGTATACTGGAAACGTGTAAAACTGAAACTCCTCCTAGATAGCTGTTTAACCAGTGCTAGAAGTAACTAGGGTAAAAAAAACAAGCTAAACATGATGCCTTGCTCGCTCCTGAATATCCCTTTCAGTTCATGCCTCTTTGTGGTTGGTTGAAGTACCTGCTAGTCATTGTAGACAGGTTTTCCAAGTGGACTGAGGAGTTTCAATGTTCTAAGGAAGACGCTCGCACTGTGGTTAAAATCCTAGCCAAGGAGATATCGAGGTATATTGGGTAATAGAGTCAGATCAGGGACCCTATTTCATTTCCAACGTAACTCAGAAACTATGCACCTACCTAACTATTGACTGGAAGTTTCACATCCCTTATCCAGTCATCTGGCATTGAGAGAATGAATCGTACCTTGAAAGAAAGGTTAGCAAAGGCTATGATGGAAACAGGAAAGAAGTGGATAGATCTACTGCCAGCAGTGTTGTGAGATCAGAATGATGCCCAGTGCCACCACTATATTGTCACCATTTGAGGTCATTTTTGGTAGACCATTTACCACCCCAGTGGTCAGAGGTAACCCAGGTGTTTCTCATTCAGGTGACACAGACATGATCTTGGTGGACTACACCCAAATGTTGATTGAGAAATTGAACAGTGTGCATGGTGATGTCTTGCGTGCTCCCTCTTACCACAGACAAGCCTACTCATCCATTAATTCCTGGTAACACTGTTTTGGTCAAATCACTGAACCCTCAGAAAGTTGCTAAAGCTGCGTACGAGCACCCAACAACTGTGGTTGCAGTGACCCGAACTGCTGTGCTAACATCAGGATCAGCACAGTAGATACACGCCAGCTCGCTGAAGAAATCACAAGTATCTGACACGTCCAACAAGCCAAATGCACCTTAACACATATAGTACAAAATTTGTTATATGATTTCATGCTGAGGGAACCCCTCAGCTGCACCACACACCAAGAAACTACTCCTTGGCCCTGTTGATGTCAATACACTTTAGCATTGGTATTATAAATTGATAGATATCCTATCTGCCGATTAACTTACTTTTGCAGACTCTTTGGTGCTTTCTCTCCTTGTTTTCCTGATAAGTGCATGAAAAACCTTACTGTAGGAATGATGGGCCCCATCTGTGTGATAATATTGGCATTATTTTCAGTCTCAAAAGTTACAAAAGGGGAGGTAGTGGGCTTTCAGAGTCATCAACAGCAATGTAATGGTAATTTAGACTGTGTGCTCTCTCTGGTAGTGGCAGGAGAGGTAGAACCAGGGAAGGACTGTCTTGTATGTTAAGCATTCTATACACCATGGGTACCAGTCCCGATAGATGATGTTACTGCAACAGCACTTAATCGTAACTCATCAGACTGTCAAATATGGGAGTAGGGTTTATGCTAAATGTATCTAAGGCCGTAGCTACCAGTGGTACTCCCTGCCTGGGCCTTGGATGGTAGTTCATGGCCGGACCACAGGACAGACAGCATTAGTAAGCGGTATTACCCCAGATTCAGAAATATGCCCCTAGCAGTATTACCTGTGACAGGTAACCTGTCTATGTTCTGCAGGCTTACATGATGGGCTATTTTTAGGCCACATGCCATGTAAAAATGAGGTATGGGCATTAGGCCCAGGACTGGGAAGATGCACAATAAATAATATAACAGGCACACAGTCTCTTTGCCCTGCGATCCTGGGGACTGCAGCATCTTCAACTATTATGTGGGTATGCGGTAGGATGGCATATTCCAGCCTACCCACCTTGATTGTTAGTAATACCCATCATCAATTTACCTGGAAAGGATGTTGTACCCCAGCATTAACTATCTCATCTCTGGTCATATACATGTTCGCAGTCAACATCTGTCAGGGCTAAAAGGTCTGTAATTACTGGCACCCCTAACGGGTATGGTGGGTATGTACTGGCCAACCCATGGACTAACCCTGGAGTGATTATGGGTTGGAATTTGTTCCTGGGAGGAGGAACAACTACAGCCCTTAAAATTAATGCTTTGGCATGGCAGGTACTTTAGCCAATAGGACTGAAAGCACCCTGACATTGCTCAATGATGAGGTAGATAAGATCTGTACCGCTGTCTTGGAGAACCGCCTAGCCCTAGATCTCCTCTTGGCAAAGGAGGGAGGCATCTGTAAGGTCATTAATGAAACGTGTTGCTTTGACATCCCTAGTTACTATAACATTACTGACATTTCGCACATGAAGACTGTTATTGCTGAGCCTCCACCCACCGATGATTCTTGGTTCAGTTGGTTAACTGACATTGTTGGCACTTGGGGATCTTGGCTCATAAACATATGTTTTCCTGTACTCCTGATTATTGTGTTGATTCTTGTTTGTGGACCCTGTTTATTGTCACTCCTGTCTTCTTTCATAACTCGCATTTCTACCTCCCTGATTAATCATGCTAATGTTGCCTTGGTGCCTGTGTATGAGAAAGGTCTATATACTGATATGTGATTCCTTTGAAATCAAAGGGGGGAGTGTTAGATACTGGAGCCTTTCTGCCTTCAGGCACCCAACGCAATGTCTCTGCTTATCAGCCATGTTATGGCGGCTTGATCACAAGCTGGTCGCTCGAGATCATCCGTTCCCTCTTCTTGTCTCCTTTACCCCTCCCTTTCTCTTTCTCTCTGCCTGTCTCTCTCTCTAAGCACAGGATTGGCTCATGGCTGGTATGGGAACAGCTCGTGGCTCGTTCATGCAGAGAACATCTAGTCTTTACTAACCTTGCTTTTTTCCTTTCTACATAGACCCTTAGAACATGCCTCACTTTTCCCCATCATCCTGTAGATTTAGATAGTAGATATAGGAGCATCCTCACAGGAAACATCAGAGCCTGGTTTGGGAACAACACCAAGCAGAAGAGACAAGCACTCCAGAGGGTGGTGCTTTCAGCAGAGCGCATCACTTATAGGGAACTTCCTGACCTGCAGACCATCTATTACAAACGGTGCCAGACCAAAGCCAAGGGGATTGTGAAGGACCCCACCCAGCCCAACAATAGGCTCTTCTCAATGTTGAGTTCAAGGAAGCAATTTCGCTCCCTGAAGACCAACACAGAGAGAGTGAAGAGGAGCTTCTTCCCACAGGCCATTTGGGCCCTGAATTGGGGCAACTGATGAACCTAGGGGACCACTCTGTGCACTGCGTATGATATCAATATCATCATAAAAAGACTACAATAACTAAACTGTAAACTGTAAATTGTAAATTGTAAAAAATTGGTAATTGTACATTGTGTATATACACATATATGCATATACATATATACATTGTACATTGTGTATATATACATATTATCCATATGTTGTATCGCTGTATCTCCTCAGCTCGGACAGAGCAGTGACAAAGCATTTCAATGCGAGTTATACCATGTATGACTATGTACATGACAAATAAACTTTGAAACGAAGTTAAAAACTTGAAACTTGGTTAATTGGGACTTTTATTAACAGTGTAGTTAATATTTCCCCAAATTCCAGTTGAGTTATTAGTTGCATTTTATGCAGAAAATAAAGATGCAGAATCAATGATTAATTGAAGAGAATAGCAGGTCCCATCTTTATTTCCAGTTCAATGTGACATCCAAAGGAGGCATAGTCCGGGATACATCTAACAGTCCCAAGAGGGCATGATCTTTATACACTCTCTTCAGGGACAGTTACACAACCACCTTTCTTTTTAACATAGTACCTTTCAGGCTTCGACCATTATTTCCAAATCATGCATTATTTAACATATGCAAATTGATATTTAATACTACCAGTTAGAGTTTGGTACCATTATATCTAATCATAAACTATTTTATTTTTTAAAAAGTGATCTCATTCAAACCACCTGCTGCCCATGGTGATAATATTGTTTATTCTGGTGCCAGGCTGAGATGTCCCTGCCTTAGACCGAGGCCTTTGACTGAGGCCTGTAGAGGTCTGACACAGAGACCATCTGAAGCCTTACTGAAGCCTAAAGAGGCCTACATCCCCACCATCATCACCCAGAGAGAGGTCAACAAAAAAAGGCACAGGGGTTAATGGGGTCACAGGGGTCACCAGTCTGAACTGGAATGATACCTGTACCAGGCACTATTCTTAGCTTTTTACAAAATGTCTGAGGCTTTGATCCTCATTTAACTCTTGACTCTTGATACAATTTCCCACTAACAATACTGTTAATAAAATCCTGAGTAACTATACTGTTAATAAAAGACCCCATTAACTATACTTATAATAAAAGACCCCACTGCCTATACTGTTAATAAAAGTCCCTATTAACTATACTGTTAATAAAAGTCCTCATTACATATACTGTTAATAAAAGTACCCATTAACTATACTGTTAATAAAAGTCCCCAATAACTATATTTTAATAAAAGTCCTGATTATCTATACTGTTAAAAAAAGACCACATTAACTATTCCATTAATAAAAGCCCCCAGTACCTATACCAATAATAAAATTCCTGAATAACTATACTGTTAACAAAATTCACCATAAGCAATTAATTACAGAAAAGACAGGAAGTGTCTAAAGTAATGTTGTTTTAATAGAAATTGAATATTCATATTTAACCACTCACACTTTATTTTAGCCAGTTTTATTTCTGTCTCCTGTGACGTCTATTTCTTAGCATTGACATTAGTAGTAGCAGTAGACATTACTAGAATTTTAGTAGTGATGTTGGGACCCTATCTGATAATATCCCCAAAACACTTGCAGTGCATCTGTCAGAGAGTGAAGCTGGTCTCTGCCTCTCTCCAATGATGTCTAGATAGTCACATGAACCTGATGGACTGTTGAACTGGCTTCTTCAAGTGTGATCAGTTGAGAGAAGAGATGACACAACACTTTCAGCTTTTATTACACATCTATACAGTGTCCAGATCATGTTTATTTTTCCCTTAACAAAGATGACAGGGGCTGGAGAATTAAAGGACTTTGGTCCTGTATCCCTGACATCAGTGCTGACTACATGCATGGAGATGTGGTGGAGTGTAACAGAGTGTTTGTGGGTAGAGTGTGTACACAAGGAAAATTATCTGACCCAGAGTGCTTCTCCTCTCTGTTTGTGTTTATAGTGCATCCCTTCATACTCACACATACACACACATTTTAGATTGTTTTGTACAAAAAAAACATTGTATTAAAAAAAAAATCAGTTTGTATACAATATGCTTACAGCCCTGCCAGAAATAGAAATACTAAGGTCTGTATGATAGAGCTGTACACCTGTATTATAGAGCTGTACACCTGTATGATAGAGCTGTACACCTGTAACATAGAGCTGTATGATATGTTATATTCTAACTTCTGTAAAGAGTATATAGAAGGATATAATATGTAATACCACTGAGAGCCACAAGACGCATCTCAGCACAATCAGTTCAGTACTTATCTATTATCTTTAACATCAACCCTGCAGTTACCATCCATCACTCATCTTTATGTACCTCTGTGTCTCCAAAACAACAACAAAGACTCTGAAGAAGCAATAGATTATTAATACCCCAAAACATCTCTTGGATACACACACACACACACACACACACACACACACACACACACACACACACTCACACACACACACACACTCAAACACACACACATACACACACCCATACATGCGCGCACACACACACGCGCACACAAGCGCACACACAAACACACACACAAACACACACACAAACACCAACACTATCCCCTGGAGAAACACACACGCATGTACTGTACTGCAAGACATTACATCACAAGCAAACCAGATTATTTATTACAGCAACAGCAGTAACAGTTATCAGACCACAGTATGAAACATTTAACTCTACTATATGAATACTGTGTAGACATGTAGAGAGTTTCTGTAGAGTAATAAAGACTTGATGCTTGTGTGTGTCCAGGTGCTATTCTTATAAATTCCTCTAGAGTGTGTTTAAAGAAAAGCTGTACAGGTGGTGTTCTTTGACTATTTGGGCCTCAAGTCTGGTTCTGGTGGGTAGGGAGGCTGCTTTTAAAGGCTCTGGTTCATAAACACCCCTGTCACGGTGTTGGGAGAGTCAATGCAGCTACCCAGCTGTCTAGTCATCACAGTCTGGTCCTTGTTCAAATCTCTCAGATCCTTATGCTTGCCCATTTTGCTCATTTTTCCTGCTTCCAACACATGGATGTAAAGACCTGACTGTTCACTGGCTGTCTAATATACCACCCCAATTCCTCCTGAATTTACTGTGCTGGGATGATGTATCTGACCATCAGTGCCACTACATCCTACAGCAGGGGTGAGTGATCTTACCTGCACAGAGCTGGTGTGGCTGCTGGTGTTCATTCTAACAATCATCTGATGACCTGTCTCAGGCAAGTCCAAGTTATTATGATCTTTGTAGTGACCTCACTACCCAGTGAACAGTTTCACATTAGATCAGAGGAGAGTCAGTGTAAAGCAATGTGTAAAACACTAATCTGTGGTCTAGTTGTTAATTACTTAATATCTAGAGTCTGTTATGAAATACACTGAGACAGTGTTTCTTTGGCTGATAAATATCTCATCTGACATCAGTGCAATGATAATGCAGACAATTTATTCGATTTTTAAATTTAGTTAATAAAATAAGAACATAAAAGCAGTAAACCAGTCCAACAAAGTAAAAGATCACAAATATAAATGAGAATATTCTAACATTGGAAGAAATGACACACACAATAGTAACGTGCTTAAAAGTGAAAACATTACTGCACGATGCTTCATATAAACTGGTTGTCAGCTGGCAGTAAGTTAGCAGAGTTCAAACATTCAATCTCACACGTGAAATGACTTCAAGCAAACAGAACAATGTCCTTCCATCTTCAGTATTTTTAGATTCTCACTCCTCTGAGACTGCATTCTGGCTTCTGGTTTCAGTCAGAGCTGTAGAAAAAACATTAAACACAGAATTCACAGTGTAGGTGTTAGAAAGCTCCCCCTGGTGTTATTGGATTATCATTTAATAAATGTTTATTGCTGTCTTGGTCTTCTAGCACAGAGAAGGAAAAAAAGCATGTCTTGTCTCCAACGCAAGCAACGTGTCGACATTGTCAATGATTGTGGGGAGAAAAGCAGTATTTTATTAAACCAGCATATAAAATAGTTTTAAATGTCTGTTTACAAAAGTATAAACTATATAAAACCTTTAAGTTGTTGGTGGTTGTGGTTCCCATGGTAACCTGTACTGTATTGTTTTCATTCATCTCTCTGCTCTGTCGTGACTGTGTGTTGTTTGGCTCTAGTTAGTGTGTGTATTTACACTCATGTTTCTTTTAGTATTTGCTGTCTTGCCTAAAGTAACATTTTCTGGTTCCAGTCATTGTTCTCTTCACTCTTGTTTTTAACTACTGGTTTCATGACCATGTGCTGCTTTTATAAACCATGATTTTTATGGATTACACATAACAGACACTTTACTGTCATGTGTCCTGCTTGTCTTAGCAGTATTAAGAGTCATGACAATGGAGAAACTCATAAACAAACAGAGAAGAAAGACAAACCCTATGATGCGTTTTCAGATTCAAACAAATGTAAGTTTGGTTCTTCCAGTGTGTGTAATGTGTGTCTAAGAGGAAGAGTTCTTACTGTGAGCTCTGTAGCATTTGACCCCCAGCACGATGGACACTAGCAGATATGGAGAGACTGCCAGTAGACTACTGAGCAGACTGAGGATGGAGAGTGGAGCTTCTGAATGGGACAGAGCTCATAACACACACGCACACACACACACACACACACACACACACACACACACACACACACACACACACACACACACACACACACACACACACACACACACAGAATTAATCACAGCTGAAGAGCTACAGTGCTTCTGTGACTCTGGGGAGCATTGAGGGTGAGGGATGGGATACCAACGTGAGCCGTGTGAACAAAGATGTTTATTTTAAACAGATGAAAACATGAACAGCTACAAACAAGAAGCAACATGACGAAACATGGAAGTGATCATAATGGAATGGAATGATAAAAAAAATACAATTAAACATAAATAAAAATAGAAACCAAAGAAAAGTGACACTCATTGCAAACAAGCTATATAACTTAATTCATTCATTTATTCATGTGGTAGCCACCAAACCACTTTACAAAAATTGTAATATCAACACTACACAGAACCTGTTGCACTGTTTATTTTAACTGGGTAATAATATAAAGGCTGTGTGTGAGTGGGAGGAGTTATTTATGTGGTGCTGGATATTTGCTCTACTACAGTTTAAACTAAACTGAGCAGCAAATCCAAAGAGTTTGTGGGAGCAGGTTTTCTAGAAAAGGGAATCACACAACAACAATGGATGCTTAACACTTTCTTGTCTAAATAATAATGATTCATATAGTAAAATATCCAGTCAGGCATAATTATATCAACTCAGATCTCGCACATAACCAACACCATGTTTTCTATTATTATAGTCTGTCAACTGATACTCACCAGTAAACAGACCTAAATCTACCACACTAGTCACTGCTGTCTGGTCCAGTACATGTTTTAATGTTGAATAAATCCATTAATTCAGGAGCACATAAAGCATGTCCTGTAGCAGATATGACAGCTTCCTGTTATTCTGGAAATCAAACATTTTGTGATCTGTTTTGTCATATTTCTACTAAAATGTTATTGACTGCTCCCATCTAGTGGCCAATCTGTGCTCGTGGCCAAAACTCCAAAATACAGCCATGGCCAAAGGTTTTGAGACTAGCAAATTTTGTTTTTCACAAAGTTGCTTTTTTGCTGCTTCAGTTTTTATGGTAGCAATTTGCATTAACTCGAGATTGTGAAGAGTGATCAGATGAATTGCAATGAATTTCAAAGTCATTCCTTGCCATGAAAATTAACTTAACCACAAAAATTAAGCCACTGCGTTTCAGCCCTGCCGCAAAATGGCCTGCTAACATCATTTTACTGATCTTCTCATTAACCAAGGAGAAAGTGTTAATGAGGACAAGATAGCTGATTTAATTAAACAATTCATGGAATCATCAAGAACTCCAAGGAGAGAGGTTCAAATGCAGTGAAGGAGGCATCAGGGTGCCCAAGAAAGTCAAGCAAGCAACAGGACCGTCTCCTAAAAAGGATGCAGCTATGGGATCGGGTCACCACCAGTGCAGAGCTTTTTCAGGAATGGCAAAGGCAGGTGTGAGTGCATCTGCACACACAGTGAGGTGAAAGCTTTTGGAGGATGGCTTTGTGTCAAGAAAGGCAGCAAAGAAACCACTTCTCTCCAAGTAAAACATCAAGGACAGAGTGACATTCTGCAGGAAGTATAGGGATTGGACTGCAGAGGACTGGGGTAAAGTAATTTTCTCAGATGAAGCCGCCTTCAGATTGCTTGGGATATCTGGACAAATGATTGCCTGGAGAAGAAAAGGTGAGCGCTCCCATGAGCCTTATGGCATGCCAACAGTGTGGCATCCTGAGACCACTGATGTGTGGGGTTGCTTCTCATCCAAGGGTGTGGGTTTGCTCAATTTTTTGCATAAGAACACTGCCATGAATAAGGAATGGTATCAAAACATCCCCCAAGAGCAACTTCTCCCAACAATCCAGGAGTGATTTGGTGAACAATGCTTTTTACAGCATGACAGAGCACCCTGTCACAAGGCAAAAGTGATAACCAAGTGGCTCGGTGAACAAAACATTGAAATTTTCGGTCCATTGCCAGGAAATTCCCCAGATCTCAATCCCATTGAGAAAGCTGTGGTCAATCCTCAAAAAGAGGGTGGCAAACAAAAACACAGAAACTGTGGTCAACTCCAAGCACTGGGTTTCCTCTACCAGCTCTGCACCAGTACTGGCCTCCATCAGAGGGCGCCACTGAGCTGATGGTGTAGGAGTTTGTTGTAGTGTTGGTCTCATTCTCAGGGTTCTGTGTGTGTCTGGACCAGTAAAAGCTCCATCCAGCAGACTGCTCCAGCTTACAGTACAGAGTCACTGGGTTTCCCACCAGTGCAGCTCCTATAAGGTTTGATGTGAGTCCTGGTTTAGGTTTAACTGCTGATAGAGATGAAAAACACAGTTCAGGATATGCAATGGCAGAGTGCATAGAGATATCTATGAAATGAGTAACATTCTTAGATTAAAAATAGATGAAGTATAAGAGTATTTTAAACATTTTAAAATAAGAACAATAGACTCTCAGTAACATGGTGTAGCAGTAGTGAAGCAGTAGATTAATCAACAGACTTTTAATTAACTGTTTATATCAGATTTGTTTATAATCTGATGAATTCAGTTGTTTTTCACTTTATTTGGGTGTCCAAGTTCTTATCTGTAGATGTTAACCTGCGAAGTCACTGAACATGTAACAGGTATAATACATACCATCTTAGCACACGCAACAAGCTGTTATAGACATGCTGTTAACATTCTGTAACTGGATTTTAACTGGACTTTGAGATGGGGTTGGGGTCAGGATTACACTCCTACTCATTCACATGTGAGTGTGATGGTCTCTCTACTCAATATTTGTGTCCATTTAGACTGCACAGTCAGAACCAGCTCAGGCTCCATTGTAGAAATCACACAGTACTTAAATTCTGCTTTTATGTTCACCTCTCTATAAGATCATGTGTTGGAAGCTTATTAAACCTTTGAAAGCTTTTTGAAAACATCTAATAGTTTTGATACAAGAAGTGAACTTGAAGGAATAAATAAATGGAATGTATTACTTCACATGCAGCTCAGCTGAACCATATCTGGTAGGAGTAATGGTAGTGTTGATACAGTAGGAGTAATGGTGGTGAAGGTACAGTAGGAGTAATGGTGGTGATGGTAAACAGAAATGAACACAAAAATGTTTATTGTCCAAAACATTCCCTGACAGTCCTAGAATTAAAATGGCCCCTAGTTTACAAATAGGTTCTACGCCTTTGGGACCAGTTATCTACTTGAACACAGTTAAATGTATCAATACATCCAGCAGTGTAATAGCATTTTATTTCTCTAAAATAAATGAGTGTATTACATGTAGATTTAAGCCTTAATTAATGTAACTGGATTCCATGTGAACACTTTGTTGCATTTATGTAAATACTGATTCACACCACAAGATGGGGCTGTTTGATTTCCTATTTCTGCTGTGGATAGACTATATAAAAAACATCTATTCTGTCTCTTAGAAAATGATGGGTAACAGTAACTTTACATGGCTTGAATGACTAAATGTAAGTAATGTATATCCATAGGCTCAAATACTCAAATGCATATGAAAATACAAATATATAAACTGAAGAGAGTTCAGTCAGGGACAGGACATGGTGTTCATGGTGTTCAGAGTAAACTCAGTACAAGCGTAAATTCATTACATCGAGTCTCACCCTGCACTGTGATGTTCACAGGATTACTGCTCCAAGATTCAGAATTATAAAATGATTTTCTTGCTAACATACATTTGAAGCTCTGGTTAAATTTGAAGCTCTGGTTAAATTAGTGTAATAATAAAGATGTGAAATCTTTAGATTCTGACCTCTGACTGAGACCCAGCTGTGTGGTGACTCTCCTCTCTCTGGGTGTTTACAGTAGTAGACACCCTCATCTGACTTTGAGACAGTATGGATGGTGATTTCTCCTGCAGTCTGGGTCTGGATGAGTGATCCATCTTTATATAAATCAGCTCTGAGGTGTGATGTGATAGTGGGGTGAAGTAAACAGTGTAGAGTCAGAGGATCTCCCTCAGTCACAGGATGGACAGAACTCTCCAGAATCACATCACCATCTAGAACAGAGAATTCACTTTACTCATCTTTTACAGAGAGAAGGATTCCAGCATGAATACTGAGTATTACACAACAGGGACACAGAACATTAACACAATAAAGTAGAAAGTAGAATCTCTCTCTCTCTCTCTCTCTCTCTCTCTCTCTCTCACACACACACACACACACACACACACACACACACACACACACACACACACACACACACACACACACACACATTTCACCCAGAATATGTTAAATTAACAGATTTTCTTATTAACTCTACTTAACAGTTTTCTTAGTCAGTAACTGATAGTTCTATATATTGTGAACTATAATATAGTTATCAAACATTTCCTTTTCTCCTTAAATAGTGAGTGCATACATGCAGACTCACTGTGCACTGTGATGTTAACAGGATTGCTGCTCCCTCCAGATTCAGACTGACACCAGTACACTCCAGTGTGTGTTGTGTAGAGGCATCTGATGGTGCATGTAGATCCTGTAACTGATCCCCAGAGTGATGAACAATCTGACACATTCCCACTGTGTGTGTATCCTCTCACTCTCCATCCAGGAGAGTCACTCTGTCCCTCACAGCTCAGTGAGAGAGAGTCACCACTAAAGTGTTGAGTTCTGCTGGGACTGATGATCAGAGAGTCTGGAGGAGACAGACCTTAGAAACAGAAATTATACATCACGTGTTATTATTATTGTCTTATCATAGCAGAAGTGTAGTAAACACATTTAACATGGAAAGATTACAACCAGTTTGATGCCTCCTTCGATGATTGAAAACTACTAATGACATCTAATTAATAACATATGACTAAGCTTTTGATTGTGTTTATGACAGTGATTGATGTTTCACAAACACACACACACACACACACACACACACACACACACACACACACACACACACACACACACACATACACACACACACACACTGCTGTTGTTTGTCCTCACCAGTGATCCATAGTGGCTGTGTGTTACTGTACTGTGTCTGATAGGCTGGTTCTCCTCTCTCTGCTCTGCACACATAAACTCCTGTGTGATGTAGAGCAGCAGGACTGAGAGTGTAGGAGCCTCCAGCTCCTCTGATGCTGTCTGAGAGGATTTCAACACAATACCTCACAGAGTCATGAATGTCTGTTACTGGAGTTACACATTCTCTGTAGGGAACAGCTCTGTACCAGCTGAATGTCCAGCCTGTAGAGGAGTCTCTGACCTCACAGCTTAGACTCACTGAGTCTCCTTCAGTCAGCCAGATCTGGGGAGACACACTCAGTACTGCCTGGGGTATCACTGTAACACAGCAAATACAAGTTATTGGGTGTTTAAAATCACTCACACACAATAGCAACCTTGCTATGAATGTCTATTGGCTGAATTCACAGTCCAAACTCACCTGACACAGTTAATGTAATAGCATTACTGATCTCTGAGCTCTGAGAGTCTCTTCCCCTGTACCCTCTGCAGGTGTATGTACCACTGTCATACTGTACAACAAAGTTGAATGTGTATGTATTGGATGTGACGTATGGGTAGATAGTGTTGCCATCCTTATACCAGCTGTATGTCCACCCAGTGTCTCCTTCTAGCCGTATGTCACATCTGAGAGTCACAGTCTCTCCTCTGAACACGTCATTATCAGGACTTACACTCACAACAGCTTTAACATGACCTGCAGAAACATTAAACATTTGAATTCTTCATTCAGTTACTTTGAAAACAAATAAATTACACAGATCTAAATCTAAATCTACCACACCAGTCAGTGCTGTCTGGTCCTGCACATGTTTTAATACTAAATAAATTCATTAATTATAAAATACATACACTAAAATGCTAAATGTGTAAATTAATACATTTAAAATAGCATTTTTTCATAAATGTCTCATTACATCATTCCATCATACCATGTTTCATCTAATAGTTGAATAGAGTTAGTAATGGCAGTTTGGGTTTTAAATAATATATAAACAAAATATAAATCACCTTGAGCAAGTCCAGCTTGAACAAATGAAATCAGCACTATAAACATAAAAGAGGGAACATATGAATATGAACAATGAAATCATTAATTTATTAAAAAACACAATTAAAAAAAACACATTTTAAAAACAGTAAAAATAAAAGTATGTACAACTGTTCATTTAAATAAAAAAACAAAACAAGACACTTTAACATGCTAGATAACTTTTAATAAATTTTCATTTAAACTCAAAGGGAGTGGAGAAAGTGACCAAAATAGAGAAAGAAACGAATCTTTCACGATAAAACACATTTAGTGTAGTTTAGAGTGCTGAAGATTTTGAACACAAGGGGGCGTCAGTGATTTATGTTTCTGTGGACAGTGGTGTGTGCTGTGGTATGAGCAGATTCACTACTGCTGTTTCACAGTTCCACAATGTCTGTTACTTATGGACATCCTATCCAGCATTCTCTAAGTGTTTAGAGGGTTTATGAAGAATGAACACACTGTGTAACGTGGAGCGATAGAGAGCTGGATGCAGACACTGAGAAGAGCGAGATTTATTAAGGGCAAATCCAGAATCTGGGTCATTAAGACAGTCCAGGGTCATAGCACTGATACGAACAGATCCAGGAAATATATTAAACAAAAAGTACAAAATCTGGAAAATAAATCAACAGGCAAACCGAGAGAAAACAGGGTACAGATACACAGACAACAAGGCAGAACCCAGAACACTGACTGAATAAACGAAAACAAGACAAGAGCTCAGACAACAGCTTAGTACAAACACAATGAGCAGATAACGGCTAGAACAACCACCAGCAAGACACTGAGGAAAACACTGGGTTTAAAAACACAACCTAACAAGGTAGAAACGAGGAACAGGGGAAACTAATGAAGGCCAGAGAACTAAACGAGGGGCTGAACTAACGAAACCAAAACAAGGAATCACATATGGAAATGAAATCCATGGAAATCACATGGAAATGAAAATCAGGATGGAAACAGAAACTGAAAGCAGGTGAATGCAGCGACGCTCGGGATCGTAACACTGATTCACAAATCTGCTGAATTTGTGAATTTGTTTCTGAGATTCGTGTATAGGATTAATTGTTAAATAGTCATGCAGTATTAATGGGACAAAATAAAAGTGTTTGTGAGATGTTCCATGACTGTAGAACTGTTGTTCTCCATCTCCCCATTTCTGCTGATAACATGAAGCTCTGAAAAAGAATCCAGTGGAGTTCTGTGTGTTGAGGTTCATGTCACAGTGTTTCCTTTCATATCTATAAAATGAAGAGTCTCTCTTGTGTCAGGCTGATTACAGCCAGACTATGTTGGTCAAGATCATTCTTCCGCCTCTTAATATAAGTGTTTTCATTTATATTACAAAAAGCAAACGGTTAATAATGTTTGTCTTGGTCATTTCCTGTTGATCGTCACCTTCCTTTATTGTTTACTCACATTACATTTGTTGAAGTTACAGTATTTTTACACATTTAGTCTGTTAAAATCTTAATATACACAGTAGGTTACATTGTTCCATCACACTGTTGTAGGTCTTAATTTACACAAATACACAAAACAGTCCAAGCAGTGGATGTTATCTGCTGATTTTCTACAGGGTTTGTTTGTACTCTGTACTGAACTGTTTCAACACCACACAGCATGTAGCTTTTCCCACTTATATCTGTGGTCATTCTTTGGGTTTGCTGTACTCTACTGACTTCTCTATTCCTAAATTATGTTGCTGTGACCCAAATCCCAAATATACAGACTCTCCAGTTTCTATAGTGATAGTGATGTCATGTCTGTCAACCCTGTGTAGGTAGTTAGGAGTCTTAGGGTTCTTCTTCACCCCACACTTTCATTTGAACCTCATGTTAGATCACTCACTAAATCTGTTTATTTCTCCTCTAAAACTCTACTCCATGGTTTCAGTAGCTCTAGTGTTGACCATTGTAATCCTCTCTTCACTGGTCTTACTGTTAAACTCTGACAAACTCATCTGCTAGAGTCGTAAGCCTCCATATCACTTCCGTGTTTCATCAGATACACTGATGTGTAGAAGTACACTCGTAACTGGTCTGTTCCCATATTGAGCACAAATATGTACAAGAACGTCTCCTCCTTCTCTCCAGCCCTGTACATCAAAGAGAACCCTTTCCATAACACATCTGGATACAGTGAGAACACCTGAGCACATGGAAGTGAAACTCTGATCCTCCCTTCTGAAGGAACTACACAACTAACTCACATAATCTCATCAGTCAGGCTCCTCAGACTGCACATTACCAACTTAATACAGCACCTCTGACTCTAATGAAGACATAAAGAGAACATTTACTCACAGAGCACCACAGGGAGTGGACTGAGCGCCATGCTGTCCCAGTAATGATGGACTGACTGAGTGACTGTGTGTGTTAGTCTCAACACTTCCTGTTTTCTCAGAATTATTGCGAGTTCTTATAATGAGGTTATTTTAAGTTTCTTTACTATATGTGGTGTGTGTGCAAGCACATTTCTGAGAAAGAGAGAGAGCGAGAGGGGGGAGAGTGAGAGGAAGAGAACAAGCGAGGGAGAGAGAGAGAGAGAGAGAGAGAGAGAGAGAGCGAGAGAGAGGGGGGAGAGTGAGAGGAAGAGAACAAGAGAGAGAGAGAGAGAGAGAGAGAGAGAGGAGGCCATGGTTTCCATTTTATATTAAGTGCCTCCACTGTGTGGTGTGTATGTTGGACACAGTGAGGCCATAATTATTCATCATAATTATTATAAAGAATATTATTAATTTGAACTCATTTATTTAATGTAAATGTGTTGAATACACATTTGCAGGACCTCCATGCTGGGGGAGGGAACAGGAGGCAGCGCTGATCCACTTCTCTCCCCTGGAGCAGTTTGTCCTGCTCCAGCACACAAGGGTAGCAGTCAGAGGAAGAGCACTAGAGAATTCCTCAGGGTGTCTCACAGGGACAGACACACGTGTTCTAGTATCAAGCCCTCATCACTCAGACACCACAGTAAGATGATCACACTCTAAACACTTTAACACCAGATCCATGCAAACTCAACACAAGGTTTGTGGAGAGTAGAAAAGAGAATGTGCAGGTGAAAGAAGAGAGAATTAAGTCTGATTCTGCACACTTTAAATGAATATTATTAAACACCACTGAGTATCAGTAACATGAAGTAGAGAACAGGTCACTATTTATCACCTCTAACAGTCCATAACACCCACCACCCTGCACTTCCTCCCTCTGTTGCACAGCTGAAATAGAACAGAAGCCTCATCACTCACCTCCCTCTGATCTCATGCCTCCATTTGTTATTTCTGTATCTGATGTATATTTTAATACACATTCTGAACCCAGAGCACTGCATCTATAAATCTTTAAATGATATAATAGGACTTAATTGGGCACTTAAATGTTAATGTTTTAATGTTTAAATTCAATGGGTCAACAGACTAGTAGATTAACCCTAGCTAACCTAACCTAGGTTACCTTAATGTTGGTGGAGCCTATTAGACAGCGTGTAACATTAGAGTAGATGTGCTCGGTACTGTCATCACTCCATAAAGAAAATTATACTGAATTTTTAAGTGGTAGAGCACATGCTTTGCATGCATCAGTCCCCGGGTTCAACCCTCGACATCTCCATATGAGCTTTTCATATTGTTCATTATTTTTTTAAAATGTATTTTTAGTTAATCACTCCTGTAACGCTGGTACACTGTAGACACACAACAGCTTTAGCTGATTAAAAAGAAAAAAAAACATCCCTCTTGGCCACTGACGCCTTGTCCCGTCTTGCCTGTAATACCCTGTTCTTACCACTAGAGGGAGACAGTGCGTTTTAGCGCTACACGACCCAAAGAACATCCGGATTTAGCTGAAGAAAAGCACGAAATATCGTTGAATTGACGTGTTCGGTTCTCTTATATTAATCGTTGTTAATGTTAAACGCGTGTGCTAAATATTCCAAGTCTTATTATTAATAATGTGGTAGATTTTAAATGGCTGACTCTGTTTCCCCTCAATTTGAGCTCAATCTTTAGATTTCTGGAATGACAAAATAAAAAAATAGTGGCCCAATATGCTGAAACACTTTAAAATCAAATATATGATCATGAACCTATATATGTTAGTTATATAGAAATCATATTCCATTATACAACAGTAGCAGTGGCTTTGATAGTATTAGCTTTTATTACACTGATTACAAACAGCACAAGTAACCAATCAAAAGCTTTTAAATGAAGTCGTTTGTGTGCGATGGACTTTTAGTCCACTGCTGAGTCCAAGTTCCTCAAAGGGACAGCAGTCACTATATAATTCCTCCAGAGTTAGAAAACCGTTATGTTGCTGAAGAGAGACGTCCGACCTGTCAGTAGCAAGACAAGCAACGATAAATAAAAGTTAATGTGTCTAGAGATCATTTATTTCCTAATGTCTTCCACATACATTACACGGGCACATGGTGTAGACTACTGTACAAGCAGCCGGACAGCCACACCATTTTGATTTAAACAACTCAAGAAAACAAAGGGTGTGTGGTTCCTGAGTGGTTCACACAGTGTAGATGCAAATACCCTCGAGGTTCTGCACGGTAATAGTTATGGTGGATTGATTTTACATTTTGTGTGCTGGAGTACAGATACAGTGTCTATATATGGCAACGTAACTACACAGTGATGAGGACAGACGGACGGACACGCACACAGGCCAGAGCTTGGTTTAGTCAGTAAAGTAAATGGTACAAGCACAAAAGCAATGAGAAGATTGGAGAAAAATTCAAATAATAATTATATATATATATATATATATATATATATATATATATATATATATATATATATATATATATATATATATATATGAAACATATACGAAATATGACTTCACCTCACTGTGAAGGCCACACCGCACACCCCACTAAACCCCTGAAGATGATCCACAGATCCGCTGATCCCCAGTACAAATGATCCACCCTTTAAACGTCATACAGTACAATGGATGTTGGTGAGGTCAGAACATATACGCACAAGCTTAGAACAGATCTTCTCATCGTCCTCGACAAAGATAGACACATGCTCATTCTCCTTCCACAGGAGCTGACACATCTGTGAGGCCAAGACGCAGTGGCCTGCAATGTCACCGCGGAAACCGAACCTCACCATTCCGCCTGGCCGGGTTGGTGGCCGTGGCGACGACATCATCATCCCGCCTGGGGCGTCAAGCTTGGCAATGAAGGCGCCCACCTCCAGCTTGTCCTGGGTGAGGAAGACACACACGTTCCTGTTGCTCCGGTTCAGCAGCCTGGTGTGAGCGCTGGTGTTACCCATCTGTGTGCTTGTACTGCCTGTGTGGAGCATGAAAGCACAAGAAGAACATTTAAGGTTCAATAAGCAAGTTTTTACATTTACGGCATTTAGAAGACGCTCTTATCCAAAGCGACTTACAAAAGTGCTTTGTCGTTTACTCATAGAATATATCCTAGTACAGTAGGTTAGAATCAGACATACCAATGAACTAGAATACTGTAGAATACAAGGATGAATGCTGATACCTAGAAGTGCAAAATACATGAGGTCTATCTTAAACAATAATAAGTGCTATAAACAATAAGTGCTAGAGTTTGTTAAACAACATAAACAATGCCCTACAATAAGTACTAAATTAGTCAGTCAATAAGGGAGCAGTGTCGGTTGCCCTTTAAATATTCCACAAATAGATGGGTCTTCAGTCTGTGTTTGAAGACTGCAAGGGACTCTGCTGTCCAGACAGCAAGTGGGAGTTCATTCCACCATCTTGGAGCCAGTAAATAGTCTCTCTGCTTGTCATCCATGAGACCGGAAGCACAGTATTTCAAGCTGAGCTGCACTTGAGGTTCGAAGTACTCGAGGTATGGATCGGGCTTTGACCATTGACCTCGTGTGGGCTGGTCCATTTTTGGCATGCAGCTACACGGAGCCAATGAAGGGAGCGCAGCAGTGGAGTAACGTGTGAACTTCGGAAGATTGAAGACCAGTCATGCTGCTGCAATCTGGACAAGTTGTAGAGGTTTGATGGCTCTTAGAGGAAGACCAGCAAGTAGCGAGTTGCAGTAGTCTAGCGTTGAGATCACAAGAGACCACAAGGTGGATGAGACAGTTGCCCACCCGTACTGATTGTGATCTGTCTGTTAGGAAGTTGGAGATCCAGTCGCACAGGGATGTATGCAGTCCTAGATCCCCCAACTTAGTAGTGAGTAGGGAGGGGATGATGTGTTAAATGCTGAACTGTAGTCGACAAACAGCATTTTAACATAATTACCCCTCCCTTTGTCCAGGTGGGTCAGTGTGGTGTGCAGCAGATGTGCAATTGCATCATCAGTGGAGCGGTTGTGGTGGTACGCAAATTGCAGTGGGTCCATGGAGGCTGACAGTGAAGCTGTGATGAAGTCTCTGACTATCTTTTCAAAGCACTTCATCACGACTGATGTGAGGGCAACAGGGCGGTAGTCATTGAGGTCGGAGGGTCGAGGTTTCTTCGTGACGGAGACGATGGTGGATCGCTTGAAGCTGGACGGGACGATACCGAGCGTCAGGGAGAGATTGAAGATGTCGGTGAATACCGGGGCTAGCTGATCTGCGCAGGCTTTGAGGACCCTCCCGCAGATACTGTCTGGTCCCACCGCCTTCCTGGTATTCACCCTTTTAAACACTCTCCTCACGTCACTCTCCGTGATGATGAGAGGGTGCTGTTCTATGGTGGGCTCTGCGCATGCGCCGTTGGCTACACAGATAGTACCATTAGCACTAGCGCTGTTAGCATTGGCGCTGTTAGCATTGGCGCTGCTAGATGTAGCCTCGAAGCGAGTGAAGAATGTGTTCAGCTCGTTCGCCAGAGACTCGTCCGCACTCATCAGTCCGGAGGGTGGGCTCCTGTAGTCCGTGATCGTCCGTAGTCCCTGCCACAGGGATCTAGAGCCGCTCTGCTGGAACTGTGTCTCTAGTATCCTCCCTCACCACCCTGCGCTCTCTGTATGCTGCAGACTTGTACTCGTTCATGTTCCTGCTGATGATCCCTGCGGTGTAGGCAGCAGTGCGAGAGTTCAGAGCCTCGCGGATGGTTTTGTCCACCCAGGGATTCTGGTTGGGAAACTTGATGGTGGTTCTTGGAATCGTGTCGTCCACCAGTTTCCCAATAAACACCACTACTGCCTCCGTAAACCTGCTGACATCATCAGTGCTGCGCCGGAACATGTCCCAGTCTGCGTCATCCAGAGCGGCCACCGATTGTTTATATATCGGTATGAGGAAGATGGCGGCGTGGTCCGACTTACCAAACGGTGGATGAGCTGGTGCCTCATAGCTGTCCTTGTATGGGGTGTAGCAGTGGTCGAGTGTCCTCTTTCCCCTGGTGGGGTAGGTTATGAGCTGATAAAAGTTGGGCATTGTCCATACGGTGAACCAAGGAGAACTCAGCCGGCTGGATAGTGTGGCTCGGTACCACTGAGTTCAGCCATGACTCAGAGAAGGTTGCAGTCCTGAGTGTTCCTCTGGAACTTTGTCCTGGCCCGGAGGTCGTCGAGCTTGTTATCCAGAGACTGGACATTGGCTAGCAGGATGCTAGTTAAGGGAGCTCGGTGTGCCCAAGCCCTCAGCCTGTTCCTGACGCCGGCTCGCTTCCCTCGAGGCCTTTTCCTCGCGTCGCGCCCTTTGTTCTCCATCAGGATCATTCTCTTTATCACAGAACTGGACTGTCTCACCGTTACTAATGACACCAGATCCACCACTATTACTTTATTATCATGTCAGTATATAGTGTATATACACTATTACTTTATTATAGTGTCAGTATGACCGAACTGGACTGTTCCACTGGTTCAGGAGGACACTACCTCTGGTCACCAGGGATCAGCCCCACTGCAGTACTGAGCTCCTCCCCCTTGTCAATCACTCCATCGTGTTTTTATGGGTTTGACAGGTTTTTGAGCATACTTTTGTCTGTTACTGTAGCTTTGTCTTCCGGGATATTTTCTCGGGGCAGTGGTAGCTCAGTGTTAAGGTGCTTGACTTGTAATCAGAAGGTTGTGGTTTCAAGCCTCACCACTGCCAAATTGCCATTGTTGAATCCCTGAGCCAGACCCTTAACCCTCAAGTTGTGTTCTGTCATAACTGTAAGTTGCTTTGGATAAAAGCATCATGATATTTTTGACCTATGCCTGCTGTTTCAGATTGTGGTACTGGATGTGTGTTTAGGATTTATCCACCACACATTAAACTCACTCGGGTTAAACTTTGGTTCCTCACATGTTTTCTGGTCTCGTGTGTGTGTGGACGTCACTTTCCTCTTTGTTGTCAGGTCTGGTTTTCTCAGTATGTGTGTGAGGGCACTGAGACTCAAAACATAACATCTGACACCCTTTTAACTGGTTGGATCATTTTATTGATGTTTTAGTAATACAAGCCTCTAGAGATTATATTTCAAATAAAGAATTTTATTGGTGTTTTCTTTGTTTTATTATTATTTACTGTGAATGCAAAAGGCAAAGATGTGCTTTATGTACCTTGACCAGATGCAAACATTCTGTAAAGCAACATTCATGAACTTGATAAAATTGTAATAAAAACATTTATAACTGGGGCCCCTTTCATATACAATGTAATATTTCATGTGCCATTTCACATAAATATTTAACACATATAGTTCTTATACTGTATAACATGTATGATGGTGGTTCTTGGTCAAATACGTAAAGAAATAATGTCATTTGAACTTACAGTGATATGCTCTCCTACTTATAGAAAATTACCTATCAGCCACCATTTACACAAGTGTTACTCTCCTACTTTAGCAAAGTGCAAATTCAGTCATCCAGCTCATTATTTTCCACTGATTTCTGTAGCTGTATAATCAACCACCTTGTGGTTTCGGTTATGTTTACTTCATGATCAGTTTCATCACAGACATGACAATGGTTTTATTTCTTGATACCGGTCGAACATAAACTCAAATTGCCATTGGTGTCTTGCCACGTGGTTCATAGCAGAGGCTTTAATTTCCCGCGGAACTTTAAAAAGTGTTCTGATTTAGAACGAGCAAACGTGTAGAATCTCACGTGGACTGTCCTCGTGCACAGATTGGTAACGGTTATAGAGACGTCAGCGTTCCTGTCAACGCTTTTCTGAAGTAGATCTGAAAGACGGTGATGTGAACACGTGTTTTACGGAATAAATTAACTACCAGTGATTTCAGTAGAGGATTTTAGATTAGTTTGGATTTTGAAGTTCTCTGTCTCAGAGGCATAAATAAAGTTCTGATCAAGCCTCTTTACTCTCTTCGTCATGGGCGACGAGCGCACACAAAAAGGAGGAAAGAAACACGAGACTCCGACTGAAGAGTTTAACAACACGAACAAAAACAAGAAACTGAAAATAAAAGTACAGGAGTAAAAACATCCACCATAACACCAATGACCAACAAACGGTCCTGAAAACAGAAAGGCCTTAAATAAGACACAACATAAAGATATAACAACCACCAAGTTGGTGTGATGAATGAGACGTGATGAATGAGATTTGAGGCGTGGCCACAAATCAAAACAGACAAGCACAAGCATGAACTGATTTTTATTTTAGTGGCACAGGTCAGTCAAGGTCTGTATTTATGACACACAGCATCGAGTAATTTCACAGCTGAAAATCTGTGCTGTTTCAGCCAGAACAACCACCACATCAAAACACCACACTTTGTTTGTCATTTTAATTTTAAATGAATGTCTGACCACTTCCATTAATCCGGTGCACCACAGTACTTTAATCACAGGACACATGATCCATATGAAGGGTTTGCTATCTCATCATAATCTCATCACAGAACCATCTCATAGCTCTACATGAACATGTGGAATGAAATGTGGCCTCACTGAGTGTGTGTGATGGCTGTCAGACACAAAGAGCAACTGCAGGGGGCGCTCAAGACTCAGGACACTGTGATCAAACAAATGAGGTACAGTAGCACCAATCAGGACAAAGGAGAGCAGCCCAGCCCCACCCACAACCACACCCCCACCCTCGTCACCCAGAGAGAGACTGACATGTATGATTATAAGAACGTACTTCTAAAAACTGATATTTTTAATACAAGAACATGTAGAGATCACCAAGTCTTTGCAGGCATAACATCTGAACAGATATTATAAACACATTATTGTGCTTTTAACAAAATTGTGAAGAGGACAAGAAAAAAGTCACAGGGCTCTCCAGTCTGAATGGGAACGATACCTGTACCAGACACTCTCCTCAGCTTTTTAACCCATGAACTCTGTCTGAACTCTGACCCCTGCA
>NC_137517.1:17782500-17920000 GCF_041902795.1 Electrophorus electricus | reverse complement strand
AAAAACCATCAAAAATGGCATATTTGACACCATTTATATGTCAGTTGACACACCGTAAAAAGCTTTGTTGCATGTTCAAAGCATCATTCTGTAGGTGATGTGCAATGTAATATCAGGTCCCAGAGATTGCAATGCAATGTTTTAAAATACTCTGGATTAGAGCAGGTTACATTAACAGTAGGGGGCGCTATTCTGCTGCTATAGCTGGTGATTTTAATATACGGCTTATTAAGAATAATCCTTTATATCCACAGGGTTTAAACCTCGACCACTGCAATTCTACATACCATCAGATTCAGCGTTCTCAGGTGCAGGGATTATATCAAGATGTGGTCACTACTGTGGGAGAGGATATCCAACTGGAGAAACCGTGACAGGAGAGATTGGGGGGAGGGGATGGGGGAAGATTCTTAAGATGGTAACTCAATTACCACCAAGCAAAAGGTGGAAATGTAGAATGCTATTTTAACGGTATAAAGCAAAAGACGCAAATAATATAGCTAGTCTCTGTGGTGAAGAAAGTTCAAGTCTATTGGCTGTCAAACCCAATAGGCAGAGCTCATTATCATACTATAAAATGACGTTTTTAAACGCCGTTGTAAGCACGCCAAAACCTTTGGAGCCCTTAAAGCGACGCTTTTTACGGCATTTCAACTAACATATAAATGATGTAAAATACGCCATTTTTGATGGTTTTTGCAATGTATATTACAGCGTAGTGAAAAATAATGCCGTATTTTGCGGCGTAAAAGCGTCCAAAACAAATTTGACAAATGTACAAATAAAACGCGTTTCATTTTAGGCGAATTTTGAGCACTTTGGTTTTCCGTAGTTGTCTGAGCTTTTGTCTTGTTTCACGTTTATTCAGTCAGTGTTCTGGGTTCTGCCTTGTTGTCTGTGTATCTTGTGGTGGAAATTCAATGAAACGGGGAGTCAGATGTGGATAATAAGTAAAAAAGGTTTTACTAGAAAAGAAAGATTCCACAGAGTGTGGGGCTCACTACCAAGAGAAGCCCCGAGTCATACAGAGCATTGCTTGATATACAATTCTAACTGTATGCCTTGACCAATCACAGAAGCGTTGCTTATCTCTTTCAGGCCGGCTGGTAAAAATCTTGCTTGACTGTCATCTCTTAATTGCAGGCAATAAAGCGATTGCAGGCAATAAAGTGATTGCAGGCAATAAAGTGATTGCAGGCAATAAAACGAGAGACATCTTCCTGCTTATCTAATCTACGGTCTCACTCCCTTAAAGTTCTTTGCTTACATAAACATTCTTCCTAGGGAACAGGATAGTGCTGAATGTATGTGAATCACTGAAGCACATAGTATTCCCTTTACATTTCCCCCCTTTGATTCTCATACAATCATTAACTAAAATCTTCAGTGAATAGTGCCTGGAGGTCATTAAATTCTTCAGAATCCTCATCCACCTCCTCTGGCAGTTCTTGCAACAGTTGATACTGTATACGAGTAAGATTAGTCACCCAAGTGACACAACAATTCATAATACATGGCAAGAAACACATAACCATCAATATGACAATGAGCACAGGAAAAAACACCGTCATTGCCCAGTGTCCCCATGGGCCCAGGGCCGAGGTGAACCATGAGAACCATGAATTGTCTGCTGGGGACGGCTCCTGGATGTCCTGTTTCATATGTGTAATCAGGTCTGTTATATTATCATAATAATCTGGGATGTGAAAACAACATGATACATTTATCTTCTTACACACCCCACCTTCCTGGGCTAGAAGCAAATCTAAGGCCATTCTATTCTGCAGGACTACTTGGCGAATCTGGTGCAATTCTTGGTTTAGGAGTGTAAAAATCGTCTCAGTCCTATTAGCCAAAGTTAGGACTTGCCACGCTAAACCGTTAATCTTATTCAAGGCTGCAGTGGTGCCTCCTCCCAGAAATATAGACCAACCTATTGCCGATGCAGGGGTGGTCCATGGGTCGGCCAGGGTATAGCCATTGTATTTAGCGGGGTTCTGCTTGCCAGTGCCTCGTTTATGTATGGTGTGTGCATGTGCCCCACGTAGTTTGAAAATAGACACTGGCGGGGTTAGGAGTACTGGTGTGCAACATCCTGACCACTGGAACTCATAGTTCTTTCCAGTTTTCTTCCAATTACTGGCCTTGGTAATGGGGAGGGCGGAGTAGGTTTTTTCCCCACATGCCCACATCATTGCCCCTTGTGTAATAGGGTTGACTATACTGTAGCATCTCCTACTAAAGGTTTTTGTGGCATTCCTTAATTCATTTCTTCCCTGAATGGTACAGTTGTGCCCATCCTTATCTAATGCTATATAATTCACCTTACACTCAGTAGATAAGGGTCAGTGGGTTCCCCCCCTTTTGAACACAAGCACCAGTCCCCTTGAATATTAGTTGTATCAAAAGTCATATCAGCTAAATGCATCTTTGTCGTAGTCTCGCAGTCATTATTTCGATGTGCCACTTCTGCCCTCCCATTACCTGCCCAGTCGGGTATTTTCATCGAGCTTATGATTTCTCTGGATAAATTATAGAGCTGTCCTGTTAGCCTATTTAGTTCACATGTAGTCTTATTGGTCATCTGGGTCGCCATGTCGTGGGTGATGGGTATGGGCGTCCATGGCACCTGAAAGGGGTGACACACTAGGCAAGACTGGTTTGGCTTGGCAGTGGTTGCCGTCACCAATGCCATTGCACAAGCGATATTGCCTTTGCATCTTTCCTCTGGCAGGAGTTGTCGTCCCGCGATCGGGGCGAAAGTAGTGGGTAAGATAGTAACAAACAGAAAATTCATCATGAGTCCTCAGGTCGTTCTGGCGCCTTCTTGCAATGAGTGTGGTGTATCCACGTTGCTCGTCCGTCGGTTTTGACGGCGGTGTTAGTCGTCAGCAGCACTTGGAATGGTCCTCTCCACCTGGGCTGGTTCCACCGCTTCCTTCTGAAGTCCTTTATCAGCACCCAATCACCTGGTTGGTGGGTGTGGAGTGGAGTATTCGTCACCTCGGGAAGAACTGCCTTCACCTGCTTAGACACATGGGAGAGAGATTTGTGCAGAGACACACAATACTGCAAAAGTGATTCATTGATCAAGTTAGTATCCCAGTCGGGCGGTCCTATCCCCGTGTTGGGAGGCCGTCCAAACACTATCTCAAAAGCTGATAAGCCTGTTCGTGCCTGCGGTCTGGTTCGGCATTGCCACAGGACGAGGGGAAGGCATTTTACCCAATTCATGCCTGTTTCCTGCGTTAATTTAGCTAGACCTCCTTTAATGGTGCCGTTTGTCCGTTCTACTGCCCCTGCACTAGCAGGGTGATAGCTGCAGTGTTTTCTCATATCTACCCCTAGGTATTTAGTCAGAGCTTTTAGTCCTTCGTGTACGAAGGGTGTCCCATTGTCACTGGACACTCGTTGTGGTAACCCCCACCGGGGAATAATTTCTCTCAGTAGCGCTTTTGCTACTGCATCACTATCTTGTTTTCCCGTTGGGAAGGCCTCCACCCACTTGCTAAACATGCACACACACACAAGCATGTACCTCTTTCCTTCAGCTGGTGTTAGTTCTACAAAATCTATTTGCCAATGTTGAAATGGCTCACTAGGCGGCGGGTGTCCGGCGGGTGCGTGTTTGGTATGATTGTCCCCGTGTGGTGTGTTTTGTGCACATACCAAACATCGGGAACAAAAATTTTGGGTGTGTGTGTTTATTCCTGGTGCATACCAATGTCTCGTTATACTCTCCACTATCCCCCCTTTGCTCATGTGACTCCTCCCATGAGCAATCTCAATTAGTCCTTTCATATAAGCTGTGGGGAGACAGGGTTTGTTCATTTCTGGGTGTACCCATATCCCGCCTATTTGTTTACACCCCCCTTTTTTCCATTTCACATAATCTTGTGGAGTGGCTTGTTTTTGGATATCTTTAGTAGATATTCTGGTTTCGGTATCTGCTTGTGCCATTTGTGTATGGAGCGGTTGTAACGCTGTGAGTTGAGCTACTTTATCCGCATAAGCATTCCCTTTTGATACGGCGTCACCCGCCTTAGTGTGTGCAGCGCACTTTATAATTGCTACTTCCTTTGGTAGTTGAATTGCTTCCAACAGCTCTGCTACTAGGTGGTGATTCTTTATCTTTGCTCCTGAGCTGGTGAGAAAGTTGCGATGTCTCCAAATGGCCCCAAAGTCATGTGCTACTCCCCACGCGTACCGGGAATCGGTCCAGACGTTCACGGTCTTGTCTTGTGCTAGTTTACACGCATATATGAGTGCAGCAAGTTCAGCTGCCTGCGCTGAGTAATTAGATGGGAGTGGTTCTGCTTTCACCACTTCTGTGTGTGACACAACAGCATATGCTGCTCGATTAGTGCCTTGAGAGTCACGTTTAGCTGAACCGTCCACAAAAAATTCCAGGTCCGCATTAAATATTGGTTCCTCCTTTAAATCTATTCTGGGAGATGTTGCAATTTCTAACACCTGTTGGCAGTCATGGGGCTCTCCTTCCTCCTCTGTAGGCAATAGAGTGGAGGGATTTAGAGTTGTGCATCGTTTCACAGTAACATTTGGCATGTCTAATAAGGCAGTGTGGTACCTAAGCCATCGCTGAGTGGACAAATGTGCCACTTTTTGATCTTGCAGTATTCTTGACACTGCATGAGGCACATGTAGGGTAAGCTTAGCGTAGCCTACTATGTCTCTGGAAGCCACTAGTGCCTTCTCGGCGGCTGCCACAGCTCTTACACATAAAGGTAGGCCTGCTGCGACTGTATCTAATTTTCCTGAGAAGTAGGCCACCGGCCTTTGTTTGTCCCCATGTTTTTGTGTCAATACACTTGTCATATATTGCCCTTTAACATCCACTGTCTGTTCAAATGGTTTGTTTGGGTCGGGAATGCCTAACGCTGGCATAACTTGTAACAGCTGTTTCAGTGTTGTGAAGGCCGCCTCAGCTTCCGGTGTCCATTCCGGCTGTGAGGAATTTGACCCTTTTGTCGGTATTATATCTCTGAGTGGTCCCTCATGTTCTGCATAGGATGGTATGAATGTCCTACAATAGGAACACATTCCTAAAAAGGACAACAGTTGTTTTTTCGTCATGGGCTTTGGTATAGTCAAAATGGCATTCACTCGGTCTTTAGTCAGCATGCGCGTTTGCTCAGTGATGTCATGTCCTAAAAAATGCACTTGCTGCTTACAGAACTGTAATTTGGATTTGGATGCCTTATGGCCTTCCCCTGCTAAATAATGTAGCAGTGCCACCGTGGCTTGTTTACACGCTTCTCGTGTTCTCCCACAAATCAAAAGATCATCAACATATTGCAGCAAGGCTATTCCCTTAGGGAGTTCTAAAGCCTCTAGGCTTCGATGTAAAGCGGCATTGTAAATGGTTGGTGATTCACAATACCCTTGACACAATCTCGTGAATGTGTATGGCTTTCCTTCAAAAGTGAAAGCAAACCAAAATTGGCTATCCTTGTACACAGGTACGCTAAAGAAAGCGTTGGCCAAATCAACTACACTGAACCACTTACTGTCTGGTGGGATCTGAGAGAGAATGGTGTGCGGGTTTGGAACTTCTGGGGCTCTAGGGTGTACTGCCGCGTTGACAGCCTGCAAAAACAAGCTTTCCACAGTTGTAGCATTCCTGCTCTTTCATCCAATCAATTTTTCCTCCTTTTCCTCTTCCTCTGCCTCTGCCTCTTCCGCGACCACGTCCCCTGCCACGACTACTTCCTCGTCCGCGGCCTTCTCCTTGATCTCCCACCGTCTGGAGCATTGTCAGCATCGCTTGGTGTGTGGTATCTGCTCGTTGACGCTCTCGTCTGGCGTCTTTCTTCCCCAGGATTGTCTCATGATGCTTGGCATGCTCCTCAATAGTAGATAGGGGAGCTCTGCTGTAGCCTATGCAGTTTTTTCTAATGAGATCGCTGATGTCTTTTCTCATATTCATTAGGAAGCTGTTTCTCAAATGAGCTTCCCATGCACCTACTTCTCCAGGTCCTGCTGCTCGTTGTGCTGGCGTGTCAATTCCACAATGGTCAGTGTGGACACGCGTCAGACGGACGAGAAAGTCAGCGACGGGTTCGTCATCTTTCTGTTTGCATGATGCTATCACATCGGTGTTGATGGTGGTTGGATAGGCTGTTTCCACCCTTTCGGTGAGTCCTCTTATCATCTCTCTGTATGGGCCATTCAGGTCAGGCTGGCCTTGGGGCGGTGCATTCCACTCAGGCAGGTGGAGACGGACATCTCCATCCACCCAGTTTCTATCAATGCGGTTATACTGTGGTCCGAGTCGAATCATCAACAACCGTCTCAGTTCAGCCTGTGTTGGTCTGCAGGACTGCACGAATGCCATCAGTTCTTGTCCGAAGCGTCGTCCGCCGATGTCACCTGGCTTGCTCAGGCCATCGGCCGCTTTCATGATGTCGTCTGCAGTCCAGTGACGGTGGACCATAATCACTCCCTCAGGTCCTGACACTTCCACCATCGGGAACTGTGGGGCATAGCCTACCTCAGGCTCTGCAGATGGCTTTATAGTGGTGTGACTTCGAGTGCGATGAGCCACTGGTGAGGTTATTGCCTCCAGTTGTCGTCTTAATTCGTCATATGGAGACGGCTTTGGTGTTAATGAAGTTCCTGGTTGCGGATAAGGAGGTGGATTTGCTAGCGCTTGTGGTTGCTGAATCAGCTGGGGGGCTCTCGGCGGGGCGGCATCGAGGTCAGGATCAGCTAAAGAAACACACTGAGACACTTCATTATTACCTTTTCTATGCCCTACCTGCTGCTTCTGCCTTTTCTCAGCTTCTTCTAACCACATTTTTGCCTTTTCCAGCATGTCTTCACTGTTCTCATCAAAATATCTTATCAGCTTCCCTAGGCTTAACCTTAACTCTTTCAATTAATTTTAACAGGTATGCAACACTTAGAGTCCCTGAGACATTAAAACCGTAATATTTAATCCAAAATGGGACATGTTTGTTTACATGTTCCCCGTAGTCCTTATTCATTTGAAAGAGTAGGCTACTGGAGAACTTGTCCTTACTGAACTCATACTCCTTACTGTTGCCCGCACCCATAATAATAATAATAATAATAATAATAATAATAATAACCAATTTTTTTTTTTTTTTTTTTTTTTTTCTTTCTTGGATCCAGGCAACAAAAGAACAAAGGAAACTTACCTACTCTCTACAATTTTCCTATTCTTATCTTATTATCCACACCATCTACCCCCGATATGGATTAGTTCCGCTCCAGCAAATCGTGCTAGTATACTGAGTCCACTCCTTTCCCTACGGGGTGTTCTGTCGGCCCGGGCCTATTTCTTACACTAGTACGTCTACTCAGTTTGCCTATTCTCTTAGGCTGGCGGAGTCCCAGACTCCGGAGTCCTCTAGACCCTATTTTTAAGCCCTAGTATCTCATGTACTATGCTACTTTACAGACCCACCCCAGGGTAGACTCAGGCGGATCACTATGTCACTTTCTTCTAGGATTAAATTACTGAACTTCACCACTTACTTTCTGTTCGTTAGATCAGGCGGAGCACACCACCGGAGTCAAGCGGGACGTCACTCCCTGGTTAGGTACTTTCCCGTATTCTTGTGGGTTTCCCTTTTTCTCCAGCTCAGTTCTCTCTCTGAGGAGCGTCCTCGAAGTTTAGTCACCGCTGCTCCGCATGGTGCCTCTCGCTGATCCTGCCGACTACGCCAAATTCTGTGGTGGAAATTCAATGAAACGGGGAGTCAGATGTGGATAATAAGTAAAAAAGGTTTTACTAGAAAAGAAAGATTCCACAGAGTGTGGGGCTCACTACCAAGAGAAGCCCCGAGTCATACAGAGCATTGCTTGATATACAATTCTAACTGTATGCCTTGACCAATCACAGAAGCGTTGCTTATCTCTTTCAGGCCGGCTGGTAAAAATCTTGCTTGACTGTCATCTCTTAATTGCAGGCAATAAAGCGATTGCAGGCAATAAAGTGATTGCAGGCAATAAAGTGATTGCAGGCAATAAAACGAGAGACATCTTCCTGCTTATCTAATCTACGGTCTCACTCCCTTAAAGTTCTTTGCTTACATAAACATTCTTCCTAGGGAACAGGATAGTGCTGAATGTATGTGAATCACTGAAGCACATAGTATTCCCTTTACAATCTGTACCCTGTTTTCTCTCGGTTTGTCTGTTGATTTATTTTCCAGATTTTTGTGTTTTGCTTTCTGTTTAATATATTTCCTGGATCTGTTCGTATTGGTGCTGTGACCCTGGACTGTCTTAACGACCCAGATTCTGGATTTGCCCTTAATAAATCTCGCTCTTCTCAGCGTCTGCGTCCAGCTCTCTATCGCTCCACGTTACACAGTGTGTTCATTCTTCATAAACCTTCTAAACACTTAGAGAATGCTGGATAGGATGTCCATAAGTAAGAGACACTGTGGAACTGTGAAACAGCAGTAGTGAATCTGCTCATACCACAGCACACACCACTGTCCACAGAAACATAAATCACTGTCGCCCCCTTGTGTTCACATGATGATACTTTTATTTTAATTGTGTCTGAAATGTTTTGCTGTCAGGTGTTTTCTTTAATAAATTAATTAATTGTTCATATTCATATGTTCCCTCTTTTATGTTTATAGTGCTCATTTCATTGGTTCAAACTGGACTTGCTCAAGGTAATTTATATTCTGTTTATATCTTATTTAAAACCCAAACTGCCATTACTAACTCTATTCAGCTATTATATGAGACATGGAATGATGGAATGATGTCATTAGACATTTATGAAAATTTGCTATTTTAAATGTATTAATTTACACATTTAGCATTTTAGTGTATGTATTTTATAATTAATGAATTTATATAGTAATAAAACATGTGCAGGACCAGACAGCACTGACTGGTGTGGTAGATTTAGATTTAGATCTGTATAATTTATTTGTTTTCAAAGTAACTGAATGAAGAATTCAAATGTTTAATGTTTCTGCTGGTCAAAAAGCTGTTGTGAGTGTAAGTCCTGATAATCACGTGTTCAGAGGAGAGACTGTGACTCTCAGATGTGACATACAGGGAGAAGGAGACACTGGGTGGACATACAGCTGGTATAAGAATAACTACATTCTCTACCCACACACCACATACAATCCATACATGATCAGCTCTGTTACACAGTATGACAGTGGTACATACACCTGCAGAGGGTACAGGGGAAGAGACTCTCAGAGCTCAGAGATCAGTAATGCTGTTACATTAACTGTGTCAGGTGAGTTTGGACTGTGAATTTAGCGAATAGACATTCATAGCAAGGTTGTTATTGTGTGTGCGTGATTTTAAACACCCAGGATTTTATATTTGCTATGTTACAGAGAGAGCCCAGGCAGTACTGAGTGTGTCTCCACAGAGTTGGCTGACTGAAGGAGACTCAGTGAGTCTAAGCTGTGAGGTCAGAGACTCCTCTACAGGCTGGACATTCAGCTGGTACAGAGCTGTTCCCTACAGAGAATGTTTAACTCCAGTAACAGACATCCATGGCATTCATGTGAGGTATTGTGCTGAGATCCTCTCAGACAGCATCAGAGGAGCTGGAGGCTCCTACACTCTCAGTCCTGCTGCTCTACATCACACAGGAGTTTATATGTGCAGAGCAGAGAGAGGAGAACCAGCCTATCAGACACAGTACAGCAACACACAGCCACTATGGATCACTGGTGAGGACATACAACAGCAGTGAGCTCGCTGTCTTCCTCTTCCTCTCTCGTGGGAGGGCCTTTTAAATAGCCGACACAGTTGGCTGGAAAACCCGGCAAGGAACGTGGCGGAGTCTCAAACAGGGTGGAAATCCTGGCAGTGAATCTGGAACACACACACACACACACACACACACACACATCTTTCCGTAACAACCTCAATATGCAAACTGATATTCAACACCCACACCAGGTGGAAGCTGTTACTGCTACATTGCAAGAGAAGGCTTCTCTTGACCTTGTCCTAAAGAAGATGTTTTTCTCTACAGTCCTGAGTCTGGTGGAGAGGTCGTATAGCTTACCTTGAGTTCCACCAAAACCTACCCATGATCCTTTACTGAAGCCTGCAGAGGCCTCTACTCGGGCTCTAGCCTGTACTCCTTGATGTTTAATGTTATCATGTCTTATGCAGTGTTGAGTCTCTTTTCCCTGTAAACACTCTTTTTATTACCTTCCCACTGATCACGTGGTATGGCCCGCCGCATGCAGTGGGAGTTTCTCGTCGACTATTTGTGACTCGTCCTATTTGTAACCACGGCCAGTTGTCAGCACACACCTGCATCTGGTTCAGTCTTGTTATGTTTGTAGTATTTAAACCCTTGTTGGTGTGTGCGTTGTTGTGAATCTTTGCTCATGTTCACATTCACGTTTATGGTCACAATGTTCATGGTGTCCGTGTTAGCTGTAGCTGTATTCATGTTCACTGTTTATGTAATACGTGAGTGCCGTTGTCTTGATGGTGTGTTAATAAACGTGTGTCACCATCAAGGGAGTCTGTACGTACTGCTCCTTGCCCTGCGGTATTCGGGCTGTTATGTTACCTCAATAAACACAATTATGATCTTAGATAGATGTCACTACCTAGATATTATTAAACAGATTTTATTAAAATTATTTTCTATCATCAGAGCAATCAACACAATGGTTGTAATCTTTCCATGTTAAATGTGTTCACTACACTCCTGCTATGATAAGACAATAATAATAACACGTGATGTATAATTTCTGTTTCTAAGGTCTGTCTCCTCCAGTCTCTCTGATCATCAGTCCCAGCAGAACTCAACACTTTAGTGGTGACTCTCTCTCACTGAGCTGTGAGGGACAGAGTGACTCTACTGGATGGAGAGTGAGAGGATACACACACAGTGGGAGGGTGTCAGATTGTTCATCACTCTGGGGATCAGTTACAGGATCTACATGCACCATCAGATACCTCCACACATCCCACACTGGAGTGTACTGGTGTCAGTCTGAATCTGGAGGGAGCAGCAATCCTGTTAACATCACAGTGCACAGTGAGTCTACATGTAGTGCACTCGCTAGTTAAGGAGAAAAGGAAATGTTTGATAACAGGATATTATAGTTCACAATATATAGAACTATCAGTTACTGGCTAAGAAAACTGTTAACTTGAGTTAATAAAAAGCTGTTAATTTAATATATTCTGGGTGAACTGTGTGTGTTGTGACATTCTACTTTCTACTTTATTGTGTTAATGTTCTGTGTCCCTGTTATGTATTACTCAGTATTCATGCTGGAATCCTTCTCTCTGTAAAAGATGAGTAAAGTGTTTTCTCTGTTCTAGTTGGTGATGTGATTCTGGAGAGTTCTGTCCATCCTGTGACTGAGGGAGATCCTCTGATTCTACACTGTTTACTTCACCCCACTATCACATCACACCTCAGAGCTGATTTATATAAAGATGGATCACTCATCCAGACCCAGACTGCAGGAGAAATGACCATCCGTACTGTCTCAAAGTCAGATGACGGTGTCTACTACTGTAAACACCCAGAGAGAGGAGAGTCACCACACAGCTGGGTCTCAGTCAGAGGTCAGAATTTAAAGATTTCACATCTTTATTATTCCACTAATTTAACCAGAGCTTAAAATTTAACCAGAGCTTCAAATGTATGTTAGCAAGAAAATCATTTTATAATTCTGAATCTTGGAGCAGTAATTCTGTCAACATCACAGTGCAAGGTGAGACTCCATGTAGTGAACTTATGCTTGTACTGGGTTTACTGTGAACACCATGAACACCATGTCCTGTCCCTGACTGAACTCTCTTCAGTTTATATATTTGTATTTTCATATGCATTTGAGTATTTGAGACTATGGATATACATTACTTACATTTAGTCATTCTAGCCACGTAAGGTAACTGTTACCCATCATTTTCTAAGAGACAGAATAGATGTTTTCTACATATTCTATCCACAGCAGAAATAGGAAATCAAATTACAGTAACCCAAGTACTCAAGGAAACAGCCCCATCTTGTGGTGTGAATCAGTATTTACATAAATGTAACATAAAGCGTTTACATGGAATCCAGTTACATTAATTAAGGCTTAAATTTACATGTAATACACTCATTTATTATAGAAAAATAAAATGCTATTACATTGCTGGATATCTTGTAGATAACTGGTTCCAGTGGCATAGTATCTGTTTGTAAACTAGGGGCCATTTTAATTCTAGGACTGGCTGGGAGCGTTTTAGACAATAAAAACATTTGTATTCATTTCTGTTGACTTTAAGAACCACCTGTACTGTCACCACATTACTCCTACTGTACCATTACTGCATTACTCCTACAGTACCATCACCACCATTACTCCTACTGTACTATCACCACATTACTCCTACTGTACTATCACCACATTACTCCTACTGTACCATCACCACATTACTCCTACTGTACCATCACCACATTACTCCTACTGTACCATCACCACATTACTCCTACTGTACCTTCACCACCATTACTCCTACTGTACTATCACCACATTACTCCTACTGTACCATCACAACATTACGTCTACAAGAGTCACATTACTGGACAAAGTGTCCAAGGTGGTACTGGATGGAATAATTAAGTGACTCACAGTCATGTGTTCAGATTTTGCACTCCAATCACAATCAGATCCCACATAATCTCCAGATAATCTCCACAAAACACAGTGATTAACAGACTAGAATGCAGCATCATGTATCTAACCTGTTTATTATAATATATGTAAATACAGAGTGACTCCAGGAAGACACTGGGGGTCAGTCAGCTGTGACATGCAGTGTTCTCCATCTCTTTCCACAGATTTACCCACAACTACACTGACTGTGGAGTCTCAGAGTCCTGTGTTCACTGGAGAGTCAGTCACTCTGAAGTGTGAGGTTCAGGGTTATGATGGGTGGACATATCAGTGGTGGTATAAGAAGAAAGCACAGAGTCAGTGGACTACAGTGTCTCAGTCTGTGTTTTACACTGTAAACAGAGACACTCTCACCATCAGTGAAGATGCTGTAGTTAATGGGGATCAGTACCGGTGTAGAGGAGCACGAAATAACAGAGCAACAACATCACAGTACAGTAACACTGTTACCCTCACTGTACATGGTAAGATTACTGTCATTTCAGGAATTTACTGTCTATTTCATTAACTTAAATTATTGTACGTTAAATAATTTACAATATTTGTATTCAGCAGCATAATACACACTCAATGTATTGTGTTTACTAGGCAAAAATGAAAAACAGTAATTACAGTTACACTACATTGTATTAGATATATATTGTAATTACAGTTACACTACATGGTAGTAGACCTGTACTGTAATTACAGTTACACTACATGGTACTGGAACTGAAATGCAAACTTACTTCTTTTCTTGTTATCTTAGTGTTATTATGTCATTATAAACCTATAATGGACCTTAAAAGTGATACTCAAAATGTATAACAACAAATCAGCTCTGTTAGAGCAGGTGAAACACTGAACAGGGCTGTACTGTGGTCCTACAGGACTTTTATTTTGACAGCCTACTTTAAAGGCATTTGTTTCCCCCCTGCACTACAAGACCTGATCTCACTAATAGCGCCCCCTTCTGTGTTGAAGAAGAGAGTACACAGTGACCTCATATAGTCTGGAGCAGAGAGACGTGTACTTCTCAGTAACCAGCAGCCAGTGTTCAGTTTTAGTAGGTTTTATAAGATTCCAACACATGATCTTATTGAGAGGTGAGCAGAATTTAAATACTGTGTGATTTCTACAATGGAGCCTGAGCTGGTTCTGACTGTGCAGTCTAATTGGACACAAATATTGAGTAGAGAAACCATAACACATACAGGGTGGACATACAGCTGGTATAAGAATAACTACAGTCTCTACCCACACACCACATACAATCCATACATGATCAGCTCTGTTACACAGTATTACAGTGGTATATACACCTGCAGAGGGTACAGGGGAAGAGACTCTCAGAGCTCAGAGATCAGTAATGCTGTTACATTAACTGTGTCAGGTGAGTTTGGACTGTGAATTCGGCCAATAGACATTCATAGCAAGGTTCTTATTGTGTGTGCGTGATTTTAAACACCCAGGATTTTATATTTGCTGCGTTACAGAGAGACCCCAGGCAGTACTGAATGTGTCTGTACAGATCTGGCTGACTGAAGGAGTCTCAGTGAGTCTAAGCTGTGAGGTCAGACACTCCTCTACAGGCTGGACATTCAGCTGGTACAGAGCTGTTCCCTACAGAGAATGTTTAACTCCAGTAATACACAATCATGGCTATGTAAGGTATTGTGTTGAGCTCCTCTCAGACAGCATCAGAGGAGCTGGAGGCTCCTACACTCTCAGTCCTGCTGCTCTACATCACACAGGAGTTTATGTGTGCAGAGCAGAGAGAGGAGAACCAGCCTATCAGACACAGTACAGCAACACACAGCCACTATGGATCACTGGTGAGGACAAACAACAGCAGTGTGTGTGTGTGTGTGTGTGTGTGTGTGTGTGTGTGTGTTTGTGTGTGTGTGTGTGTTTGTGAAACATCAATCACTGTTTCCCATGTTGAGCTCCTCTCAGACAGCAGCAGAGGAGCTAAGTAATTATGTATTCACCCCACCTTCTTTTACATACCAGCGTTGCATTCACCTTCATTACATCCAAACCAAACATTTGTCAACATATAGTCGTTCCTAGAGCTTCCTAAGTTCAAGACTGTTTACTCAATACACACTAAATAGAAATAAAGATGCAGACTCTGGAATTAATTGAAGAGAAGCGCTGGTCCCGTCTTTATTCTGAGCTCAATGTTATAAACGAGGCATTATCTGGAGAATGTCTAACAGTCTCAGGTGGGCTGACCTTTATTCCTTTTCTTCAAGGACCCTTATATCACCATTTTTATTTTTTCATAATACTTGTCCAGGTTCCACTATTGTTCTCCACACCAAACATTATTCAATGTATGCAAATTGATATTCAATACTTACACCAACCCGTTCTTGGTACCATTACGTTCATCCTGAACTACTACTACTTTTTAAAGGCGATCATATTCTATATCACCGGATGCCCATATTGGTTCTTCCAGTGATGTCCATATTGTTTCTTCCGGTGCTTGGCCGGGCTGTCCCGTCCTTGAAGCAAGGCTCCCCCTCGACTGAGGCCCCTAGAGGCCTGTCAGAGGCCTCCTGAGGATTTACACTGAAGCCTACAGAGGTCTTTCCAGCATGAAACCAGTTTATTCTGGACCGTCCCTATTTTTCTGCTTACAATATCATTTTATTACCTTGTTATGACCCCGTCTAGGCTGTGAGGCTGTAACAAGGAAAAAGAAGTGCAAATGTCTAACGAAACAGAAGTTGTGGAAAAAAATGAACAGCAACAAAACAAACAGAAGCACAAATGGAAGGTTTTTTAGTGTATTGTACAGAGGTTGTGATTTACAAATAATCTTACTGGTGCAATTCCTTCAGGAGTGACCCTGGCCAAAATAATAACCAAAACCCACACTGAGGAAATAAAACTATACCCTAACTAATCCTAATAACACAAGAAACATACAACAAACCTTTCTAACTTCCTGACACAACAAGACAAAACCCACACCCAACAAAAACTGCAGTCACTCCTTACCACCAGTGTCCAACACCAATGTACCAAACAAACAACATTTACACTCTTTACACAATCTATATATATGTATGTATACACAGCTACCGAAGCAGGAGGGGCGAAGCCAAAGATGAAGTTCAAAAATGTGGAAAAACAAGGTGATACACAACACGTCATACAAATGTTCAATCACAGCCAAACAAACTCCAAGCTAACACACAGTCTCCTTACTCGCTGTCTTCCTCTTCCTCTCTCGTGGGAGGGCCTTTTAAATAGCCGACACAGTTGGCTAGAAAACCCGGCAAGCAACGTGGCGGAGTCTCAAACAGGGTGGAAATCCTGGAAGTGAATCTGGAACACACACACACATCTTTCCGTAACAACCTCAATATGCAAACTGATATTCAACACCCACACCAGGTGGAAGCTGTTACCGCTACATTCCAAGAGAAGGCTTCTCTTGACCTTGTCCTAAAGAAGATGTTTTTCTCTACAGTACTGAGTCTGGTGGAGAGGTCGTATATCTTACCTTGAGTTCCACCAAAACCTACCCATGATCCTTTACTGAAGCCTGCAGAGGCCTCTACTAGGGCTCTGGCCTGTACTCCCTGATGGTTAATGTTATCATGTCTAATGCAATGTTGAGTCTCTTTTCTCTGTAAACACTCTTTTTATTACCTTCCCACTGATTACGTGGTATGGCCCGCCACATGCAGTGGGAGTTTCTCGTCGACTATTTGTGACTCGTCCTATTTGTAACCACAGCCAGCTGTCAGCACACACCTGCATCTGGTTTAGTCTTGTTATGTTTGTAATATTTAAACCCTTGTTGGTGTGTGCGTTGTTGTCAGTCTTTGCTCATGTTCACAT
Source organism: Electrophorus electricus (assembly GCF_041902795.1). Lineage (NCBI taxonomy): Eukaryota > Metazoa > Chordata > Actinopteri > Gymnotiformes > Gymnotidae > Electrophorus > Electrophorus electricus. The sequence goes on along the minus strand of NC_137517.1, from coordinate 17,903,480 downwards.
TCATGTTTATGGTCACAATGTTCATGGTGTCCGTGTTAGCTGTAGCTGTATTCATGCTCACTGTTTATGTTATACGTGAGTGTCGTTGTCTTGATGGCGTGTTAATAAACGTGTGTCACGTTTATCATGATCTTAGATAGATGTCACTACCTAGATATTATTAAACAGATTTTATTAAAATTATTTTCTATCATCAGACCAATCAACACAATGGTTGTAATCTTTCCATGTTAAATGTGTTCCTTACACTCCTGCTATGATAAGACAATAACAATAACACATGTGATGTATAATTTCTGTTTCTAAGGTCTGTCGCCTCCAGACTCTCTGATCATCAGTCCCAGCAGAACTCAACACTTTAGACTTGACTCTCTCTCACTGAGCTGTAAGGGACAGAGTGACTCTACTGGATGGAGAGTGAGAGGATACACACATAGTGAAATGGTGTCAGATTGTTCATCACTCTGGGGATCAGTTACAGGATCTAGATGCACCATCAGATACCTCTACACATACCACACTGGAGTGTACTGGTGTCAGTCTGAATCTGGAGGGAGCAGCAATCCTGTTAACATCACAGTGCACAGTGAGTCTACATGTAGTGCACTCACTAGTTAAGGAGAAAAGGAAATGTTTGATAACAGGATATTATAGTTCACAATATATAGAACTAAGAAAACTGTTAACTAGAGTTAATAAAAAGCTGTTAATTTAACATATTCTGGGTGAACTGTGTTTGTTGTGACATTCTACTTTCTACTTTATTGTGTTAATGTTCTGTGTCCCTGTTATTTAATATTCAGTATTCATGCTGGAATCCTTCTCTCTGTAAAAGATAAGTAAAGTGTTTTCTCTGTTCTAGATGGTGATGTGATTCTGGAGAGTTCTGTCCATCCTGTGACTGAGGGAGATCCTCTGACTCTACACTGTTTACTTCGCCGCACTATCACATCACACCTCAGAGCTGATTTATATAAAGATGGATCACTCATCCAGACCCAGACTGCACGAGAAATCACCATCCGTACTGTCTCAAAGTCAGATGAGGGTGTCTACTACTGTAAACACCCAGAGAGAGGAGAGTCACCACACAGCTGGGTCTCAGTCAGAGGTCAGAATTTAAAGATTTCACATCTTTATTATTCCTCTAATTTAACCAGAGCTTCAAATTTAACCAGCGCTTCAAATGTATGTTAGCAAGAAAATCATTTTATAATTCTGAATCTTGGAGCAGTAATTCTGTCAACATCACAGTGCAGGGTGAGACTCCAAGTAGTGAACTTATGCTTGTACTGGGTTAACTGTGAACACCATGAACACCATGTCCTGTCCCTGACTGAACTCTCTTCAGTTTATATATTTGTATTTTCAAATGCATTTGAGTATTTGAGACTATGGATATACATTACTTACATTTAGTCATTCAAGCCACGTAAGGTAACTATTACCCATCATTTTCTAAGAGACAGAATAGATGTTTTCTACATATTCTATCCACAGCAGAAATAGGAAATCAAATTACAGTAACCCAAGTACTCAAGGAAACAGCCCCATCTTGTGGTGTGAATCAGTATTTACATAAATGTAACATAAAGCGTTCACATGGAATCCAGTTACATTAATTAAGGATTAAATTTACATGTAATACACTCATTTATTATAAAAAAAATTAAATGCTATTACATTGCTGTATATATTGTAGATAACTGGTTCCAGTGGCATAGTATCTATTTGTAAACTAGGGGCCATTTTAATTCAAGGACTGGCTCGGAGCGTTTTAGACAATGAAAACATTTGTGTTCATTTCTGTTGACTTTAAGAACCACCTGTACTGTCACCACATTACTCCTACTGTACCATTACTGCATTACTCCTACTGTACTATCACCACATTACTCCTACTGTACTATCACCACATTACTCCTACTGTACCATCACCACATTACTCCTACTGTACTATCACCACATTACTCATACTGTACCATCACCACATTACTCCTACTGTACTATCACCACATTACTCCTACAAGTGTCACATTACTGGACAAAGTGTCCAAGGTGGTACTGGATGGAATACTTATGTGACTCACAATCATTTGTTCACATTTTACACTCCAATCACAATCAGATCCCACATAATCTCCAGATAATCTCCACAAAACACAGTGATTAACAGATTAGAATGCAGCATCGTGGGTCTAACCTGTTTCTTATAATATATGTAAATACAGAGTGACTCCAGGAAGACACTGGGGGTCAGTCAACTGTAACATGCAGTGTTCTCCATCTCTTCCCACAGATTTACCCACAACTACACTGACTGTGGAGCCTCAGAGTCCTGTGTTCACTGGAGAGTCAGTCACTCTGAAGTGTGAGGTTCAGGGTTATGATGGGTGGACATATCAGTGGTATAAGAAGAAAGCTCAGAGTCAGTGGACTACAGTGTCTCAGTCTGTGTTTGACACTGTAAACAGAGACACTCTCACCATCAGTAGAGATGCTGTAGTTAATGGGGATCAGTACCAGTGTAGAGGAGCACGAAATAACAGACCAACAACATCACAGTACAGTAACATTGTTACCCTCACTGTACATGGTAAGATTACTGTCATTTCAGGAATTTAATGTCTAATGCTTCAATAACTTAAATTATTGTTTGTTAAATAATTTACACTATTTGTATTCAGAATCATAATACACACTCCGTGTATTGTGTTTACTAGGCAAAATGGAAATAGTAGATGTACAGTAAATACAGTTACACTACATTGTAATAGATATATATTGTAATTACAGTTACACTACATTGTATTAGATCTGTACTGTAATTACAGTTACACTACATGGTACTGGAACTGAAATGCAAACTTACTTCTTTTCTTGTTATCTTAGTGTTATTATGTTACTATAAACCTATAATGGACCTTAAAAGTGATACACAAAATTTATAACAACAAATCAGCTCTGTTGGAGCAGGTGAAACACTGAACAGGGCTGTACTTTGGTCCTACAGGACTTTTATTTTGACAGCCCTGCTTTAAAAGCATTTGTTTCCCCCTGCACTACAAGACCTGATCTCACTAATAGCGCCCCCTTCTGTGTTGAAGAAGAGAGTACACAGTGACCTCACATAGTCTGGAGCAGAGAGACGTGTACTTCTCAGTAACCAGCAGCCAGTGTTCAGTTTTAGTAGGTTTTATAAGATTCCAACACATGATCTTATTGAGAGGTTAACATAAAAGCAAAATTTAAGTACTGTGTGATTTCTACAATGGAGCCTGAGCTGGTTCAGACTGTGCAGTCTAATTGGACACAAATATTGAGTAGAGAAACTTTCAGACTCACATGTGAATGAGCAGGACTGTAATCCTGACCCCAACCCCATCTCAAAGTCCAGTAAAAATCCAGTAACAATGTTAACAGCACGTGTATAACAGCTTGTTGAGTATGCTAAGATGGTATGTATTATACCTGTTACATGTTCAGTGACTTCTCAGGTTAACATCTACAGATATGAACTTGGACACCCAAATAAAGTGAAAAACATCAGAATTCATCAGATTATAAACAAATCTGATATAAACAGTTAATTAAAAGTTGCTGATTAATCTACTGCTTCACTACTGCTACACCATGTTACTGAAAGTCTATTGTTTTTATTTAAAAAATATTTACAACTCTTTAAATATTTCATCTATTTTTAATTTGAGAATGTTAGTCATTTCATAGATATCTCTATGCACTCTGCCATTGCATATCTTGAACTGTGTGTTTCATCTCCATCAGCAGTTAAACCTACACCTAAACTCACATCAAGCCTTAAAGGAGCTGCACTGGTGGGAAACCCAGTGACTCTGCACTGTAAGCTGGACCAGCCTGCTGGATGGAGTTTTTACTGGTCCAGACACACACAGAACCCTGAGACTGAGACCAACACTGCAACAAACTCCTACAACATCAGCTCAGTGGCGCCCTCTGATGGAGGCCAGTACTGGTGCAGAGCTGGCAGAGGAAACCCAGTCTACTACACAAACTACAGTGATGTACTCTGGGTAAACGTTACTGGTGAGGAACAGTTTACAGTGTATAACTACCGTAGAAATTACATTTATCAGTTAGATATTAAACATTATCAGTACTTGTCAACCCTCAGTAAAAGTTGGCACAATATTAGATTACAAGTGTCACTACATGTACTGTGGCGTCTTGGACATGTGCACAAATTGGCCACTAGAGGGCAGCAGTCAATTACATTTTAGTAAAAATATGATGAAGCAGCTCGCAAAATGTTTGATTTCCTGAATAACAGAAAGCTGTCATATCTGCTACAGGACATGAATTATTTGTTCCTGAATTAATGGATTTTTTCAACATTAAAACATCTGCAGGACCAGACAGCAGTGACTTGTGATAGATTTAGATTTAGATCTGTGTACTAGTGAGTAACAGTTTAGAGTGTATGATTATAGAAAACATTGTGTTGATTATCTATGTGATAGATTTAGGTCTGTATAGTAACTCTGTTTCCCTGAGTCTACATGGTAAGATCACAGTCATTTCATGAGTTTAACATCTATTTTACTCATTTAAGCTCTTTGTAGACAGTAGCAGAACACACTCAATCCACATGTATTGTGTTTACTTGTTAAAGGTAAAAAATATACTGTAAATATACCTTTATTCCAGTAATACTGCTGTGAAATTCTAATTTACTTATTTTCTTGTTCATATCATTACCAACTTATAATGGATCTTAAAAGTGATACACAGGAATTTTATTTTGGCACCCCTCATTTAAAAGCATTTGTTTCCACCGTACACTACAAGACCTGATCTCACTAATAGCGCCCCCTACTGTGTTGAAGAAGAGAGTACACAGTGAGCTCACATAGTCTGTGAGGAGAGACGTGTGACAAATCATTTTGTGATTCATGTGATGTTTTGATTCCCATGGTTTCAGCTGGTGATTCCTCCTCTCTTGGCCTGGTTGGTTTGACTGTGGGACTGAGTTTGGTTGTGTTCTTCATCTTACTGACCCTGCTGTGGTGCTACAAAACCAACAAAGGTCTGAGATCAGCTGCAGGTCATTTATGAATAGTTTAAATATTATATGTTTGTATGATACACATCATGAAACCTTTTATAGTATTAAACATTTTTCCTTTATTTCCATGTTGCCTTGGAGCCTTGGAGCAGAATCTCTGTGTCGCTGTACTGGGAGTCAGTCAGACATCAATCAGACATCAGATCAGACCCAGAGAGAGTCAGGAGGTGAGGGGTGTCAGTCACACCACTGCGCACTGCTCAGACCATGAGACAACAACAACTTTCCTTATTAACAATTAACTTAAAGATGTATCTTCTCTAAGACAATTGAAATAATCCTTCATCACTTGTGATTAATTCTGTACTGTGTCCAGTAATCTTTCATCTTAGCATTTATTAAATAGACTTTTCTTTTAACCCCAGAATCTGCCCACATATATGACACAGCTGAGCCAGCAGACAGGAGCAGCACAGGTAACGATTTCATCTCCCATTGAGTGCAGCAGTGAAAGACTTGGACGGAGTGCAGCTACACAGTAAAGCCCAGGAACCTTTTGTAGTAATAAACACAGTGTACTCTGTGATAAACACACTGCACTCTGTGATAAACACACTGCACTCTGATGAACCTGCAGATGACCTTAGTGATGTCACTTATGCTCAGGTCATGAAACACAACAAGAAAAGCAGGAATAAAGGTACAGCCACATCACCCTCACACTGGTATTTAATTCAAACCTCACACACACACAACATCACTCTGCTATACATATAAGTAACAGGCTCTGTATAACTACACACTGGAGAATACAGTCTGATCTACATCACTCTATTATACATATAAGTAACAGGTTCTGTTTAACTACACACTGGAGAACACAGTCTGATCTACATCACTCTATTATACATATAAGTAACAGGCTCTGTATAACTACACACTGGAGAACACAGTCTGATCTACATAACTCTAATATACATAAAATAACAGGTATTATATAATTACACACTGGAGAATACAGTCTGATCCACATCACTCTATTATACATATAAGTAACAGGTTCTGTTTAACTACACACTGGAGAACACAGTCTGATCTACATAACTCTATTATACATAAAATAACAGGTATTATATAACGACACACTGGAGAATACAGTCTGATCTACATCACTACTGTATATATACTACTATATATATCTACTATATAATCATCACATGAGACAAAGGAAACACATGCTGGTCTCCAAAAGCAGCAGCAGTGCATTGTTGGAAAGAAGTGTGTATGATGAGCTGTTATTGGTTGATTGGTTAGAACACTAAAGGTCAGTGAGAGGTCATGCCTGTGTTTGCTTTGGTTTTGTTCTGTTACTGCAGACACTGGTGCTGGACCCAGTGAAGTCATTTATGCTGAGATCAAACTGAAACCAAAACAGAAAGCAAAGAAAAAAGAAGGTACATGAAAAGGAGAAACTTTAGTCACCTACAGCAGTGACACACCAAGATACAGCTGACCTGAAGAACTCTTAAGATTCTACGTTTTGATTCACTGCTTAGTAACTGTGTGCTTAGTTACCCACTGTAGGTTATTCAGGTCATGTTGTGTTTAATCATTTGGAGGGTTGGAGTTCTTCCTGTGGTCTAATTCAGGCTCTTTTGTCCCTACTAGAGAAAAGCAGTGTGGGGGCAGACACTGTATACTCAGAGCTGAGGCAGGACTCACACAAAGGTCAGAGAGCCAATATCTATGGTATCATTTCAGAGGTACCAGGCTGTACTGAGCCACTACTGCACCCAAAGACCTAAAGGAACACTATAACTGGTCATAAGAAGACCTTAAACCAGTCCTTCAAAACCAGCTAACAGTGAAGGAAACAGAGCTGAAGCCAGTCAGCAGATATCACTCCATAGAGTGCTCACTGATCTCCACTCCATTCATTACTGTCAGTACCAGCTGCTGTGCTTGGAAGATTTGTAATAAACATGACTCAGTGAAAAAGGAGCCAGTGTTCATTTTAAACCTTATTTCAAGTGAAACTGAATATCAATGCAAAGTGACTTCTGCTTAGGTTTATATTAATTAATAAACAATCATGAAACATGTAAGAGCCCTTTACTGTTTATGTGCACAGAACTGAACCTACCAGCTTTGTTAAATAGAAGACAGGTAGAGTGGAGCTGAACTGACAGTGATTCTATGTACATTAAACAGAAATAATGACTGATCCTAATGAATGTTTTCAAATCATCTTTGTCAAGGTTGTTGAGGAACAGCAGAGACTGCTGGGAAACAGAATTCATTCTCCTGTGTTACTCCCTCAAGTTTCTACAAGACCAGGAGTTTAAACCCTCTTATCCAAGTGTTCATTCATTTATTTAGTTTAAACACTTTTTAAATGATCATGTCAGATACTCATGTCTACAACAGGAAGGTGTTTTATAACAGATGGAGATGTAACAGGTTGGAGGTAAAATCTCTTACAGTGAAAGTGTGGTTTTATCATAAGGAACATACTAGTTTCACTCTTAGTGTAGAAATGCTTGATAACATTAGAATTGTTTTGTTTGTGTGTTTTATCATGTGAATCTAAATATGAAGTGCATTGGTTGTAGCAAAAACATTCCAGGAGAATCAGATTCAGTGGTGTTGGAGTTCCTTCTCTGTAGAGGAGATGAGTGTGTGAGTTCTGTGGGGCTTCACTGCCAACAGACTTTCTGTCTTTTCAGCTGTTCTGAAGCTTGTGATTGAGTGACTGTTTATCTTTGTGTGTTTGTTACTAGAGTCACCTAGAGAGAAACATTAAGCTCCACTTTTTAACCTTTGAGCCAAGATTTTTATTTTTTGCAGTGCTATGTAACTGCAGCACTTTGTAAATTAAAGACTTGGAGATTCCTGGTGATCTTCTGTAGTGAGCCTCATTAGGGTTGAACCCCAACCCTAATTCTGGTGATCTTCTGTTGTGAGCCTCACTAGGGTGAAGGAATCAGTATGTATTTGTTTTATTTTGTGATTATTTTTGATTAAGTTTTATATTATGTTTGTATTTCTGCACTTTTCTAAATGTCTCTGTAACTCTTCTGTGTTGTGGTGTCTGTCTGTGATGTATCAAGATCAGGAGGTGATGACTGTCAGGAGGTGATGACTGTCAGGAGGTGATGACTCTCAGGAGGTGATGACTCTCAGGCCTCGTCCACACCTCTCTCTCTCTATCATCCTCCTCTCTCCTCCTCCTCTCTCTCTCTGTCTATCCTACTTCTTCATCTCCTCCTGATCTCACTTCTGAGTTGTTGTATTAACTACTCATTGTTAGATTAGCACCCTTCTTTTTGATGAAGTAAAATCTGATCTGAAGTTTTTATATGTGCACAAATAAACATCAGGACTCTGAGGATCAGTACAAGATCCTGACTCTTCTTTACTCAATTTCTAATCCTAATCCTAACCTTAATCCTAATACTGATGATTGTCATGATTAGTCCCTCCCAGCTTCCTTGTTCCATGTTTTCCTTGTCTTGTGTATTTTAGTTCCATGTCATAGTTTCATTTTCTCCGCCCCTCGTTTGATTGCTTACACCTGTCCCTCGTTTCTCCCTTGTTAAGTTCATGTATTTAAACCCTTTCATGTTTCCGGTATCGATACTGTTTATTGCATGTTTATCTGAGTGGTTGTGTTTCTTTGTACTCTGTGCCTTCGTGTTTCCTTGTCTTTGTTATAGCCTGCTTCCCCTGTTTGCCTTCGTGTGTTTTGTTTGTTTAATCATGTATCCCTGTACTCTCCGTGTTGGTAATATAACCCTGGACTGCTACAACGACTGGACAATGAGGGAACACAGAAGCTGGAAGGGACTAATCATGACAATGATGTTCTCTAGTGGTCATTGCCAGTGAGACTCAACACTACAGACTGAAGTACATATTACAGTCAGTATCACAGAACTGGACTGTTCCACCATTACTAATGACACCAGAACCACCACTATTACTTTATAATAGTGTCAGTATCACAGAAATGGACTGATCCACTGGTTTAGGAGGACACTACCTCTGGTCAGCAGGGATCAGTCCCACTGCAGTACTGAGCTTCTCCCCCTTGTCAATCACTCCATTGTGTTGCACCCTTGTTTGGTGATTAGTATTAGTGTGATTAAGCTTCTTATGTTGTTTAGTTTAGTTGGGGAGTCTTGCTGCTACTTTGTAGTCTGCAATCCCGACATGTTCTTTAAGTCTTAATCAGTCTAACAGGTTTTTGAGCTTACCTTTGTCTGTTACTGTTGCTTTGGCTCCCTTGATATTTTATCTATTCAGACAGTGATAGCTCAGTGGTTAAGGTACTTGACTTGTAATTTGAGGCTTGTGGGTTCAAGCCCCACCATTGCTACTGTTGAATCCCTGAGCAAGGCTCTTAACCCTCAATTACTGAAGTTGTGTTCTGTCATAATTGTAAGTTGCTTTGGATAAAAGCATCGTGGTGTTTTTGACCTATGCCTGCTGTTTCAGATTGTGGTACTGGATGTGTGTTTAGGATTTATCCACCACACATTAAACTCACTCGGGTTAAACTTTGGTTCCTCACATGTTTTCTGGTCTCGTGTGTGTGTGTGGACGTCACTTTCCTCTTTGTTGTCAGGTCTGGTTTTCTCAGTATGTGTGTGAGGGCACTGAGACTCAAAACACAACATCTGAAACCCTTTTAACTGGTTGGATCATTTTATTGATGTTTTAGTAATACAAGCCTCTAGAGATTATATTTCAAATAAAGAATTTTATTGGCGTTTTCTTTTGTTTTATTATTATTTACTGTTAATGCAAAAGGCAAAGATGTGCTTTATGTACCTTGACCAGATGCAAGTGGTCTGTAAAGCAACATTCATGAACTTGATAAAATTGTTATAAAACATTTATAACTTTACTTATGGCCCCTTTCATATACAATGTAATATTTCATGTGCCATTTCACATAAATATTTAACACATATAGTTCTTATACTGTATAACATGTATGACGGTGGTTCTTGGTCAAATACGTAAAGAAATAATGTCATTTGAACTTACATAGATATGCTCTCCTACATATGGAGAATTACCCATCAGCCACCATTCACACAAGTGTTACTCTCCTACTTTAGCATAGTGCAAATTCAGTCATCAAGCTCATTATTTTCCACTGATTTCTGTAGCTGTATAATCAACCACTTTGTGGTTTTGGTTATATTTACTTCATGATCAGTTTCATCACAGACATGACAATGGTTTTATTTCTTGATACCAGTCGAACATAAAGTCAAATTGCCATTGGTGTCATGTCACGTGGTTCACAGCAGAGGCTTTAATTTCCCGCGGAACTTTAAAAAGTGTTCTGATTTAGAACGAGCAAACGTAGAGTCTCACGCGGACTGTCCTCGTGCACAGATTGGTAACGGTTATAGAGACGTCAGCGTTCCTGTCAACGCTTTTCTGAAGTAGGACAACTCAAGATATTGTACCGACCAGAATCACTGGATATTCTAATAACTATCAGACATAAGCCTCAGTATTATTGGAATTAACATATGTTATTACATTTACTGAATAATGTTTAAAAATACTTTAAATATTTCATATATTAACCCATCCTCTGGATTTAGGAAGGATTGTGAAACGCCACATTAAATATATCTGGAGATACGATGAGTTTCCTCAACAAAGGGAACTGTTAACTAAGGAAAATTTGGACGATGAAATAAAATACTTTTGAAATTATTTCCGTCCCAGGTCGAAAATGTAATGTAATATCTTTGTCTGTCTCCTGTCTGATCTGTTTACTTTCTATTTATCCAGACGATATCCAAACTGCAGAAGGACGGCTTTCTGCGCATGCGTATCTACTCCAGTATGAGGGCGGCTCATTAACGTTAAAACATTAACAAAAAGCCACGTGGACATTGTCGACTGTTAATTTACCCTTCAAAAGCAGGAACTGTTTTTTATTTTACAGTGTGGGACAGGTTGGTCAAGGCCTGTATTTATTTATGACACACAGCATCGTATAATTTCCCAGGTGTAAACTTGTGCTGTTTCAACCAGAACAACCACCACATCAAAACACTGTTCTTTTGAATTTAAATTTTAATTAATGTCTGACCACTTCGAAGGTTCATAAGGCTTTATTGTCATTTCAGCTATATACAAGTGTACAGCAAAAATGAAACAATGTTCCTCCAGGACCATGCTGCAAGACAAAACAAGTGAAACAGACAACATACTACACGAGTGCAAACAATACAATACAGTGCAATAATGTTACACAATAAATGCAGGACAGGACCAATACACAATGAACAGACAGTGTCTTTATTTTGACCAGTACAGTACTGAGAATATGTAAAGTGGGTTGTGCACAGGAGTCAGTGACATGCTGTACTGAACATAGCAGTCACCGGTAGCAGCCAGAACAGTTCAGAGCACAGTGCTGATTCAGTCCAGCACTCTATTTGTTTGTAACTGGAGTTAGCCAGAGTTCAGGAGTCCGATGGCTTCTGGGAAGAAGCTGCTGCACTGTCTAGAGGTGAGGGACCGGATGCTGTGGTACCTATTACCAGACGGCGAAAGGGTGAACAGTTTGTGTGAGCGGAGTGTGGGGTCTTCCACGTTGCTGGGAGCTTTTCGGATGCAACGTGTTGTGTAGATGTCTGTGATGGAGGGCAGAGAGACCCCAATGATCTTCTCAGCTGTTCTCACTATTCTCTGAAGGGTATGGCGGTCAAAGATGGTGCAGTTCCCATACCAGGTAGTGATGCAGTGATGCAGAAAGAGGAGGAGGTCCACGTCCCAGTCTTTCTCGTGCGGCAAACAAAACGTTCTCAGCTTGGACTTTAAGGTTTGGTGAAATCTTTCTAAAGCACCCTGGGATTCAGGAAGGTAGGCGCTAGATACGCTAGATAAGGAGATGTTTATTTTGTAGAGGGGTGATGTCAGGAGATGACAACATAATAAAAATAACATATTGGGGCAGTGGGAGCTCAGTGGTTAATGTGCTTGAGTTGTAGTTAGAAAGCTGCTGGTTCAAGCCCCACCACTGCCAGGTTCCCAGTGTTGGGCTCTTGAAGAAGGCCCATAAACCTCAATTGCTTAAGTTGTACTCAGCTGTCTAGTCATCACAGTTTGGTCCTTGTTCAAGTCTCTCTGATCCTTACACTTGCAAATTTTTCCTGCTTCCAACACATGGATGTAAAGACCTGGCTGTCTAATATACCCACCCCAGTTCCTCCTGAATTTACTGTGCTGGGATGATGTATCTGACCATCAGTGCCACTACATCCTACAGCAGGGATGAGTGATCTTGCCCTCACAGAGCTGGTGTGGCTGCTGGTGTTCATTATAACAATCACCTGATGACCTGTCTCAGGTAAGTCCAAGCTATTATGAGCTTTGTAGTGACTTCACTACCCAGTGAACAGTTTTACATTAGAGCTGAGGAGAGTCAGTGTGAAGTAATGTGTAAAACACTAATCTGTGGTCTCGTTGTTGATTACTTAAAATCTAGAGTCTGATATAAAATACACTTAGTGTTTCTTTGGCTGTGGAATATCTCATCTGACATCAGTGCAATGATAATGCAGACAATTTATTCGATTTTTAAATTTAGTTAACAAAATAAGAACATAAAAGCAGTAAACCAGTCCAACAAAGTAAAAGATCATTAAAATAAATGAGAATATTCTAACATTGGAATAAATGACACACAATAGTAACATGTGCATAAAAGTGAAAAGATTGATGCACGATGCTTCATATAAACTGGTTGTCAGCTGGCAGTAAGTTAGCAGAGTTCAAACATTCAATCTCACATGTGAAATGACTTCAAGCAAACAGAACAATGTCCTTCCATCTTCAGTATTTTTAGATTCTCACTCCTCTGAGACTGCATTCTGGCTTCTGGTTTCAGTCAGAGCTGTAGAAAAAATATTAAACACAGAAATCACAGTGTAGGTGTTAGAAAACTCCCCCTGGTGTTATTGGATTATTATTTAATACACTTTTATTGCTGTTTTGGTCTTGTAGATCAGAGAAGGGGAAAAAGTGTGTCTTGTCTCCCACGCAAGCAACATGTCGACAGTTTCAATGATTGTGGGGAGAAAATTAATATTTTATTAAACCAGCATCTAAAATAGTTTTAAATGTCTGTTTACAAAAGTATAAAGTATATATAAAACCTAAGTTGTTGGTGGTTGTGGTTCCCATGGTAACCTGTATTGTTTTCATTGATCTCTCTGCTCTGTCATGACTGTGTGTTGTTTGGCTCTAGTTAGTGTGTGTATTTACACTCATGTTTCTTTTAGTATTTGCAGTCTTGCCTAAAGTAACATTTTCTGGTTCCAGTCATTGTTCTCTTCACTCTTGTTTTTAACTACTGGTTTCATGACCATGTGCTGCTTTTATAAACCATGATTTTTATGGATTACATATGACAGACACTTTACTGTCATGTGTCCTGCTTGTCTTAGCAGTATTAAGAGTCATGACAATGTTGAAAGTCATAAAAACACACAGAAGAAACCTTAGGATGCGCTTTCAGATTCAAACAAATGTAAGATTGGTTCCTCTTTTCTTCCAGTGTGTGTAATGTGTGTCTAAGAGGAAGAGTTCTTACCGTGAGCTCTGTAGCATTTGACCCCCAGCACGATGGACACTAGCAGATATGGAGAGACTGCCAGTAGACTACTGAGCAGACTGAGGATGGAGAATGGAGCTTCTGAATGGGACAGAGCTGATCTCACACACACACACACACACACACACACACACACACACACACACACACACACACACACACAGAATTAATCACAGCTGAAGAGCTACAGTGCTTCTGTGACTCTGGGGAGCATTGAGGGTGAGGGATGGGATACCAACGTGAGCCGTGTGAACAAAGATGTTTATTTTAAACAGATGAAAAACACGAACAGCTACAACTAAGAAGCGACATGACGAAACATGGAAGTGAACATAATGAAATGGAATGATAAAAAATACAATTAAACTAAAATAAAAATATAAACCAAAGAAAATTGACACTCATTGCAAACAAGCTGTATAACTTAATTCATTCATTTATTCATGTGGTAGCCACCCAACCACTTTACAAAAATTATAATATCAACACTACACAGAATCTGTTGCATTGTTTATTTTAACTGGGTAATAATATAAAGGCTGTGTGTGAGTGAGAGGAGTTATTTATGTGGTGCTGGATATTTGCTCTACTACAGTTAAAACTAAACTGAGCAGCAAATCCAAAGAGTTTGTAGGAGCAGGTTTTCTACAAAAGGGAATCACACAACAATGGACGCTTAACACTTTCTTGTCTAAATAATAATGATTCATATAGTAAAATATCCATTCAGGCATAATTATATCAACTCAGCTCTCACAGATTACCAACACCATGTTTTCTATTAATATAGTCTGTCAACTGATACTCACCAGTAAACAGACCTAAATCTACCACACAAGTCACTGCTGTCTGGTCCTGTACATGTTTTAATGTTGAATAAATCCATTAATTCAGAATCACATAAATCATGTCATGTAGCAGATATGACAGCTTCCTGTTATTCAGGAAATCAGACATTTTATGATCTGGTTTGTCCTGTTTCTACTAAAATGTTATTGACTGCTTCCATCTAGTGGCCAATATGTGCACATGTCCAAGACTCCCCAGTACATGTAGTGACAATCTAATGATGTTCTAATGACAATCTACTGATATTTCATATTTTTGCTGAAAATATCACTGATAAATTTTATTTCTACGGTGGTTATAGACCGTAAACTGGTCCTCACCAGTAACGTTTACCCAGAGTGCATCACTGTAGTGTGTGTAGTAGACTGGGTTTCCTCTGCCAGCTCTGCACCAGTACTGGCCTCCATCAGAGGGCGCCACTGAGCTGATGGTGTAGGAGTTTGCTGCAGTGTTGGTCTCATTCTCAGGGTTCTGTGTGTGTCTGGACCAGTAAAAGCTCCATCCAGCAGGCTGGTCCATCTTACAGTGCAGAGTCACTGGGTTTCCCACCAGTGCAGCTCCTGTAAGGCTTGATGTGAGTTCAGGTGTGGGTTTAACTATTGATGGAGATGAAACACACAGTTCAGAATATGCAATGACAGAGTGCATAGAGATATCTATGAAATGACTAACATTCTCATATTAAAAATAGATTAAGTATTTCAGTATTTTAAACATTTTAAAATAAAAACAATAGATTCTCAGTAACATGGTGTAGCAGTAGTGAAGCAGTAGATTAATCAACAGACTTTTAATTAACTGTTTATGTCAGATTTGTTTATATTCTGATTAATTCAGTTGTTTTCACTTTATTTAAATTGTCCAAGTTCATATCTGTAGATGTTAATGTCATGATTAGTCCCTCCCAGGTTCTAGCTTCCTTGGTTTCCCTGTTTTGTGTGTTTTGGTTCCATACCTTTAGTTTAATTTTCCTTCTACCCTCATTTGATTGCTTGCACGTGTCCCTTGTTTTTACCTTTTGGTTCTTGTATTTAAACCCTGTCTTGATCCTGGTGTTTTTGCTGTTCATTGTTAGGCTTGAATGTGTTTGGTTGTTTTGATGTTTTTGCAAAGCCCGTAAGTTTTCACTCCTTGCCTTTGTGTTATCTTAGCCTCCTTGTTCCCTAGTCTTTGTTACCCCTCTGGACTTTGAGATGGGGTTGATTACACTCCAACTCATTCACATGTAAGTGTGATGATCTCTCTACTGAATATTTTTGTACAATTATACTGCACATTCAGAACCAGTTCAAGCTCCATTGTAGAAGTATTTAAATTCTGCTTTTATGTTCACCTCTCAATAAGATCATGTGTTGGAATCTTATAAAACCTACTAAAACTGAACACTGGCTGCTGGTTACTGAGAAGTACACGTCTCTCTGCTCCAGACTATGTGAGGTCACTGTGTACTCTCTTCTTCAACACAGAAGGGGGCGCTATTAGTGAGATCAGGTCTTGTAGTGCAGGGGGGAAACAAATGCCTTTAAAGTAGGGCTGTCAAAATAAAAGTCCTGTAGGACCACAGTACAGCCCTGTTCAGGGTTTCACCTGCTCTAAGAGAGCTGATTTGTTGTTAGCAATTTTGTGCATCACCTTTAAGGTCCATTATAAGTTTGTAATGATATAGTAACACTAAAATAACAAGAAAAGAAGTAAGTTTGCATTTCAGTTACAGTACCAAGTAGTGTAACTGTAATTACAGTACAGGTCTACTACCATGCAGTGTAACTGTAATTACAATATATATCCAATACAATGTAGTGTAACTGTAATTACTGTTTTTCATTTTTGCCTAGTAAACACAATACATTGAGTGTGTATTATGCTGCTGAATACAAATATTGTAAATTATTTAACAAACAATAATTTAAATTAATGAAATAGACATTAAATTCCTGAAATGACAGTAATCTTACCATGTACAGTGAGGGTAACAGTGTTACTGTACTGTGATGTTGTTGGTCTGTTATTTCGTGCTCCTCTACACTGGTACTGATCCCCATTAACTACAGCATTTCCACTGATGGTGAGAGTGTCTCTGTTTACAGTGTAAAACACAGATTGAGACACTGTAGTCCACTGACTCTGTGCTTTCTTCTTATACCACTGATATGTCCACCCATCATAACCCTGAACCTCACACTTCAGAGTGACTGACTCTCCAGTGAACACAGGACTCTGAGGCTCCACAGTCAGTGTAGTTGTGGGTAAATCTGTGGAAAGAGATGGAGAACACTGCATGTTACAGCTGACTGACCCCCAGTGTCTTCCTGGAGTCACTCTGTATTTACATATATTATAATAAACAGGTTCGACACATGATGCTGCGTTCTAATATGTTAATCATTGTGTTTTGTTGAGATTATCTGGAGATTATGTGGGATCTGATTGTGATTGGAGGGTAAAACGTGAACCCATGACTGTGAGTCACTTAATTATTCCATCCAGTACCACCTTGGACACTTTGTCCAGTAATGTGACTCTTGTAATTAGGACTGTGATACTCTTTTATGTCACTTATAACGGTTTTGTTCATTCACATGTGAGTGTGATGGTTTAGTCAATATTTGTATCCAATTAGACTGGACAGTCTGAAACAGCTCAGGCTCCATTGTAGAAATCACACAGTACTTAAATTCTGCTTTTATGTTCACCTCTCAGTAAGATCATGTGTTAGAAGCTTAAAAAACCTTTGAAAGCTTGTTGAAAGTGTCTAAAAGTTTTGATAAGAGAAGTGAACTTGAAGGAATAAATAAATGGTATGTATTACTTCACATTACTTTGGCCAGATGATTGAGAGGAGTGTGACAGTCATCAGCTCAGCTGACCCAAATCAGGCACACTAGTAATGTGGTGATGGTACAGTAGGAGTAATGTGGTGATGGTACAGTAGGAGTAATGTGGTGATAGTCCAGTATTAGTAATGTGGTGATGGTACAGTAGGAGTAATGTGGTGATAGTACAGTAGGAGTAATGTGGTGATGGTACAGTAGGAGTAATGTGATGGTACAGTAGGAGTAATGTGGTGATGGTACATTAGGAGTAATGTGGTGATAGTACAGTAGGAGTAATGTGGTGATGGTAAAGTAGGAGTAATGTGGTGATAGTACAGTAGGAGTAATGTGGTGATGGTACAGTAGGAGTAATGTGGTGATGGTACAGTAGGAGTAAAGTGGTGATGGTACAGTAGGAGTAATGTGGTGATGGTACAGTAGGAGTAATGGTGGTGATGGTACAGTAGGAGTAATGTGGTGATAGTACAGTAGGAGTAATGTGGTGATGGTACAGTAGGAGTAATGTGGTGATGGTACAGTAGAAGTAATGTGGTGATAGTACAGTAGGAGTAATGTGGTAATAGTACAGTAGGAGTAATGTGGTGATGGTACAGTAGGAGTAATGTGGTGTTGGTACAGTAGGAGCAATGTGGTGATGGTACAGTAGGAGTAATGTGGTGATGGTACAGTAGGAGTAATGTGGTGATGGTACATTAGGAGTAATGTGGTGATAGTACAGTAGGATTAATGTGGTGATGGTAAAGTAGGAGTAATGTGGTGATGGTACAGTAGGAGTAATGGTGGTGATGGTACAGTAGGAGTAATGTGGTGATGGTAAAGTAGGAGTAATGTGGTGATAGTACAGTAGGAGTAATGTGATGATGGTACAGTAGGAGTAATGTGGTGATAGTACAGTAGGAGTAATGTGGTCATGGTACAGTAGGAGTAAAGTGGTGATAGTACAGTAGGAGTAATGTGGTGATGGTACAGTAGGAGTAATGGTGGTGATGGTACAGTAGGAGTAATGTGGTGATAGTACAGTAGAAGTAATGTGGTGATGGTACAGTAGGAGTAATGTGGTGATAGTACAGTAGGAGTAATGTGGTGATGGTACAGTAGGAGTAATGTGGTGATGGTACAGTAGGAGTAATGTCGTGATACTATAGTAGGAGTAATGGTGGTTATAGTACAGTAGGAGTAATGTGATGGTACAGTAGGAGTAATGTAGTGATGGTACAGTAGGAGTAATGTGGTGATGGTACAGTAGGAGTAATGTGGTGATGGTACAGTAGGAGTAATGTGGTGATGGTACAGTAGGAGTAATGTAGTGATAGTACAGTAGGAGTAATGGTGGTGATAGTACAGTTGGTTCTTAAAGTCAACAGAATTGATTGTTCAGAATTCCCCCAGACAGTCCTAGTATGAAAACGGCTGCTAGTTTACAAATAGTTACTACACCACCAGGACCAGTTATATACTTCAACACATTGCTTAAATGACACACCATACCCAACAATGTATCTAGTATTTAATTTTTCAATAATAAATAACTGTAGATAAATGGAGATTTAATGAATTAAATTTAATTATTGTACAGTATTACAGATTCCATATGATTTCAGCTGTGGGTAGTATATATAGAAAACATTTATTCTGTCTTTTTAAAAATTATGGATAACAGTAACTGTAACACTGCTGGCCCCAGTGCCGAAAGACGAGGGGCAGGATGCACAGACTCCAGCGATGTGGACGAACATTTATTAACAGATAAAGACAATGGCACTCACAGGTATTGCAAACGAAGAACATGAGCAAGAAACAGTTAACACTAAACAAACACGATAAACACGTATAGATCTAACAGTGACGAAAATAGCATTTAACATTATTTAACATGTTACTCCACTGCTGTCCTCCCTTCATTGGCTCCCTGTAGCTGCACGCATCAGATTTAAAAACTTGATGCTTGCCTACAGATCCAAAAATGGACCAGCCCCTTCATACATGAGGTCAATGGTCAAAGCCTGATCTGTACCTCGAGTACTTCGAACCTCAAGTACGGCTTGGCTTGAAATACCTTGCTTCAGGTTCTATGGACGACAAGCATTGAGACTATTTTCTGTCCTGGCTCCAAGATGGTGGAATGAACTCCCGCTTGCTGTCCGGACAGCAGAGTCCCTTGCAGTCTTCAAACGTAGACTGAAGACCCATCTATTTGCAGAATATTTAAAGGACAACTGACACTGCTCCCATATTGACAGACTGAATTAATGCTTATTGTAGGGTATTGTTTATGTTGTTTAACAAACTCTAGCACTTATTGTTTATAGCACTTATCATTGTTTAAGACAGACCTTATGTATTTTGTACTTCTAGGTATCCGCATTGATCCCTGTATTCTACAGTATTCTAGTTCATTGGTATGTTGGACTCTAACCTATTGTACTGTACTAGGATATATTCTATGAGTAAATGACAAAGTACTTTTGTAAGTTGCTCTGGATAAGAGCATCTGCTAAATGCCGTAAATGTAAATGTAAACATTACCATGAACAGCAACACACCACACTAACACGTTACATCAACAATGACCAACGACACTGCATACACTGACGCGGGTTTAAATATTCAGACATGACGAGGTGCAGGTGTGTGCAGGAGTGGCCACAAACGAAGATCCTCCCACTGCACGTGGCGGGCCAAACCACGTGACTCACGGGAGGCGAGCGTTCCTCCTCGTTCATGTGGGACGTTTATTAACATGAAACGCACTTCACGACAGGCACTCACAAACGCTGACAGTGAACATGATTACACGTTTTAACATTTAACAAAGTACACAGTAACAAAGGTGATCACACAAACGCAGACATTACGGCTATCGCAAATAGTTACAATGACGGATGTTAACGTTAAACGACTTACGTAGAGACAATGACCAACAAAGGAAGCGCACACGGACATGGGTTTAAATAGACACGACACTTGACAAAGCCTGTGCGCATGTGTGCAATCCCAGGGGGGCGTGGTTACTAAACATAAACAACACACCTGTGGCGGGCCGTACCACGTGACTTATGGGGACGGCGCAGTCCGTGAGAGTAACTTTACATGGTTTAAGTGACTAAATGTAACTAATGTGTATGCATAGTCTCAAATACTCAAATTCGTATGTAAATTCACATGTGTTTTGTGCAGGTGACACACAGTCTTCACACTCATCACAGTAACCTCAGTACAAGAGTAAGTTCACTACCTGGAGTCTCACCCTGCACGGTGATGTTGACAGGATTACTGCTTCCAGACTAAGAATTAGAAAATTATTTTCTTACCAACATACATTTGAAGCTCTGGTTAAATTGGTCTAATGAAGATGTAAAATCTTTAGTTTCTGACCTCTGAGACCCAGCTGTATGGTGACTCTCCTCTCTCTGGGTGTTTACAGTAGTAGACACCCTCATCTGACTCTGAGACAGTACGGATGGTCATTTTTCCATGACAGGGGTTTAAATACATGAAGACTAACACTAACCAGGTGCAGGTGTGTGCAGGCATGGTTACACATAAACAAGCAAGACCCTTCCACTGCATGTGGTGACTCGTGAGAGGCGAGCATTCCATCACACACACACACACACACACACACACACACACACACACACACACACACACACAGACTGCAGTTGTATGTCCTCACCAGTGATCAATAGTGGCTGTGTGTTGCTGTACTGTGTCTGATAGGTTGGTTCTCCTCTCTCTGCTCTGCACACATAAACTCCTGTGTGATGTAGAGCAGCAGGACTGAGAATGTAGGAGCCTCCAGCTCCTCTGATGCTGTCTGAGAGGAGCTCAGCACAATACCTCACATAGCCATGAATGTCTGTTACTGGAGTTAAACATTTTCTGTAGGGATCAGCTCTGTACCAGCTGAATGTCCAGCCTGTAGAGGAGTCTCTGACCTCACAGCTTAGACTCACTGAGACTCCTTCAGTCAGCCAACTCTGTGGAGACACACTCAGTACTACCTGGGGTCTCTCTGTAAGACAGCAAATATAAAATGCTCTGTGTTTAAAATCACACACACACAATAACAACCTTGCTATGAATGTATATTGGCTGAATTCACAGTCCAAACTCACCTGACACAGTTAACATAACAGCATTACTGATCTCTGAGCTCTGAGAGTCTCTTCCCCTGTACTGTATGCAGGTGTATGTACCACTGTCATACTGTGTAACAGAGCTGATTATGTATAAATTGGATGTGGTGTGTGGGTAGGAACTGTAGTTATTCTTATACCAGCTGTATGTCCATCCAGTGTCTCCTTCTCCCTGTATGTCACATCTGAGAGTTACAGTCTGTCCTCTGAACACGTGATTATCAGGACTTACACTCACAACAGCTTTAGGACGACCTGCAGAAACATTACACATTTGAATTCTTCATTCAGTTATGTAATCATAAATTACACAGACCTAAATCTAAATCTATTGCACTACTGTCTGGTCCTACACATGTTTTTAATACTAAATAAATCCATTCATTATAAAATATATATTATAAAATGGTAAAAGTGTAAATGAATAAATTTTAAATAGCAAATTTTCCAAAAATATCTAACGACATCATTCCATGTTTCATGAAAAAGCTGACTAGAGTTAATAATGGCAGTTTGGGTTTTATCCAATGAAATTACAGTCAATGTCAGAAGAAAGAACAATAACACACTCCACTTTAGTTATTTACCTTCACAGCTGTTTTTAAAATCATATTACACAGAGTGAATTAACACTAACATATAAATCAAACTTGTACATAAAATCTAGAAAAAAGTAAAAAATATAAATCACCTTGAGCAAGTCCAGCTTGAACCAATGAAATCAGCACTATAAACATAAAAGAGGGAACATACGAATATGAACAATTAATTAATTTATTAAAGAAAACACATGAGAGCATTCAAAGGAAATGGGAAAAGTGACTGCTGTTTTCACAAACACCCTGATTAAACAAAAGTGAAAGAAATGAATCGTTCATGATAAAACATCTTTAGAGAACTTTAGAGCGCTGAAGGTTTTGAACACAAGGGGGCATCATTGATTTATGTTTCTGTGGACAGTGGTGTGTGCTGTGGTATGAGCAGATTCACTACTGCTGTTTCACAGTTCCACCGTGTCTATTACTTATGGACATCCTATCCAGCATTCTCTAAGTGTTTAGAAGGTTTATGAAGAATGAACACACACTGTGTAACGTGGAGCGATAGCGAGCTGGACGCAGACAATGAGAAGAGCAAGATTTATTTTATCCAGAATCTGGGTCATTAAGACAGTCCAAGGTCACAGCACCAATACGAACAGATCCAGGAAATATATTAAACAAAAAGCAAAACATGAAAATCAGGAAAATAAATCAACAGGCAAACTGAGAGAAAACAGGGTACAGATACACAGACAACAAAGCAGAACCCAGAACACTGACTGAATAAACGTGAAACAAGACAAGAGCTCAGACAATGGCTTAGTACAAACACAATGAGCAGATAACTGCTAGAACAACGACCAGCAAGACACTGAAGAAAACACTGGGTATAAAAACATGACCTAACAAGGTAGAAACGAGGAACAGGGGAAACTAATGAAGGCCAGAGAACTAAACGAGGGGCTGAAAACAAAACAAGGAATCAAATGGAAACGAAAATCAGGATGGAAACAGAAACAAAAAGCAGGTGAATGCAGCGATGCTCCGGATCGTGACACTGATTCACTAATCTGCTGAATTTGTGAATCTGTTTCTGAGATTTGTGTGTGGGATTAATTGTTAAATAGTCATGCAGTATTAATGGGACAAAATAAAAGTGTTTGTGAGCTGTTCCAGGACTGTAGAACTGTTGTTCTCCATCTCCCCATTTATGCTGATAACATGAAGCTCTGAAAAATAATCCAGTGGAGTTGTATGTGCTGAGCTTCATGTCACAGTGTTTCCTTTCATATCTATAAAATGAAGAGTCTCTCTTGTGTCAGGCTGACTACAGCCAGACTATGTTGGTCAAGATCATTCTTCCCCCTCTTAATATAAGTGTGTTCGTTTATATTACAAAAAGCAAAGGGGTAAGAATGTTTGTCTTGGTCATTTCCTATTGATCGTCACCTTCCTTTATTGTTTACTCACATTACATTTGTTGAAGTTACATTATTGTTACAAATTTAGTCTGTTAAAATCTTAATATACACAGTAGGTTACATTGTTCCATCACACTGTTGTAGTTATTAATTTACACAAACACACAAAACAGTCCAAGCTGTGGATGTTATCTGCTGATTTTCTACAGGGTTTGTTTGTAGTCTGTACTGAACTGTTTCAACACCACACAGCATGTAGCTTTTCCCACTTATATCTGTGGTCATTCTTTGGGTTTGCTGTACTCTACTGACTTCTCTATTCCTAAATTATGTTGCTGTGACCCAAATCCCAAATATACAGACTGTCCAGTTTCTATAGTGATAGTGATGTCATGGCTGTCAACCCTGTGCAGGTAGTAAGGAATCTTGTGGTTCTTCTTCACCCCACACTTTCACTTGAACCTCATGTCAGATCTCTAACTAAATCTGTTTATTTCTTCTCTAAAACTAACTCTAGTGTTGATCATTGTAACCCTCTCTTCACTGGTCTTACTGTTAATCTCTGACAAACTCATATGCTAGACTCTAAGCATCCATATCACTTCCATCTGTCATCAGCTACACTGGTAACTGGTCTGCTCACATATTGAGTACAAATATGTGCAAGAACTTCTCCTCCTGCTCTCCAGCCCAGTACATCAAACAGAACCCTTTCCTTAGCACATCTGGATACAGTGAGAACACCCGAGCACTTGGAAGTGAAACTCTGATCCTCCCTTCTGAGAGAACTACACATCTAACACACATAATCTCATCAGTCAGGATCCTCAGACTGCACATTACCAACTTCATACAGCACCTCTGACTCTAATGAAGACATAAAGAGAACATTTACTCACAGAGCACCACAGGGAGTGGACTGAGCTCCATACTGTCCCAGTAATGACGGACTGACTGAGTGACTATGTGTGTTAAAGACTCATCACTTCCTGTGTTCTCAGAATTAAAATGCGTTATTATAATGAGGTTATTTTAAGTGCCTTGACTGACTGTGGTGTGGGTGCTACATATAGTGAGGCCAAGTCCTGTGTTCTCTAGTCAAAGCAAACTTCTGAGAAAGAGAGAAATAGAGGGAAATATACATAGACAGAGAGAAGGGGGGTAGAGAGAGTGAGAGAGAGAGAGAGAGAGAGAGAGAGAGAGAAAGAGAAGAGGTTGTGGTTTCCATTTTATATTAAGTGTCTCTACTGTGTGGTGTGTATGTAGGACACAGTGAGGCCAACTCTTCATCATCATTATTATAAATAATATTATTCATTTGAACTCATTAATTTAATGTAAATGTGTTGAATACTTGGGGAAAGAATGTTTTGCAGATCTCTAAAACCTCCTTTAGTGGACACAGACTGTGTGGTTCCTTCCTCTTTCCATGATGATCTCACATTTTACTTCTCTCTCTCAAAGACACACACACACACACACACACACTCACACACACACACATAAACACACTCACACACACACACACACACACACACACACACACACACACACACACACACTCACGCACACACACATAAACACACTCACACACACACACACACACACACACACACACACACACACACACACACACACACACACACACACACACACATTCAGTTAAAATATATGAAGAATAACAGCAAATGTTCTCTCTAGAATCTTTTTCCTTCTGTAAGATAGTGAGGCCAACCCTTCACCAAACCTAATATGAAATATTATTATTATTCGTCTCAGTCTTTCCTCTGTGTGTACTGGGGTGGGTCACTTTTAGTGCTGCTCCAGTACCTCCATGCTGGGGGAGGGAACAGGAGGCAGCGCTGATCCACTTCTCTCCCCTGGAGCAGTTTGTCCTGCTCCAGCACACAAGGGTAGCAGTCAGAGGAAGAGCACTAGAGAATTCCTCAGGGTGTCACACAGGGACAGACACACGTGTTCTAGTATCAAGCCCTCATCACTCAGATACCACAGTAAGATGATCACACTCTAAACACTTTAACACCAGATCCATGCAAACCCAACACAAAGTTTGTGGAGAGTAGAAAAGAGAATGTGCAGGTGAAAGAAGAGAGAATTAAGTCTGATTCTGCACACTTTAAATGAATGTTATTAAACACCACTGAGTATCAGTAACATGAAGTAGAGAGCAGGTCACTATTTATCAGATCTAACAGTCCATAACACCCACCACCCTGCACTTCCTCCCTCTGCTACACAGCTGAAATAGAACAGAAACCACAACACTCACCTCCCTCTGATCTCATGCCTCCATTTATGTTATTTCTGTATGTGCGTGTGCGTGTGTATGCGCAGGTGTGTGTGCGCGTGCATGTGTGTGTGTGTGAGTGTGTGTGTGTGTGTGTGTTTGTGTGTGTGTGTGTGTGTGTTTGTGTGTGTTTGTGTGTGTGTGTGTGTGAGTGTGTGTGTTTGTGTGTGTTTGTGTGTATGTGTGTGTGTGTGTGTGTGTGTGTGTGTGTGTGTGTGTGTGTGTGTGTGTGTGTGTGTGAGTGTGTGTGTATCCAGGGGATGTTTTGGGGTATTAATAATATATTGCTTCTACAGAGTCTCTGTTGTTGTTTTTGAGACACAGAGGTACATAAAGATGAGTGATGGATGGTAACTGCAGGTTTGATGTTAAAGATAGTAGATAAGTATTTGGACACTTGTTTGAGGCCCCATTTACTCTTGAACTCACTGTGCTGAGATGCCTCTTGTGGCTCTCAGTGGTACTACATTTTATATCCTTCTATTTACCCTTCACAAAACTTAGAATAGAACATATCATACAGCTCTATCATACAGGTGTACAGCTCTATCATACAAACCATAGTATTTTGATTCTCGGCAGAGCTATGAGCATTATTCTATATCAACCAATTGTTTGGGGGTTTTTTTATACAAATAGTTTTTTTTGTAAAAAACATTTTAAAATGTGTGTTTGTGTGTGTATGCAGGTATGCACTATAAACACAAGCAGAGAGGAGAGGAACTCTGGCTCAGACATTTTCATTGAGTACACACTCTACCCACAAGCACTCTGTTACACTCCACCACATCTCCATGCATGTAGCCAGCACTGGTCCTGTTGCCCTGACATCAACTGAAACTGTCTAAAATAGAGTACCCAATTGTGTGAGCACTGTATAAAAACAATATTCATTTAGACACTGTCTTTTTGGTACTGAATGTCTGTTTTCTGAAAAATATTTGTTTAAATCTCATATTCCTGAAGGTATAACTGTGCAAATTTTAATTAATTACATAATTACAGTTTTATTTAATTAAATCCTTACAATCATTTCATGTCATTAATACGCCTAACTTGCATGTACCCACTTTTTAGTTGATACTAGCATTTGCATGTATGTTGTATGCATGAGCAAGTCCTGTTTCCCCATGATGTAGAGCTGGTGTGTGTTTCACTCAGTGGTCTGTAGACATGTGTACAGGTCCTATTTCCTTTAATAACAGACCTTTAATCCTAACATTTCATTACCAGTATAGTTAATGGGGACATTTTTTTAAACAAAATAATTAATTGGAAATTTAATTAACAGTATAGGTAATCAGGACTGGTATAGGTAATGGGGACCTTTATTACCAGTATAGTTAGAGGGGACTTTTATTAAAAGTATATTAATGGACATGTGATTAATAGAGGCCGTTTTATTAACAAATTAGTTAATGGGGACTTTTATTAACAGTAATAGTGTAGTGTTACTTACTACTGCCCCACTGTGGTGTGATGAGGACTATTAGTGGAGCTGGCACATGTTCTGGTGGAGCTGCATGGTGTCCTCACTACTGAGGAGCAGGTCATTCAGAGACTGGAGCTCAGACTCTTCCTCCTGCAGGGGTCAGAGTTCAGACAGGGGTCATGGGTTAAAAAGCTGAGGAGAGTGTCTGGTACAGGTATTGTTCCCATTCAGACTGGAGACCCCTGTGACTTTTTTCTTGTCCTCTTCACACTTTTGTTTTAAAAGCACAAGAATATGTTTATAATATATGTTCAGATGTTATGCCTACAAAAATGTAGTGATATCTACATTTTCTTGTATTAAAATTATCAGTTTTTGGAAGTACGTTCTTATAATCACACACGTCAGCCTCTCTCTGGGTGATCAGGGTGGGGTGTGGTTGTGGGTGGGGCTGGGCTGCTCTCCTCTGTCCTGATTGGTGCTGCTGTACCTCATTTGTTTGATCACAGTGTCCTGAGTCTTGAGCGCCCCCTGCAGCTGCTCTATGTGTCTGACAGCCATCACACACACTCAGTGAGGCCACATTTCATTCCACATGTTCATGTGGAGCTATGAGATGGTTCTGTGATGAGATTATGATGAGATAGCAAACCCTTCATATGGATCATGTGTCCTGTGATTAAAGTACTGTGGTGCACCAGATTAATGGAAGTGGTCAGACATTCATTTAAAATTAAAATGACAAACAAGTGTGGTGTTTTGATGTGGTGCTTGTTCTGGCTGAAACAGCACAGATTTCCAGCTGTAAAATTACTCGATGCTGTGTGTCATAAATACAGACCTTGACTGACCTGTGCCACTAAAATAAAAATGAGTTCATGCTTGTGCTTCTCTGTTTTGATTTGTGGCCACGCCTCCCTCAGGGGGTGTGTGTTGTGTCTCATTCATCATACCAACTTGGTGGTTGTTATATCTTTATGTTGTGTCTTATTTAAGGCCTTTCTGTTTTCAGGACCGTTTGTTGGTCATTGGTGTTACGGTGGATGTTTTTACTACTATACTTTTATTTTCAGTTTCTTGTTTTTGTTCGTGTTGTTAAACTCTTCAGTCGGAGTCTCGTGTTTCTTTCCTCCTTTTTGTGTGCGCTCGTCGCCCATGACGAAGAGAGTAAAGAGGCTTGACCAGAACTTTATTTATGCCTCTGAGACAGAGAACTTCAAAATCCAAACTAATCTAAAATCCTCTACTGAAATCACTGGTAGTTAATTTATTCCGTAAAACACGTGTTCACATCACCGTCTTTCAGATCTACTTCAGAAAAGCGTTGACAGGAACACTGACGTCTCTATAACCGCTACCAATCTGTGCACGAGGACAGTCCGCGTGAGACTACACGTTTGCTCGTTCTAAATCAGAACACTTTTTAAAGTTCAGCAGGAAATTAAAGCCTCTGCTATGAACCACGTGACAAGACACCAATGGCATTTAGAGTTTATGTTCGACTGGTATCAAGAAATAAAACCATTGTCATGTCTGTGATGAAACTGATCATGAAGTAAACATAACCAAAACCACAAGGTGGTTGATTATACAGCTCCAGAAATCAGTGGAAAATAATGAGTTTGATGACTGAATTTGCACTGTGCTAAAGTAGGTGACTGATGGTTATTTCTCCATATGTAGGAGAGCATATCACCAAGTTCAAAGTACATTATTTCTTTACGTATTTGACTAAAATGCACCATCATACATGTTATACAGTATAAGAACTATATGTGTTAAATATTTATGTGAAGTGCCACATGAAATATTACATTGTATATGAAAGGGGCCCGTTATAAATGTTTTTATAACAATTTTATCAAGTTCAGGAATGTTGCTTTACAGAAGGTTTGCATCTGGTCAAGGTACATAAAGCACATCTTTGCCTTTTGCATTCACAGTAAATAATAATAAAACAAACAAAACACCAATAAAATTCTTTATTTAAATATAATCTCTAGAGGCTTGTATTACTAAAACATCAATAAAATGATCCAACCAGTTAAAAGGGTTTCAGATGTTGTGTGTGAGGGCACTGAGACTCAAAACACATACTGAGAAAACCAGACCTGACAACAAAGAGGAAAGTGACGTCCACACACACACACGAGACCAGAAAACATGTGAGGAACCAAAGTTTAACCCAAGTGAGAGTTTAATTCATGGTGGATAAATCCTAAACACACATCCTGTATCACAATGTAAAACAGCAGGCATAGGTCAAATGCTTTTATCCAAAGCAACTTACAATTATGACAGAAAACAAATTCAGCAATTGAGGGTTAAGGGCCTTGCTCAGGGGCCCAACAGTGACAATGTGGCAGTGGTGCAGCTTGAACCCACAACTTTACAATTACAAGTCAAGTATCGTAGCGCCAAGTTACCACTGCCCCAATAATAAACAAAATATCCAGTGAGACAAAGCAACAGGAACCGACGAAAGAAAGCTCAGTACTGCAGTGGGGCTGATCCCTGGTGACCAGAGGTAGTGTCCTCCTGAACCAGTGGAACAGTCCAGTTCGGTCATACTGACACTATAATAAAGTAATAGTGTATATACACTATATACTGACACTATAATAAAGTAATAGTGGTGGACCTGGTGTCATTAGTAACGGTAAGACAGTCCAGTTCTGTGATACTGATACTAAAGAGAATGATCCTGAGGTAGAACAAAGGGCGCGACGCGAGGAAAAGGCCTCAAGGGAAGCGAGCTGGCGTCAGGAACAGGCTGAGGGCTCGGGCACACCGAGCTCCCTTACCTAGCATCCTGCTAGCCAATGTCCAGTCTCTGGACAACAAGCTCGACGACCTACAGGCCAGGATAAAGTTCCAGAGGGACACTCGAGACTGCAACCTTCTCTGAGTCATGGCTGAACTCAGCGGTACCGAGCCACGCTATCAAGCCGGCTGAGTTCTTCTCAGTTCACCATATGAACAGGACGGCAGATTCGGGGAAGTCGAGAGGCAGTGGAGTGTGTGTGTGATGGTAAACAGCTGCTCGCCCTCAAGTTTCATCCTTTCTAGCTTCCTCGGGAGTTCACTTCGTTCATCATCAACACCGTGTACATCCCACCTCAGGCCAACATGGACACCACACTGTGGAAGCTTCATGAGGCTCTCACACAGTTTCAGGCACACCGGGACGCTGCACTTATCGTGGTTGGGGATTTCAACAGTGCTAACCTCAAACGTGCAGTGCCAAACTTTCATCAGCTCATAACCTTCCCCACCAGGGGAAATAGGACACTAGACCACTGCTACACCCCATACAAGGACAGCTATAAGGCACCAGCTCATCCACCGTTTGGTAAGTCGGACCACGCCGCCATCTTCCTCATACCGAAATATAAACAATCGGTGGTCGCTCTGGATGACGCAGACTGGGACATGTTCCGGCGCAGCACTGATGATGTCAGCAGGTTTACGAAGGCAGTAGTGGTGTTTATTGTGAAACTGGTGGACGACACGATACCAAGAACCATCAAGAAGTTTCCCAACCAGAATCCCTGGGTGGACAAAACCATCCGTGAGGCTCTGAACTCTCGCACTGCTGCCTACACCACAGGGATCATCAGCAGGAACATGGACGAGTACAAGTCTGCGGCATACGGAGAACGCAGGGCGGTGAAGGAGGAAACTAGAGACACAGTTCCAGCAGAGTGGCTCTAGATCCCTGTGGCAGGGACTACAGATGATCATGGACTACAGGAGCCCACCCTCCAGACTGATGAGTGCGGACGAGTCTCTGGCGAACGAGCTGAACACATTCTTCACTCGCTTGGAGGCTACATCTAGTAGCGCTAATGCTAGCAGCGCTAATGCTAGCAGCGCTAATGCTAACAGCGCTAGTGCTAATGGTACTATCTGTGTAGCCAACGGCGCATGCGCAGAGCCCACCATAGAACAGCGCCCTCTCATTATCGCGGAGAGTGACGTGAGGAGAGTGTTTAAAAGGGTGAATACCAGGAAGGCGATGGGACCAGACGGTATCTGTGGGAGAGTCCTCAAAGCCTGCGCAGATCAGCTAGCCCCGGTATTCACCGACATCTTCAATCTCTCCCTGACGCTCGGTATCGTCCCGTCCAGCTTCAAGCGATCCACCATCGTCCCCATCCCGAAGAAACCTCGACCCTCCGGCCTCAGTGACTACCACCCTGTTGCCCTCACATCAGTTGGGATGAAGTGCTTTGAAAAGCTAGTCAGAGACTTCATCACATCTTCACTGCCAGCCTCCATGGACCCACTGCAGTTTGCATACCGCCACAACCACTCCACTGATGACGCAATTGCACATCTGCTGTACACCACACTGACCCACCTGGACAAAGGGAGGGGTAATTATGTTAAAATGCTGTTTGTCGACTACAGTTCAGCATTTAACACCATCATCCCCTCCCTACTCACTACTAAGTTGGAGATTTAGGACTGCATACATCCCTGTGCGACTGGATCTCCAACTTCCTAACAGACAGACCACAATCAGTACGGGTGGGCAACTGTCTCATCCACCTTGTGGTCTCTTGTGATCTCAATGCTAGACTACTGCAACTCGCTACTTGCTAGTCTTCCTCTAAGAGCCATCAAACCTCTACAACTTGTCCAGATTGCAGCAGCATGACTGGTCTTCAATCTTCCAAAGTTCACACGTTACTCCACTGCTGCGCTCCCTTCATTGGCTCCGTGTAGCTGCATGCCAAAAATGCTTCAGGTCTCGTGGACGATAAGCATTGAGACTATTTTTCTGTCCTGGCTTCCAGATGGTGGAATGAACTCCCACTTGCTGTCTGGACAGCAGAGTCCCTTGCAGTCTTCAAACGCAGACTGAAGACCATCTATTTGCAGAATATTTAAAGGACAACCGACACTGCTCCCTTATTGACTGACTAATTTAGTACTTATTGTAGGGCATTGTAACAAACTCTAGCACTTATGGTTTATAGCACTTATCATTGTTTAAAATAGACCGTATGTATTTTGTACTTCTAGGTATCAGCATTCATCCCTGTATTTTAGTTCATTGGTATGTCTGATTCTAATCTACTGTACTAGGATATATTCTATGAGTAAACGACAAAGCACTTTTGTAAGTCGCTCTGGATAAAAGCGTCTTCTAAATTCCATAAATGTAAAAACTTGCTTATTGCACCTTAAATGTTCTTCTTGTCCTTTCATGCTCCACACAGGCAGTGCGAGCACACAGATGGGTAACACCAGCGCTCACACCAGGCTGCTGAACCAGAGCAACAGGAACGTGTGTGTCTTCCTCACCCAGGACAAACTGGAGGTGGACGCCTTCATTGCCAAGCTTGATGCCCCGGGCGGGGGGATGATGTCGTCACCACGGCCACCAACCCGGCCAGGCGGAATGGTGAGGTTCGGTTTCCGCGGTGACATTGCAGGCCTGCGTCTTGGCCTCACAAATGTCAGCTCCTGTGGAAGGAGAATGAGCATGTGTCTCTTTGTCGAGGATGATGAGAAGATCTGTTCTAAGCTTGTGTGTATATGTTCTGACCTCACCAACAACCATCATACTGTATGACGTTTAAAGGGTGGATCATTTGTACTGGGGATCAGCTGATCTGTGGATCATCTTCAGGGGTTTAGTGGGGTGTGCGGTGTGGCCTTCACAGTGAGGTGAAGTCATTTTTCATATGTTTCTTATATATATATATATATATATATATATATATATATATATATATATATATATATATATATATATATATATATATATTTATTATTATTATTATTATTATTATTATTATTATTAATATTATTATTTGAATTTTTCTCCAATCTTCTCATTGCTTTTGTGCTTGTACCATTTACTTTACTGACTAAACCAAGCTCTGGCCTGTGTGCATGTCCGTCCGTCTGTCCTCATCACTGTGTAGTTACGTTGCTATATATAGACACTGTTTCTGTACTCCAGCACACTAAATGTAAAATCAATCCAGCATAACTGTTACTGTGCAAAACCTCGAGGGTATTTTCATCTAAACTGTCTGAACCCTACAGGAACCACACACCCTTAATTTTCTTGAGTTGTTTAAATCAAAATGGTGTGGCTGTCCGGCTGCTTGTACAGTAGTCTACACCATGTGACCGTGTAATGTATGTGGAAGACATTAGGAAATAAATGATCTCTAGACACATTAACTCTTATTTACCGTCGCTTGTCTTGTTACTGACATGTCGGACGTCTCTCTACAGCAACATAACAGGGTTTTCTCTGGAGGAATTATATAGTGACTGCTGTCCCTTTGAGGAACTTGGACTCAGTAGTGGACCAAAAGTCCATCACACACACGACTTCATTTAAAAGCTTTTGACTGGTCACTTGTATTGTTTGTAATCAGTGTAATAAAAGCCAATACTATCACAGCCACTGCTACTGTTGTATAATGGAGTATGATTTCTATATAACGAACATAAATCGGTTCATGATCATATATGTGATTTTACAGCTTTTCTATTTCTTTATTTTGTCATTCCAGAGATCTGAAGACTGAGCTGAAGTTGAGGAGAAACAGAGTCAGCCATTTAAAATCTACCACACTATTAATAATAAGACTTATAATATCTAGCATACATTAACATTAACAACGATTAATATAAGAGAACCGAACACTGAGCGGTAAGCCGTCATTTCAACAACATTTCGTACTTTTCTTGAGCTAAATCAGGATGTTCTTTGGGTCGTGTAGCGCTAAAACGCTGTAAACGACGTTACAGTCACCAGTTCATCCCCACGCGTTTGACTGAACTGATATAATCTGTAGGGCGCACTGTCTCTCTCTAGTGATAAGAACAGGGTAATACAGGCGAGACGAGACAAGGCGTCAGTGGCCAAGAGGGATGTTTTTTCTTTTTAATCAGCTAAAGCTGTTGTGTGTCTACGGTGTGCCAACGTTACAGGAGTGATTAACTAAAAATACATTTTCAAAAAATAATGAACAATATGAAAAGCTCATATGGAGATGCCGGGGATTGAACCCAGGGCCTCATACATGCAAAGCATGCGCTCTGCCACTTAAAAATTCAGTATAATTTTCTTTATGGAGTGATGACAGTACTGAACACATCTACTCTAATGTTACACGCTGTCTAATAGGCTCCGCCAACAATAAGGCAACCTAGGTTAGGTTAGCTAGCATTAACCTACTAGTCTGTTGTCCCATTGAATTTAAACATTAAAACATTAACATTTAAGTGCCTAATTAAGCCCTATTATATCATTTAAAGCTTTATAGATGCAGCGCTCTGGGTTCAGAATGTGTATTAAAATATACATCAGATATAGAAATAACATAAATGGAGGCATGAGTTCAGAGGGAGGTGAGTGTTGTGGTTTCTGTTCTATTTCAGCTGTGTAGCAGAGGGAGGAAGTGCAGGGTGGTGGGTGTTATGGACTATTAGAGCTGATAAATAGTGACCTGCTCTCTACTTCATGTTACTGATACTCAGTGGTGTTTAATAATATTCATTTAAAGTGTGCAGAATCAGACTTAATTCTCTCTTCTTTCACCTGCACATTCTCTTTTCTACTCTCCACAAACTTTGTGTTGAGTTCGCATGGTTCTGGTGTTAAAGTGTTTAGAGTGTGATCATCTTACTGTGGTGTCTGAGTGATGAGGGCTTGATACTAGAACACGTGTGTTTGTCCCTGTGTGACACCCTGAGGAATTCTCTAGTGCTCTTCCTCTGACTGCTACCCTTGTGTCCTGGAGCAGGACAAACTGCTCCAGGGGAGAGACATGCATCAGTGCATGCTTGTGTGTGTGTGTGTGTGTGTGTGTCTTTGAGATAGAGAAGTAAAATGTAAGATCATTTTGGAAAGAGGAAAGAACTGGAACCACACAGTCTGAAAAATGGAAACCATGGCCTCTTCTCTCTCTCTCTCTCTCTCTCTCTCTCTCTCTCTCTCTCTCTCTCTCTCTCTGCTCCCTCGCTCTATGTCTATCTCTCAGTATTTCTCTCTTTCTCAGAAGTGTGCTTTGACTAGAGAACACAGGAAGTGATGAGTCTTTAACACACACAGTCACTCAGTTTGTCCATCATTATTGGGACAGTATGAAGCTCAGTCCACTCCCTGTGGTGCTCTGTGAGTAAATGTTCTCTTTATGTCTTCATTAGAGTCAGAGGTGCTGTATGAAGTTGATAATGTGCAGTCTGAGGATCCTGACTCATGAGATTATGTGGGTTAGTTGTGTAGTTTCCTCAGAAGGGAGGATCAGAGTTTCACTTCCATGTGCTCAGGTGTTCTCACTGTTTCCAGATGTGTTATGGAAAGGGTTCTGTTTGATGTACTGGGCTGGAGAGCAGGAGGAGAAGTTCTTGTACATGTTTGTACTCAAAATGGGAACAGACCAGTTACCAGTGTAATACTACACATCAGTGTAGCTGATGAAACACAGAGGTCATATTGGATCTTTTAGAGGAGAAATAAACAGATTTAGTGAGGGATCTAACATGAAGTTCAAGTAAAAGTGCGAGGTGAAGAAGAACCCCAAGATTCATAACTACCTGCACAGGGTTGA
Organism: Electrophorus electricus; assembly: GCF_041902795.1. Lineage (NCBI taxonomy): Eukaryota > Metazoa > Chordata > Actinopteri > Gymnotiformes > Gymnotidae > Electrophorus > Electrophorus electricus. Next base: position 17,867,676 of record NC_137517.1, on the reverse strand, counting down.
CAGCCATGACATCACTATCACTATAGAAACTTGACAGTCTGTATATTTGGGATTTGGATCATACCAACATAATTTAGGAATTGAGAGGTCCGCAGAGTACAACAAACCCAAAGAATGACCACAGATATGAGTGGGAAAAGCTACATGCTGTGTGGTGTTGAAACAGTTCAGTACAGACTACAAACAAACCCGGTAGAAAATCAGCAGATAACATCCACTGCTTGGACTGTTTTGTGTGTTTGTGTAAATTAATAACTACAACAGTGTGATGGAACACTGTAACCTACTGTGTATATTAAGATTTGAACAGACTAAATGTGCAAAAATACTGTAACGTCAACAAATGTAATGTAAGTAAACAATAAAAGAAGGTGATGATCAGCAGGAAATGACCAAAACATTTTTGTAATATAAACGGACACACTTATATTAAGAGGGGGAAGAATGATCTTGACCAACATAGTCTGGCTGTATGACACAAGAGAGACTCTTCATTTTATAGATATGAAAGGAAACCCTGTGACATGAACCACAACACACACAGCTGAACACTGACCCAGTAACTCAGCTGTAGCACCAACCTCAGTCTCGCTGCTGAACACAAGCTCAATTCACAGACAAAACCTCCCAACAAAGGACCCACTCCTCACACTCACTCAACCAGGAAAAACAACACCTACCACCCCTAACAAAGGACCTACTCCTCACACTCACTCAACCAGGAACACCAACACCTACCCTCTAAGAAAGGATCCACTACCACACGAATATGTCGTATTAGCAGAGAGACGGCGCACACACAACTCCACTGGATTCTTTTTCAGTGCTTCATGTTATCAGCAGAAATGGGGAGATGCAAAACAACAGTTCTACAGTCCTGGAACAGGTCATAAAACCTTTTATTTTCTCCCTTTAATATTGCATGACTATTTAATAATTTTAGGCAATACATGAATCTCAGAAACAGATTCACAAATTCAGCAGATTAGCAAATCAGTGTCACGATCCCGAGCATCGCTGCATTCACTTGCTTTCTGTTTCTGTTTCCAGCCTGGATTTCATTTCCATGTGATTCCATGTGATGCCAGCAATAGTGAATCTGCTCATACCACAGCACACACCACTGTCCACAGAAACATAAATCACGGACGCCCCCTTGTGTTCAAAACCTTCAGCACTCTAATATTCTCTAAACATGTTTTATCATGAAAGATTCATTTCTTTCACCTTTTATTGGAAGTCTGTGAAAACATCAGTCAGTTTCCCCACTCCCTTTGAAGCGTAGGTTAGATGAACAATTATACAAAGTGTTAACCAGAATGTTAAGATGGTTTTATTTAAATGAACTATTATAAATACTTTTATTTTAATTGTGTCTGAAATGTTTTGCTCTGATGTGTGTTTTTTAATAAATTAATTATTTCATTATTCATATTCATATGTTCCCTGTTTTTATGTTCATAGTGCTGATCTCATTTGTTCAAGCTGGACTTGCTCAAGGTGATTTATATTGTTTACTTTTTCTATATTTTATGTACAAGTTTGATTTATATATTAATGTTAATCCACTCTGTGTAATATGATTTTAAAAACAGCTGTGAAGGTAAATAACTAAAGTGGAGTGTGTTATTGTTCTTTCTTCTGACATTGACTGTAATGTCCTTGGATAAAACCCAAACTGCCATTATTAACTCTAGTCAGCTTTTTCATGAAACATGGAATGATGTCGTTAGATATTTTTGGAAAATTTGCTATTTAAAATTTATTCATTTACACCTTTACCATTTTATAATATGTATTTTATAATTAATGGATTTATTTAGTATTAAAAACATGTTCCGGACCAGACAACAGTGACATATGTGATAGATTTAGATTGAGATCTGTGTAATTTATTTGTTTTTAAAGTAACTGCATGAAGAATTCAAATGTTTAATGTTTCTGCAGGTCATGTTAAAGCTGTTGTGAGTGTAAGTCCTGATAATCACGTGTTCAGAGGAGAGACTGTGACTCTCAGATGTGACATACAGGGAGAAGGAGACACTGGGTGGACATACAGCTGGTATAAGAATAACTACAGTCTCTACCCACACACCACATACAATCCATACATGATCAGCTCTGTTACACAGTATGACAGTGGTACATACACCTGCAGCGGGTACAGGGGAAGAGACTCTCAGAGCTCAGAGATCAGTAATACAGTTACATTAACTGTGTCAGGTGAGTTTGGACTATTTCTCTCATAGCGCATGATAAGACACTGTGATTTAATGAAAATTAAATTTGAACTAAATGTAAACCTTTTGTTCAAATAAACTCTTTGTAGTCAGTATCATAATACACACTGAGTCCACATGCATTCAGTCACTTGCTGAGGGCAAAACTGAAACTATAACTGTGCTTTTACACTGCTATTACAAAACTGTTTTAGTGACATAAAAGAGCATCACAGTCCCAATTACAAGTTTCCCATTACTGGACAAAGTGTCCAAGGTGGTACTGGATGGAATAATTAAGTGACTCACACTCATGGGTTTTACACATTTTACACTCCAATCACAATCAGATCCCCACATAATCTCCAGATAATCTCCACAAAACACAGTGATTAACAGATTAGAATGCAGCATCATGTGTCTAACCTGTTTGTTATAATATATGTAAATACAGAGTAACTCCAGGAAGACACTGGGGGTCAGTCAGCTGTAACATGCAGTGTTCTCCATCTCTTTCCACAGATTTACCCACAACTAAACTGACTGTGGAGTCTCAGAGTCCTGTGTTCACTGGAGAGTCAGTCACTCTGAAGTGTGAGGTGCAGGGTTATCTTTGGTGGGCATATCAGTGGTATAAGACAAAAGCACAGAGTCAGTGGACTACAGTGTCTCAGTCTGTGTTTTACACTGTAAACAGAGACACTCTCACCATCAATGGAGATGCTGTAGTTAATGGGGATCAGTACCAGTGTAGAGGAGCACGAAATAACAGACCAACAACATCACAGTACAGTAACACTGTTACCCTCACTGTACATGGTAAGATTACTGTAATTTAATAAATGTAATGTCTATTTTATTAACTTAAATTATTGTTTGTTAAATAATTTACAATATTTGTATTAAGCAGCATAATATACACTCCATGTATTGTGTTTACTAGGCAAAAAGGAAATTATAGATGTACAGTAATTACAGTTACACTACATTGTATTAGAGCTGTACTGTAATTACAGTTCGACTGCATGGTATTACAGTTGTACCGTACTTACTGTTACATTACATGGTATTGGAGTTGTACTGTAATTACAGTTACACTACATGGTATTAGACCTGTACTGTAATTACAGCTACACTACATGATACTGGAACTGAAATGCAAACGTGCTTCTTTTCTTGTTACCTTAGTGTTCCGATGTCATTACAAACTTATAATGGATCTTAAAAGTGATGCACAAATTTATAACAATGAGTGAGCTCTGTTAGAGCAGGTGAAACACTGAACAGGGCTGTACTGTGGTCCTACAGGACTTTTATTTTGACATCCCTACTTTAAAGGTATTTGTTTCCCACCTGCACTACAAGACCTGATCTCACTAATAGCGCCCCCTTCTGTGTTGAAGAAGAGAGTACACAGTGACCTTACATAGTCTGGAGCAGAGAGACGTGTACTTCTCAGTAACCAACAGCCAGTGTTCAGTTTTAACAGGTTTATAAGCTTCCAACACATGATCATATTGAGAGGTGAACATAAAAGCAGAATTTAATTACTTCTACAATGGAGCCTGAGCTGGTTCTGAATGTGCAGTATAATTGTACAAAAATATTCAGTAGAGAGACCGTCACACTTACATGTGAATGAGTTGGAGTGTAATCATGACCCTACCCCATCTCAAAGTCCAGAGGGGTAACAAAGACTAGGGAACAAGGAGGCTAAGATAACACAAAGGCAAGGAGTGAAAACTTACGGGCTTTGCAAAAACATCAAAACACATTCAAGCCTAACAATGAACACCGGGATCAAGACAGGGTTTAAATACAAGAACCAAAAGGTAGAAACAAGGGACACGTGCAAGCAATCAAATGAGGGTAGGAGGAAAATTAAACTAAAGGTATGGAACCAAAACACACAAGACAGGGAAACCACGCTAGATAGAACCTGGGAGGGACTAATCATGACATTAACATCTACAGATATGAACTTGGACAATTTAAATAAAGTGAAAACAACTGAATTAATCAGAATATAAACAAATCTGACATAAACAGTTAATTAAAAGTCTGTTGATTAATCTACTGCTTCATTACTGCTACACCATGTTACTGAGAATCTATTGTTTTTATTTTAAAATGTTTTTTAATATGAGAATGTTAGTGATTTCATAGATATCTCTATGCACTCTGTCATTGCATATTCTGAACTGTGTGTTTCATCTCCATCCATAGTTAAACCCACACCTGAACTCACATCAAGCCTTACAGGAGCTGCACCTGTGGGAAACCCAGTGACTCTGCACTGTAAGCTGGAGCAGTCTGCTGGATGGAGCTTTTACTGGTCCAGACACACACAGAACCCTGAGAATGAGACCAACACTGCAGCAAACTCCTACACCATCAGCTCAGTGGCGCCCTCTGATGGAGGCCAGTACTGGTGCAGAGCTGGTAGAGGAAACCCAGTGCTTGGAGTTGACCACAGTTTCTGTGTTTTTGTTTGCCACCCTCTTTTTGAGGATTGACCACAGCTTTCTCAATGGGATTGAGATCTGGGGAATTTCCTGGCAATGGACCGAAAATTTCAATGTTTTGTTCACCGAGCCACTTGGTTATCACTTTTGCCTTGTGACAGGGTGCTCTGTCATGCTGTAAAAAGCATTGTTCACCAAATCACTCCTGGATTGTTGGGAGAAGTTCCTCTTAGGGGATGTTTTGATACCATTCCTTATTCATGGCAGTGTTCTTATGCAAAAAATTGAGCAAACCCACACCCTTGGATGAGAAGCAACCCCACACATCAGTGGTCTCAGGATGCCACACTGTTGGCATGCCATAAGGCTCATGGGAGCGCTCACCTTTTCTTCTCCAGGCAATCATTTGTCCAGATATCCCAAGCAATCTGAAGGCGGCTTCATCTGAGAAAATTACTTTACCCCAGTCCTCTGCAGTCCAATCCCTATACTTCCTGCAGAATGTCACTCTGTCCTTGATGTTTTACTTGGAGAGAAGTGGTTTCTTTGCTGCCTTTCTTGACACAAAGCCATCCTCCAAAAGCTTTCGCCTCACTGTGTGTGCAGATGCACTCACACCTGCCTTTGCCATTCCTGAAAAAGCTCTGCACTGGTGGTGACCCGATCCCATAGCTGCATCCTTTTTAGGAGACGGTCCTGTTGCTTGCTTGACTTTCTTGGGCACCCTGACGCCTCCTTCACTGCATTTGAACCTCTCTCCTTGAAGTTCTTGATGATTCCATGAATTGTTTAATTAAATCAGCTATCTTGTCCTCATTAACACTTTCTCCTTGGTTAATGAGAAGATCAGTAAAATGATGTTAGCAGGCCATTTTGCGGCAGGGCTGAAATGCAGTGGCTTAATTTTTGTGGTTAAGTTAATTTTCATGGCAAGGAATGACTTTGAAATTCATTGCAATTCATCTGATCACTCTTCACAATCTCGAGTTAATGCAAATTGCTACCATAAAAACTGAAGCAGCAAAAAAGCAACTTTGTGAAAAACAAAATTTGCTAGTCTCAAAACCTTTGGCCATGGCTGTATTTTGGAGTTTTGGCCACGAGCACAGATTGGCCACTAGATGGGAGCAGTCAATAACATTTTAGTAGAAATATGACAAAACAGATCACAAAATGTTTGATTTCCAGAATAACAGGAAGCTGTCATATCTGCTACAGGACATGCTTTATGTGCTCCTGAATTAATGGATTTATTCAACATTAAAACATGTACTGGACCAGACAGCAGTGACTAGTGTGGTAGATTTAGGTCTGTTTACTGGTGAGTATCAGTTGACAGACTATAATAATAGAAAACATGGTGTTGGTTATGTGCGAGATCTGAGTTGATATAATTATGCCTGACTGGATATTTTACTATATGAATCATTATTATTTAGACAAGAAAGTGTTAAGCATCCATTGTTGTTGTGTGATTCCCTTTTCTAGAAAACCTGCTCCCACAAACTCTTTGGATTTGCTGCTCAGTTTAGTTTTAACTGTAGTAGAGCAAATATCCAGCACCACATAAATAACTCCTCTCACTCACACACAGCCTTTTTATTACCCAGTTAAAATAAACAATGCAACAGGTTCTGTGTAGTGTTGATATTACAATTTTTGTAAAGTGGTTGTGTGGCTACCACATGAATAAATGAATGAATTAAGTTATATAGCTTGTTTGCAATGAGTGTCACTTTTCTTTGGTTTATATTTTTATTTATGTTTAATTGTATTTTTTTTTATCATTCCATTCCATTATGATCACTTCCATGTTTCGTCATGTGGCTTCTCATTTGTAGCTGTTCGTGTTTTTCATCTGTTTAAAATAAACATCTTTGTTCACACGGCTCACGTTGGTATCCCATCCCTCACCCTCAATGCTCCCCAGAGTCACAGAAGCACTGTAGCTCTTCAGCTGTGATTAATTCTGTGTGTGTGTGTGTGTGTGTGTGTGTGTGTGTGTGTGTGTGTGTGAGATCAGCTCTGTCCCATTCAGAAGCTCCACTCTCCATCCTCAGTCTGCTCAGTAGTCTACTGGCAGTCTCTCCATATCTGCTAGTGTCCATCATGCTGGGGGTCAAAGGCTACAAAACTCACGGTAAGATCTCTTCCTCTTAGACTCACACATTACACACACTGGAAGAAAAGAGGAGCCAATCTTACATTTGTTTGAATCTGAAAGCGCATCGTAAGGTTGGTCTTTCTTCTTTGTGTTTTTATGACTTTCTCCATTGTCATGACTCTTAATACTGCTAAGACAAGCAGGACACATGACAGTAAAGTGTCTGTTATATGTAATCTATAAAAATCATGGTTTATAAAAGCAGCACATGGTCATGAAACCAGTAGTTAAAAACAAGAGTGAATAGAACAATGACTGGAACCAGAAAATGTTACTTTAGGCAAGACAGCAAATACTAAAAGAAACATGAGTGTAAATACACACACTAACTAGAGCCAAACAACACACAGTCACGACAGAGCAGAGAGATCAATGAAAACAATACAGGTTACCATGGGAACCGCAACCACCAACAACTTAGAAGTTTTATACATAGTTTATATTTTTGTAAACAGACATTTAAAACTATTTTATATGCTGGTTTAACAAAATACTGATTTTCTCCCCACAATCATTGAAACTGTCGACACGTTGCTTGCATGGGAGACAAGAAACACTTTTTTTCCTTCTCTGTGTTAGAAGACTAAAACAGCAATAAGTTTATTAAATGATAATCCAATAACACCAGGTGGGTTTCTAACACCTACACTGTGAATTCTGTGTTTAATATTTTTTCTACAGCTCTGACTGAAACCAGAAGCCAGAATGCAGTCTCAGAGGAGTGAGAGTCTAAAAATACTGAAGATGGAAGGACATTGTTCTGTTTGCTTGAAGTCATTTCACATGTGAGATTGAATGTTTGAACTCTGCTAACTTACTGCCAGCTGACCACCAGTTTATATGAAGCATCGTGCAGCAATGTTTTCACTTTTAAGCACATGTTACTATTGTATGTCATTTATTCCAATGTTAGAATATTCTCATTTATTTTAATGATTTTTTACTTTGTTGGACTAGTTTACTGCTTTTATGTTCTTATTTTATTAACTAAATTTAAAAATCGAATAAATTGTCTGCATTATCATTGCACTGATGTCAGATGAGATATTTATCAGCCAAAGAAACACTATCTCAGTGTATTTCATAACAGACTCTAGATATTAAGTAATTAACAACTAGACCACAGATTAGTGTTTTACACATTGCTTTACACTGACTCTCCTCTGATCTAATGTGAAACTGTTCACTGGGTAGTGAGGTCACTACAAAGCTCATAATAACTTGGACTTGCCTGAGACAGGTCATCAGGTGATTGTTAGAATGAACACCAGCAGCCACACCAGCTCTGTGCGGGTAAGATCACTCACCCCTGCTGTAGGATGTAGTGGCACTGATGGTCAGATACATCATCCCAGCACAGTAAATTCAGGAGGAATTGGGGTGGTATATTAGACAGCCAGTGAACAGTCAGGTCTTTACATCCATGTGTAGGAAGCAGGAAAAATGAGCAAAATGGGCAAGCATAAGGATCTGAGAGATTTGAACAAGGACCAGACTGTGATGACTAGACAGCTGGGTAGCTGCATTGACTCTCCCAACACCGTGACAGGGGTGTTTATGAACCTGAGCCTTTACAAGCAGCCTCCCTACCCACCAGAACCAGACTTGAGGCCCAAATAGTCAAAGAACACCACCTGTACAGCTTTTCTTTAAACACACTCTAGAGGAATTTATAAGAATAGCACCTGGACACACACAAGCATCAAGTCTTTATTACTCTACAGAAACTCTCTACATGTCTACACAGTATTCATATAGTAGAGTTAAATGTTTCATACTGTGGTCTGATAACTGTTACTGCTGTTGCTGTAATAAATAATCTGGTTTGCTTGTGATGTAATGTCTTGCAGTACAGTACATGCGTGTGTGTTTCTCCAGGGGATAGTGTTGGTGTTTGTGTGTGTGTTTGTGTGTGCGCTTGTGTGTGTGTTTGAGTGTGTGTGTGTGAGTGTGTGTGTGTGTGTGTGTGTGTGTGTGTGTGTGTGTGTGTGTGTGTGTGTGTGTCTGTGTGTATCCAAGGGATGTTTTGGGGTATTAATAAACTATTGCTTCTACAGAGTCTTTGTTGTTGTTTTGGAGACATAGAGGTACATAAAGATGAGTGATGGATGGTAACTGCAGGGTTGATGTTAAAGATAATAGATAACCATTGAACTGATTGTGCTGAGATGCGTCTTGTGGCTCTCAGTGGTATTACATATTATATCTTTCTATATACCCTATACAGAAGTTAGAATATAACATATCATACAGCTCTATGTTACAGGTGTACAGCTCTATCATACAGGTGTACAGCTCTATCATACAGACCTTAGTATTTCTGTTTTTGGCAGGGCTGTAAGCATATTGTATACAAACTGATTTTTTATTTTAATACAATGTGTTTTTTTTGTACAAAACAATCTAAAATGTGTGTGTATGTGTGAGTATGAAGGGATGCACTATAAACACAAACAGAGAGGAGAGGCACTCAGGGTCAGATATTTTCCTTGTGTACACACTCTACCCACAAACACTCTGTTACACTCCACCACATCTCCATGCATGTAGTCAGCACTGATGTCAGGGATACAGGACCAAAGTCCTTTAATTCTCCAGCCCCTGTCATCTTTGTTAAGGGAAAAATAAACATGATCTGGACACTGTATAGATGTGTAATAAAAGCTGAAAGTGTTGTGTCATCTCTTCTCTCAACTGATCACACTTGAAAAAGCCAGTTCAACAGTCCATCAGGTTCATGTGACTATCTAGACTTCATTGGAGAGAGGCAGAGACCAGCTTCACTCTCTGACAGATGCACTGCAAGTGTTTTGGGGATATTATCAGATAAGGTCCCAAAATCACTACTAAAATTCTAGTAATGTCTACTGCTACTACTAATGTCACTGCTAAGAAATAGACGTCACAGGAGACAGAAATAAAACTGGCTAAAATAAAGTGTGTGAGTGGTTAAATATGAATATTCAATTTCTATTAAAACAACATTACTTTAGACACGTCCTGTCTTCCTGTCTTTTCTGTAATTATGGTGAATTTTGTTAACAGTATAGTTATTCAGGAATTTTATTATTGGTATAGGTACTGGGGGCTTTTATTAATGGAATAGTTAATGTGGTCTTTTTTTAACAGTATAGATAATCAGGACTTTTATTAAAATATAGTTATTGGGGACTTTTATTAACAGTATAGTTAATGGGGACTTTAATTAACAGTATATGTAATGAGGACTTTTATTAACAGTATAGTTAATAGGGACTTTTATTAACAGTATAGAAAGTGGGGTCTTTTATTATAAGTATAGTTAATGGGGTCTTTTATTAACAGTATAGTTACTCAGGATTTTATTAACCATATAGTTAGTGGGAAATTGAATTAATGGTATAGGTAATGGAGAATTTTATTAACAGTGCAATTAATAGGGACTTTTATTTGCAAGACAGTTAATGGGTATGTTTATTAACAGTATAGTCAATGGGGACTTTTATTTACAAAACAGTTAATGGGACTTTTATTAACAGTATAGGTAATGGGCTCTTTAATTAACAGTATAGTTAATGGGAACTTTTATTAACAGTATTGTTAAATTGGAGTTTTATTAAGATTCTAGTTAATCTGGACTTTTATTTACAGTAAAGTTAATTGAGACTTTTTTATTTACAGTGTAGTTAAGGGTGACTTTTATTAACAGTAAAGTTAATTCTAGCTTAGTGTCTTACTGATCTAGATCCTGCGTGCAACCATCCAGCAAATTGTGCACACTACTGCCCCCTGTGGTGTGATGAGGACATTAGTGGAGCTGGGACATGTTCTGGTGGAGCTCCTACCTGCACGGTGTCCTCACCACTGTGGAGCAGGTCATTCACAGACTGGATCTCAGACTCTTCCTCCTGCAGGGATCAGAGTTCAGCCAGGGGTCAAGAGTTAAATGAGGATCAAAGCCTCAGACATTTTGTAAAAAGCTAAGAATAGTGCCTGGTACAGGTATCATTCCAGTTCAGACTGGTGACCCCTGTGACCCCATTAACCCCTGTGACTTTTTTTGTTGACCTCTCTCTGGGTGATGATGGTGGGGATGTAGGCCTCTTTAGGCTTCAGTAAGACCTCAGATGGTCTCTGTGTCAGACCTCTACAGGCCTCAGTCAAAGGCCTCGGTCTAAGGCAGGGACATCTCAGCCTGGCACCAGAATAAACAATATTATCACCATAGGCAGCAGGTGGTTTGAATGAGATCACTTTTTAAAAAATAAAATAGTTTATGATTAGATATAATGGTACCAAACTCTAACTGGTAGTATTAAATATCAATTTGCATATGTTAAATAATGCATGATTTGGAAATAATGGTCAAAGCCTGAAAGGTACTATGTTAAAAAGAAAGGTGGTTGTGTAACTGTCCCTGAAGAGAGTGTATAAAGGTAATGCCCTCTTGGGACTGTTAGATGTATCCCGGACTATGCCTCCTTTGGATGTCACATTGAACTGGAAATAAAGATGGGACCTGCTATTCTCTTCAATTAATCATTGATTCTGCATCTTTATTTTCTGCATAAAATGCAACTAATAACTCAACTGGAATTTGGGGAAATATTAACTACACTGTTAATAAAAGTCCCGATTAACCAAGTTTCAAGTTTTTAACTTCATTTCAAAGTTTATTTGTCATGTACATAGTCATACATGGTATAACTCGCAGTGAAATGCTTTGTGACTGCTCTGTCCGAGCTGAGGAGATACAGGGATACAACATATGTATAATATGTATATATACACAATGTACAATGTATATATGTATATGCATATATGTGTATATACACAATGTACAATTACCAATTTTTTACAATTTACAATTTACAGTTTACAGTTTAGTTATTGTAGTCTTTTTATGATGATATTGATATCATACGCAGTGCACAGAGTGGTCCCCTAGGTTCATCAGTTGCCCCAATTCAGGGCCCAAATGGCCTGTGGGAAGAAGCTCCTCTTCACTCTCTCTGTGTTGGTCTTCAGGGAGCGAAATTGCTTCCTTGAACTCAACATTGAGAAGAGCCTATTGTTGGGATGGGTGGGGTCCTTCACAATCCCCTTGGCTTTGGTCTGGCACCGTTTGTAATAGATGGTCTGCAGGTCAGGAAGTTCCCTATAAGTGATGCGCTCTGCTGAAAGCACCACCCTCTGGAGTGCTTGTCTCTTCTGCTTGGTGCTGTTCCCAAACCAGGCTCTGATGTTTCCTGTGAGGATGCTCCTATATCTACTATCTAAATCTACAGGATGATGGGGAAAAGTGAGGCATGTTCTAAGGGTCTATGTAGAAAGGAAAGAGACAAGGTTAGTAAAGACTAGATGTTCTCTGCATGAACGAGCCACGAGCTGTTCCCATACCAGCCATGAGCCAATCCTGTGCTTAGAGAGAGAGACAGGGAGAGAGAAAGAGAAAGGGAGGGGTAACAGAGACAAGAAGAGGGAACGGATGATCTCGAGCGACCAGCTTGCGGTCAAGCCGCCATAACATGGCTGATAAGCAGAGACATTGCGTTGGGTGCCTGAAGGCAGAAAGGCTCCAGTATCTAACACTCCCCCCTTTGATTTCAAAGGAATCACATATCAGTATATAGACCTTTCTCATACACAGGCACCAAGGCAACATTAGCATGATTAATCAGGGAGGTAGAAATGCGAGTTATGAAAGAAGACAGGAGTGACAATAAACAGGGTCCACAAACAAGAATCAACACAATAATCAGGAGTACAGGAAAACATATGTTTATGAGCCAAGATCCCCAAGTGCCAACAATGTCAGTTAACCAACTGAACCAAGAATCATCGGTGGGTGGAGGCTCAGCAATAACAGTCTTCATGTGCGAAATGTCAGTAATGTTATAGTAACTAGGGATGTCAAAGCAACATGTTTCATTAATGACCTTACAGATGCCTCCCTCCTTTGCCAAGAGGAGATCTAGGGCTAGGCGGTTCTCCAAGACAGCGGTACAGATCTTATCTACCTCATCATTGAGCAATGTCAGGGTGCTTTCAGTCCTATTGGCTAAAGTACCTGCCATGCCAAAGCATTAATTTTAAGGGCTGTAGTTGTTCCTCCTCCCAGGAACAAATTCCAACCCATAATCACTCCAGGGTTAGTCCATGGGTTGGCCAGTACATACCCACCATACCCGTTAGGGGTGCCAGTAATTACAGACCTTTTAGCCCTGACAGATGTTGACTGCGAACATGTATATGACCAGAGATGAGATAGTTAATGCTGGGGTACAACATCCTTTCCAGGAAATTGATGATGGGTATTACTAACAATCAAGGTGGGTAGGCTGGAATATGCCATCCTACCGCATACCCACATAATAGTTGAAGATGCTGCAGTCCCCAGGATTGCAGGGCAAAGAGACTGTGTGCCTGTTATATTATTTATTGTGCATCTTCCCAGTCCTGGGCCTAATGCCCATACCTCATTTTTACATGGCATGTGGCCTAAAAATAGCCCATCAGGTAAGCCTGCAGAACATAGACAGGTGGTACCTGTCACAGGTAATACTGCTAGGGGCATATTTCTGAATCTGGGGTAATACCGCTTACTAATGCTGTCTGTCCTGTGGTCCGGCCATGAACTACCATCCAAGGCCCAGACAGGGAGTACCACTGGTAGCTACGGCCTTAGATACATTTAGCATAAACCCTACTCCCATATTTGACAGTCTGATGAGTTACGATTAAGTGCTGTTGCAGTAACATCATCTATCGGGACTGGTATCCATGGTGTATAGAATGCTTAACATACAAGACAGTCCTTCCCTGGTTCTACCTCTCCTGCCACTACCAGAGAGACCACACAGTCTAAATTACCATTACATTGCTGTTGATGACTCTGAAAGCCCACTACCTCCCCTTTTGTAACTTTTGAGACTGAAAATAATGCCAGTATTATCACACAGATGGGGCCCATCATTCCTACAGTAAGGTTTTGCATGAACTTATCAGGAAAACAAGGAGAGAAAGCACCAAAGAGTCTGCAAAAGTAAGTTAATCGGCAGATAGGATATCTATCAATTTATAATACCAATGCTAAAGTGTAATGACATCAACAGGGCCAAGGAGTAGTTTCTTGGTGTGTGGTGCAGCTGAGGGGTTCCCTCAGCATGAAATCATATAATAAATTTTGTACTATATGTGTTAAGGTGCATTTGGCTTGTTGGACGTGTCAGATACTTGTGATTTCTTCAGCGAGCTGGCGTGTATCTACTGTGCTGATCCTGATGTTAGCACAGCAGTTCGGGTCACTGCAACCACAGTTGTTGGGTGCTCATACGCAGCTTTAGCAACTTTCTGAGGGTTCAGTGATTTGACCAAAACAGTGTTACCAGGAATTAATGGATGAGTAGGCTTGTCTGTGGTAAGAGGGAGCACGCAAGACATCACCATGCACACTGTTCAATTTCTCAATCAACATTTGGGTGTAGTCCACCAAGATCATGTCTGTGTCACCTGAATGAGAAACACCTGGGTTACCTCTGACCACTGGGGTGGTAAATGGTCTACCAAAAATGACCTCAAATGGTGACAATATAGTGGTGGCACTGGGCATCATTCTGATCTCACAACACTGCTGGCAGTAGATCTATCCACTTCTTTCCTGTTTCCATCATAGCCTTTGCTAACCTTTCTTTCAAGGTACGATTCATTCTCTCAATGCCAGATGACTGGATAAGGGATGTGAAACTTCCAGTCAATAGTTAGGTAGGTGCATAGTTTCTGAGTTACGTTGGAAATGAAATAGGGTCCCTGATCTGATTCTATTACCCAATATACCTCGATATCTCCTTGGCTAGGATTTTAACCACAGTGCGAGCGTCTTCCTTAGAACATTGAAACTCCTCAGTCCACTTGGAAAACCTGTCTACAATGACTAGCAGGTACTTCAACCGACCACAAAGAGGCATGAACTGAAAGGGATATTCAGGAGCGAGCAAGGCATCATGTTTAGCTTGTTTTTTTTACCCTAGTTACTTCTAGCACCGGTTAAACAGCTATCTAGGAGGAGTTTCAGTTTTACACGTTTCCAGTATACAAAACTGTTTTAGCCGTTACCCCCCTTTGTGTGACAGTAATGGAATTCACAAACTGTCAAAAAAATGATTTATAGCTTGGTTTGATTTGATCCCCCTCCACATAATAATAAATATATATAAATTAATATTATACAATTCATGATGTGACAAGATGAAAATAAATTAAAACACAATGAGGGATCATTTAAAAAAATTATTTGAGAAATATTCAAGTGATTAAAGTAAATAAAAGTCTTAAACCAATACGTACCACCCAGTCTTTAATGTCTGCTGTGCGCCGCTGCCTGTCATGTACTGATACTCAAACATGCGTGTGGGTCTCGGTTGTGTGTCTCTCTCCCTCACTCACCCATCCCACTCCCTCCCATTGCCTGATTCTCCAAGTCACTCCAAGTTGAGATTTCTAAATCAGTGTACATCAGAAGAAATATTGCTGCTACACATGCATACTGAATATACGGCATCATACTATGGCTCAGAAACGTCCAAATAACCCACTAGGTAATGCTTCAAAAAAAATCTGAAGACACAAATTAGTCAAAATGACATTTTCTATGAACTGAATCAGTGCTTGGCGGCATTAAATGAGGCTCTTAAGTGGTGAATGTGCTCAACAACTGGGTTCACAGAATTCTTCAACCAGTTTTGATAACGAAGAACAGAGTCCTAGAACGTATGAAACTGATGTAGAATTTCTCCCTTCAGATAATACGGAAAACTGTATGGAAATGGAACAAATGGGGTATGGTATAACTCCTGACATTAGAATAATTCGTAGAGAAAAAGTTCAACACAGAAATTAGGAGGAAAGTTAATTTTGCCTCACTGGGTAACGTTAACATTTTTGCAGAATTTTACAATTATATTCTAGAGGTTTAAATGGCATGATGGATACCATTAATGAAATAGCTGGCTTGAGAGATGCTGTAAATTTTCTAGTTCAAGGTCCCAATATGAATGTTTCATCACAACATGAGTTGAAGAACGGGGCTGTAGAACTAGACTCTTCTAACCACGCTCAAGAAAGAAATGCAGAGCATCTTGAGATCATGGCAAGTGATAGCATGGAATTTGTGATTCAGAGAGATGTTTTGCTTTATGCTTTGCACAACTTTTGAATCCTCAGGAAACACCAAAATACATTGAAAATGCTGCTAGTCAGATACAGCAGGGTGTAGGATTATCTGATAATTATACAGTTAGTTTTAACGATATTACCGGATTTGAGAAGTTAATGAATTGTAATATAGTTGTGTTGTATCAGACGTTCAACAAAAGCAGTTACTGTTTATTAAACTAGCAGGACATCCCATGAGAACCATTTTATTCTTACACAACAACCATTACTATGGTGTTAAAAATATTGAGGGTCTTCTCGGGTTTCAATACATCTGTCGTTTTTGTTACAAAGGATTCACAAGTATGAGAAAACACACATGCGAGTATTATTGTAACATATGTCTTGATCCAGAATGCTATAGTTATACTCAGAATACATTGCAGTGTTCAGATTGCTCCTACTATCATAGCACAAGGGGGGGAAATTTTGTGCTTTGAAGACACCGCTTATCAGCAGAGATTTATGGACAGTCTCCTATTCCTATCTATGAAACTTAGCACTATTCCAAAAGCCATGGGGTTTACAGACATTAAAAAGGAACATTCCCACACTTTTACAAACAACCTAGAGAATCAGAACTATGTGGGGTCATAGCCTAGGCCTGAGTTTTACGGTGTGGATACGATGAAGCCCAAAGAGAAGCAAGATTTCTTTGATTTGGTATGAAACGATCACTGAAAGTCTGACTTAAGAAAAGAAATGAAAGAATACTACTGTAACGATGTAAAGATTTTGAAAACAGAGTGTAAAATTTTCAGGGGTGAGATTCTGAGAGACACAGGCGTTGACCCGTTCAAGTCGATTACCATAGCATCCGTATGCATGAAAATATTCTGCACCATGTTCCTGCCCGAAAACACTTTCGGGAGGTTGTTTTCACATACCTCCCCTAGATAACTACATCAACTGTCAGAAACGTCTCAACGCCATCTATTCCATGGCTCGAGTATGTCTCAGATAAACATACCCATTCAACATGCACTTAACAATGGGGAAGCCAAGATTGGAAATTATTTTGTAGATGGTTACTTTGAGGGTAAAATGCGCAAAGCATTCGAGTTTCTCAGCTGCTTTTGTCATGGATGTGATACGTGCTTTCCATCGTGCATGCCACACCCTTTAAGTAAAACCTCAGAAACCTTTGGAGATGTTCATCAAAACAGTCTTAATAAAATTCAGACACTGCAGTGTATTCACAAATTGTCTGTCCCCATAATGTGGGAACATGAATGGAATAATATGAAAAACAATGATGAAGATGTCAAAGGTTTTGAGAAACTTTTTTACTTTCCAGAGTGCTTAAATCCTTGGGATGCGTCGGTGGATCTCACACTTTGCATTTGTGAACTGGCTTTTAATCTACTCCGTGGTAACATCCCTCTGATGGCTCATCAGTATTGGCTTTTGAAAAGACAAAAGTGGATAAAACTTTTTTCTAATAAAAGATCATCTATAGATACAAAGAAAAGCTATTAATCATTCCGGAGGTTTCCTCTTACCCTTGCTTAGCGTTGCTGTACCCTTTATAAGCAGTTTGATAGCATTGTGCAAAGATTAAATGGATACTGCAGAGATGTTTTTGATACCGCATCATCAGATGGAAAAACTTAGAAACATCGCGTCCGATAAAAACCGTGACAGACCGTGACCTAGACGAAATGATGCAACACAATTTAACCAGGTCTAACTTGGACCCTTATGAAAAGTCTAAGTTTTACGCATCAGTGTTGCAATTTTTTTTAAATATCGTTAAAAGCAGAGAAGAAGAAACGGCTCGAGTGACCCTATCCCTGCCCACCGAACCTGAAAATAAGCCGGTGACCAGGGTAAACGAAGAGACCAGTCGGATGGTTGAAGACGAAATCGCTAAAGGTTATAGGTAATGTCCCTACGAAAGCTAGAAAAAATGCTTCCTACATCATAGACAAAATCGCAAAATCTGGTGATGCATCGTCAAATGATGAAGGAGAGTTTATTTTCAAAGGAATAACCTTTAAAGGAGCCCACATGTTGGATTTGACTAAAAACTTAACCACCACCCAAAAGATATCTGATGACCGGCACCCTTTAGGGTGGTACAAAATGCTGAATGCCGTAGCCAAATTAAATATACCATATTCAACCATTCCTAATGATGGTGTTCACCGAAAACTGTCAGACATTAAAAAATCTAAATCATTGTACTGACCGGTTGTTTAACATTTAACACCACCATCAACAATGCTGCACACCCTGACGTGAGTTTAAATACACACAGATAAAACGAGGTGCAGGTGTGTGCAGGCGTGGCCACAAACGAAAGTCCTCCCACTGCACGTGGCTGGCCAAACCACGCGCCTCGTGGAAGGCGAGCGTTCCGTGACACCTAGGCCCAACCACTACAAAACTCTGTAAACAAAGGTCTGAAATTTCCAACTATGCAGAACTTTAAAAGGTGTCTGCTTACCTTCAAAATGCACACTTTTGGAACTTTCAACCCTCACACAGAACAATGCAGCTCTTAGGTCATCCATCAGTTGGTGCTGATAACGGTGTGGGTCCACAGCCAAAGGTCCCTGTAGTACTGGGCCACCAATAAATGTCCTTCCTAAATCCCCAGTCAGTGGGGGATTGAAGATTCAGACTTCAGAATTTATTAAAGAGAACAGCTGGTCTGTCTTTTATTGCAACTTAACATTAACAAGCAATATTGAAGCACCCTTCGGAGAATGTTACATTTGCCTGTTAACATTCTTTTATTACCTCAATGCCCTGGCATTGCTCAATGATGAGGTAGATAAGATCCGATGTTTTGTGAAACCACCCAGCCCTAGATCTTCTCTTGGCAAAAGAGGGAGGCATCTGCAAGGTCATTAATGAAACGTGTTGCTTTGACATCCCTAGTTGCTATAACAACATTACTGACATCATTTCACACACAAAAGCTGCTATTACTGAGCTGCCACCTGCTGATAATTCTTGGTTCAGTTGGCTGACGGGCCTTGTCGGCCATTGTCGACCTTTGGGGATCTTGACTCATAAACATATGTTCAGCCATAATATTGATTATTGTGTTGATTCTTGTTTGTGGCACCTGTTTATTGTCACTGCTGTCTTCTTCATAACTTGTATCTCTACCTCTGTGATTAATCATGCTAACATTGCCTTGGTGCCTGCGTATTAGAAAGGTCTATATATCTTGATATGTGATTCCTGTTGGAATCAAAGGGGGGAGTGTTAGACACTGGAGCCTTTCTGCCTTCAGGCACCCAAAGCAAGGTCTCTGGCTATCAGCCATGACATGGCGGCTTGACCACGAGCTGGTCGCCCAAGGTCATCTGCTCCCTCTTCTTGTCTCCTTTACCCCTCCCTTTCTCTCTATCTCTCTCCCTGTCTCTCTCTTTAAGCACAGAATTGGCTCATGGCTGGTATGGGAACAGCTTGTGGCTCATTCATGCAGAAACATCTAATCTTTACTAACCTTGTCTCTTTCCTTTCTATGTAGATCCTTAGAGCATGCCTCACTTTTCCCCATCATCCTGTAGATTTAGATAATAGATATAGGACACATATATGCTCTGTGCTTTCCTCAATAAAGTGGAACTCTCTTGATTCACAAACCTGTTGTTAGTGTCTCTTGACTTCCCCGGATCGATACGGTTACAAAGGACAGAGGGCAGAGGGTAACTTAGAGGAGATCAAACCTGAAGTACTGGTCACTTTGAACCAGTTTCTAACAGCCTGGTGTCAGAAGTGGGATACTGCGTAGGTTAGTGATACCCCATGTGTCTCTTCCTGCTCAGTATCTCTGTGCTTAAATTTAATTTAAATTCAGTTTAGGAGTGTTTTTGTTTCTAATAAAGTGGAAGAAGTCTTGTCCGTTGGCACGAGCTAATTACTGTATGTACTTGTTATCCTCCCTGTTGAGAAGGTTGAGGAAGTCTCATTTGTTGGCATGAGCTGAATTTTGTGAACACTGTGTAATGATTTGTTATCCTGCCTGAGACTTATTGAAATGCAATTTACTGTTTATTGGTGAACTCTCCCTCCTCTGTACCTATTTGAGTGCTCTTTGTATAGTTGTATACTTGTTGTGATTTTTGCTGGGTGACCCATGGGTTCTGGTGTTAAGTTACGTAAAACACAAAAAGGGGAAAACCCTGAAGAATTGGATATCCCGGTGTGGTCTGGGCTCACACTGTGATCCGTACACTGATTGTCTGGCTGGTTGGGTTGAATGTGCTGGGTTTAGACACTATCCACATATAGGCTTATTTGAATGGGAGTTTGTAGTGCTCAGTGCTATGTTTATTTATGAGGGATATGGGGACCCTAGCTGGGATGTTCAGTATATGAAGAATTCTTGGCAGACCTGGGGTAAGGTCAAGCCGATGTGGGACAAGGCGCATGGTGTAAAACCCAATAAGATGCCTGGGTCTGAAAAGCTGTTTTTGCTGCCACACAACTGAAAGGATCCCCTCCTCCACTTCTGAAGCATGCACTGATAAGACAGGCTCCTGGTCAGGCAGATGTTTCTGTGCAGAAGGCCACAAACACATCTGAGCTAAATCAGGAAGCTAAAAGGAGGCCTTCTGGAGGAGGAGCTGACAGCAAGCCCACACCCGCCCTCTACCCTAACCTCACCTCTCTACAGCAGGGTGAGACTTCGGGGCATGGCTCCAGCCCACCCACTCCCCCTGAATATTTCTGCTCCATTCATGATGCTGGGTGAGAAACTCTGTAGAATTATGCCTCCTAACATGACTGATATTAAAAATATTTGTGACAGTTTACCTGATATGACTAATGTTTATGCATTTGTGGATGCTTTAAAGGGATGCACCAAATATGCTCAATTAACAGGACCTGATTTCAGGACAATTCTGATGTGTTGTTTACAGCACAGGTTTACTGAGGAGAAGCTGATTAATGGCATTAAGTCACTGCAACAATGTTTATTACTGGGCCCAGCACACTAACGTTGACACCATTTATCAAGACCTGAGGGAATTCCTACTTAAACTACAGGCCTCTCAGAGAGATATATATGTGGCAACCAATTGCAGATATGGCCCTGATGAACTGTGCTCAGTGTTTGTTTCCTGTTTTACCAAGGCCTGGACTGCGCAGGCAGGCCTAGGATCAACCTCTGAGTCAGAGAGGAAGCTGTAGATATCAACTTGTCTGCAAAATATGAATCCCCAACATGCAAAAACTCTGTGGTGTAACACAGGGAACCTCTTTAGGAAGTCCCTAACTGAGTTTGCTGTTAGGGTGTGTGAATTACAGGCTGCAGGCACCCTTCCCATTACAATAGAGCAACCAGTCCCAGCCATGGTTGCACCCAGTCTAAGAAGAACTTGGAGTGCCATTATTGACACAAAAAGGGTCATTTTGCTTTTGAATGCCATAAGAAATGGTGGGATGCGTCAAGGTCAAACAATGACGATGGGAAGGGTCAGCAGCCCAGGGACAGATCCCAACATCCTGGTAATTGTCAGGCTGTGCCTGCCTTCCCATCCAGCACCGCCATCTGATCAATAGGGGTGCCCACAGAACAGAACCCTCACAGACAATGATCCGAACCAGTTTACAGGTTTAAATGCCACCCTAGTTAATGATATTCATTTGCTTCCTGTTATTGATCTGCTGGTCAATAATTGTTCATATTCATTTTTGGACTCCGGTGCCACTTATTCATCCTTTAGCTCAGGGGTCCCTGCAGACTGTCCTAAAATGCACTCTCTGCCCGTTAGAAGTCCGGATGACCCCACAATTTTTTTGATGCATCAGTTTGTAGTTATTCCTGGTTCTCCATTTAACCTGTGATGTTTTGAGGATACGTAGGATGTGGGGATGAGGCACGATGAAACAGGTGTTTATTCTTATGAACATGCAAAAACAAAAGACAAGGATCTACTGCTATGCGTATCTCAAACACCAACAAACACGTTACGACACAGGAGACGTATATACACTAAAGACGATTACACATAATGCAAAACAGGTGGATAACATGAGAGGTTGTGGCAACATGGACAAACACACACCCACACACACACCAAGACGTTTGAGGAGGGGGCAGGGCCATAACGTGACAGAACCCCCCTTTAAGGGCGCGACTCCCGGCATGCCAGCTAAACGGGCTGCGGACCCGAGACCAATGCCAAACGGAGAGGCCAGAGGACAGGGCAGTCCGCCCCGGGCTAGCATGAGCAGGAGCACAGGGAGGAACACTGGGACTAACACAATGACAGACACAGGAATGCACACACTGATGGGGACTGACATGGACACAGAGCAGAACAACAGGACAGGCACATGTATGGTAACGGGGAGAGACATGGTGATGGGAACAGGCACAACACTACACAAATTAAACAGTCTGTGAAGCTTGGTGCTGGGGGCTCGTCGTCCTCGGAGCTCGTGACGTTGTTCGGAGGGGGAGGTCTCCCCCTAGAGCACCTTGCCCTGGGCAGAGCCTTAGGAGAGGCCTTGGTTGCTGGTGGCTCATCACCCTTGGAGCCCATGGTATCAGTCTGAGCGGAGGGATCCCGCTGAGGTACCTCCTCCACCTCCATCGACGGGTCCTCATCCTGATCGGACCACCGGTCCAACTCCAGCGTGACGTCACCGCGCTCCCTTCGCTCTTCATACTCCGCATAGCCCTCTGTGAGGTCCATTTAGGACCCTACAAATTCCACTGCCAAGTACCCAGTGGGTCCCTCCCCCGTTGTGATCCCATGGATTGAAGCCCGGATGAGTGATGGTCTCGCCGCAGTAAGGGAGAAGTCCGCAGTGTCCGACTCCGAGGACTAGAAATCATTATACCAGTTGTTTTGGTCAGACATAGTCCCGTGTGACTCCTCCACTTCTGCACCTGGACCATGCTCTCCTATTGCAGGAGTCAGGAGGGTACCCGAGAACATGGAATGCATCTTTTCCCCTTCTTCCCCTTCTTCTTGCCCTTCCCAGGTATCCTTCTTCGGTTCGTGTTGGGTCACGATTTGATGTTTAAAATGAATCTCTCTCTCTCTGTTGAGCAGGGCAAAATGATGATCCATTCCAGACCAAATATCTCTATGTTTACAGAAATGCTGGGCCAGCCTAGCAACACAGCAGAACACTCTATACTTCCTGAGCTGGAAGACATCCCTAAATCTCTGTGGGCTGCCCATAAGAATGATGTGGGGTTTATACATTGTCCTCACTATAAGGTTCGACTCAAGCATGGTACCCCTGTTTACTGTAAACAGTATCTGCTATCTCCTGAAAAAGAAGCAGGTCTGTCACCTATCATTGACTCCCTGTTTACCCAATGTGTAATCATTCGCACTGTGTCAGCCTACAATACCCCTGTAAACCCAGTGCGTAAACCAGGCGGTAAGGGATGGAGATTTACACAAGATCTCAGGCACATTAATGACATAGTAGTTCCTATAGCCCAGCTGGTGCCAGATGTGTCTGCCATTTTAACCTCTATACCTGCACACCACCACTATTCTACTGTTGTGGATATTTGCTCTGCCTGTTTCTCTCTACCAGTCCCCCCAGACAGCCAACCACTTTTCGCATTTACATTTCAGGGTGGGCAATACACGTGGTGCCGGCTCCCCCAAGGCTTCCTGAACCCCCTGGCTGTGTTCTCTGCTGTTGTAAGAGAAAGGGAGGGGTAAAGTACGCAAGAAGAGGGAGCAGATGACCTGGAGAGACCAGCTCACGGTCAAGCCATCATGTCATGGCTGATAAGCAGAGACCTTGCATTGGGTGGCTGAAGGCAGAAAGGCTTCAGTGTCTAACAATAATAATGAAACAAAAGAAAACACCAATAAAATTCTTTATTGGAAATATCATTTCTTGAGGCTTGTATTACTAAAACATCAATAAAATGATCCAACCAATGAAAAGGGTACAGATGTTTTGTTTTGAGTCTCAGTGCCCTCACACACATACTGAGAAAACCAGGCCTGACAACAAAGAGGAACGTAACATCCATGTTAAACACACATGAGACCAGACAACATGTGAGGAACCAAAGTTTAACCAAAGTGAGAGTTTAATGTGTGGTGGATAAATCCTAAACACACATCCAGTATCACAATGTAAAACAGCAGGCATAGGTCAAAAATACCAGAAGTAAAAAAGTAACAGGGAGACAAAGCAACAGTAAGAGACAAAAGTCAGATCACAAACAGTCAGACTTATAAAGATTTAAAGAACACTTCAGGATTGCTACAAAGTACTACAAAGTAGCAGCAAGACTCCCCAACTAAACTACAGAAGAGAAGCTTAAACACAATAATACTAATCACCAAACAAGGGTGCAACACGATGGAGTGATTGACAAGGGGGAGAAGCTCAGTACTGTAGTGGGGCTGATCTGTGGTGACCAGAGGTAGTGTCCTCCTAAACCAGTGGATCAGTCCATTTCTGTGATACTGACACCATTAAAAAGTAATAGTAGTGGTTCTGGTGTCATTATTAATGGTGGCACAGTCCAGTTCTGTGATAATAACTGTGATACGTACTTCATATCCTTCAGTCTGTAGTGTTGAGTCTCACTGGGGATGACCACTAGAGAACATCATTGTCATGATTAGTCTCTCCCAGCTTCCGTATTCCCTTGTTGTTGAGTCGATGTAGTAGTCCAGGGTCATATTATCAGCATGGGGATACATGGTTAAACAAACAAAACACATGAAGGCAAACAGGGGAAGCAGGCTATAACAAAGACTAGGAAACACAACCACTCAGATGAACATGCAATGAACAGCATTGATACCAGGCACACAACAGGGTTTAAATACATGAACTTAACAAGGGAGAAACGAGGGACAGGCATAAGCAATCAAACGAGTGGCGGAGAAAATGAAACTACGGCATGGAACTAAAGTAACACAAGACAAGGAAAACATGGAACAAGGAAGCTGGGAGGGACTGATCATGACAATCATCAGTATTAGGATTAAGGTTAGGATTAGGATTAGAAATTCAGTAATGAAGAGTCATGAGATTGTACTGATCCTCAGAGTCCTTATGTTTATTTGTGCACATTTAAAAACTTCAGATCAGATTTTTCTTCATCAAAAAGAAGGGTGCTAATCTAAGAATGAGTAGTTAATACAACAACACAGAAGTGAGATCAGGAGGAGATGAAGAAGTAGGATAGACAGAGAGAGAGAGAGGAGGAGGAGAGAGGAGGATGATAGATAGAGAGAGAGACAGGAGGAGGAGAGAGGAGGATGATAGAGAGAGAGAGGTATGAATGAGGCCTGAGAGTCATCACCTCCTGAGAGTCATCACCTCCTGACCTTGATACGTCACAGACAGACACCACGGCACTGAAGAGTTACAGAGACATTTAGAAAAGTACAGAAATACAAACATAATATAAAACTTAATCAAAAATAATCACAAAATAAAAACAATACATATTGATTCCTTCACCCTTTTGAGGCTCACTACAGAAGATCACCAGGATTAGAGTTAGGGTTAAACCCTAGTGAGGCTCACTACAGAAGATCACCAGGATTAGGGTTAGGGTTAAACCCTAGTGAGGCTCACTACAGAAGATCACCAGGAATCTCCAGGTCTTTAATTTACAAAGTGCTGCATTTACATAACACTGTAAAAAATGTTTAAAAAATCTTGGATCAAAGGTTAAAAAGTGGAGCATAATGTGTCTCTCTGAGTGACTCTAGTAACAAACACACAAACATAAGCAGTCACTCAATCACAAGCTTCAGAACAGCTGAAAAGACAGAAGGTCTGTTGGCTGTGAAGCCCCACAGAACTCAGACACTCATCTCCTCTACAGAGAAGGAACTCCAACACCACTGAATCTGATTCTCCTGGAATGTTTATGCTACAACCAGCACACATCATATTTGGATTCACATGACAAAACAAACAAACAAAACAATTATAATGTTATCAAGCATTTCTACACTAAGAGTGAGACTAGTATGTTAATTTTGGTGAAACTACACTTTCACTGTAAGATATTTTACCGCCAACCTGTTACATCTCCATCTGTTATAAAACACCTTCCTGTTGTAGACATGAGTATTTGGCTTTAGTGAGTTACATAGGAGGATGAACTCTGTTTCCCAGCAGTCTGTGCTGTTCCTCAACAACCTTCACAAAGATGATTCAGAAACATTCATTAGGATCAGTCATTATTTCTGTACATAGAATCACTGTCAGTTCAGCTCCACACTAACTGTCCTATATTTAACAAAGCTGGTAGGTTCAGTCCTATGCACATAAACAGTGAAGGGCTCTTACATGTTTCATGATTGTTTATTAATTAATATAAACCTGAGCAGAAGTCACTTTGCATTGTTATTCAGTTTCACTTGAAACAAGGTTTAAAATTAACACTGCCTTCTTTTTCACCGAGTCATGTTAATTAAAAATCCTCCATGCACAGCAGCTGCTACTGACAGTAATGAATGGAGTGGAGATCAGTGAGCACTCTATGGAGTGATATCTGCTAACTGGCTTCAGGTCTGTTTCCTTTAGTGTTAGCTGGTTTTGAAGGACTGGTTTAAGCTCTTCTTATGGCCAGTTATAGTGTTCCTTTAGGTCTTTAGGTCCAGTAGTGGCTAGGTACAGCCTGGTACCTCTGAAATGATGCCATAGATCTTGGAGCTCTGACCTTTGTGTGAGTCCTGCCTCAGCTCTGAGTACACAGTGTCTGCCCCCACTCTGCTCTTCTCTAGTAAGGACAAAAGAGCCAGAATTAGACCACAGGAAGAACTACAACCCTCCAAATGATTAAACACAACATGACCCGAATAACCTACAGTGGGTATCTAAGCACACAGTTACTAAGCAGTGAATCAAAACGTAGAATCTTAAGAGTTCTTCAGGTCAGCTGTATTTTGGTGTGTCACTGCTGTAGGTGACTAAGGTTTCTCCTTTTCATGTACCTTCTTTTTTCTTTGCTTTCTGTTTCGGTTTCAGTTTGATCTCAGCATAAGTGACTTCACTGGGTCCAGCACCAGTGTCTGCAGTAACAGAGAACAAAACCAAAGAAAACACAGGCGTGACCTCTCACTGACCTTTAGCATTCTAACCCACCAGTCAATAACATCTCATCATACATGCTTCATTCCCACAATGCACTGCTGCTGCTTTTGGAGACCAGCATGTGTTTCCTTTGTCTCATATGATGATTATATAGTAGATATATATAGTAGTATATATACAGTAGAGTGATGTAGATCAGACTATATTCACCAGTGTGTAGTTATACAGAACCTGTTACTTATATATATATATAAAATAGAGTGATGTAGATCAGACTGTATTCTCCAGTGTGTAATTATATACCTGTTATTTATATGTATAATAGAGTGATGTAGATCAGACTGTATTCTCCAGTGTGTAGTTATACAGAAATGTTACTTATATGTATATTAGAGTGATG
The DNA here is from genome assembly GCF_041902795.1 of Electrophorus electricus. Taxonomy (NCBI): domain Eukaryota; kingdom Metazoa; phylum Chordata; class Actinopteri; order Gymnotiformes; family Gymnotidae; genus Electrophorus; species Electrophorus electricus. The sequence goes on along the minus strand of NC_137517.1, from coordinate 17,840,220 downwards.
TTGTGTGTGTGAGGTGTGAATTAAATCCCACTGTGAGGGTTATGTGGATGTACGTTTATTCCTGGATTATTTAAATTGTCTTAGAGAAGATAAAGATTTAAGTTAATTGTTAATAAGGAAAGTTGTTGTTGTCTCATGGTCTGAGCAGTGTGCAGTGGTGTGACTGACACCCCTCACCTCCTGACTCTCTCTGGGTCTGATCTGATGTCTGATTGATGTCTGACTGACTCCCAGTACAGCGACACAGAGATTCTGCACCAGGCAACATGGAAATAAAAGAAAAGTGTTTAATACTGTAAACAGGTTTCATGATGTGTATCATAAAAACATATAATATTTAACCTATTCATAAATGACCTGCAGCTGATCTCAGACCTTTGTTGTTTTTGTAGGACCACAGCAGGGTCAGTAAGATGAAGAACACAACCAAACTCAGTCCCACAGCCAAACCAAACAGGCCAAGAGAGGAGGAATCACCAGCTGAACTCATAGGAACCAAAACAACACATGAATCAAAATGATTTGTTACACGTCTCTGCTCCAGACTATGTGAGCTCACTGTGTACTCTCTTCTTCAACACAGTAGGGGGCACTATTAGTGAGATCGGGTCTTGTAGTGTATGGCGGAAACAAATGCTTTTAAATCAGGGGTGCCAAAACAACAGTCCTGTGTATCATTTTTAAGATCCATTATAAGTTGCTAATGATAATAACAAGAAATGAAGTAAGATTGCATTTCACAGTTATAATACCATGCAGTATTAATGGAATAAAAGTACAGTTACAGTATATTTTTTACCCTTAATAAGTAAACACAATACATGTGGACTGAGTGTGTTCTGCTACTGTCTACAAAGAGTTTAAATGAGTAAAATAGATGTTAAACTCATGAAATGACTGTGATCTTACCATGTACAGTCAGGTAAACAGAGTTACTGTACAGACCTAAATCTATCACACAGATAACCAACACAATGTTTTCTATAATTATACACTGTAAACTGTTACTCACTAGTACACAGAACTAAATCTAAATCTATCACACAAGTCACTGCTGTCTGGTCCTGCAGATGTTTTAATACTGAATAAACCCATTAATTCAGAAGCACATAAATCATGTCCTGTAGCAGACATGACAGCTTCCTGTTATTCAGGAAATCAAACATTTTCTGATCTGCTTTGTCATTTTTCTACTAAAATGTTATTGACTTCTCCTCTCTAGTGGCCAAAGTATGCACATGTCCAAGACTCCCCAGTACATGTAGTGACACTTTAATATTGTGCCAACTTTTACTAAGGGTTGATAAGTACTGATATTTCATATTTTTGCTGAATATGTAATTGATCAATTTAATTTCTATTTTTTTTATATTTTTAGTTATAGAATGCAAACGGTTCCTCACCAGTAACATTTACCCAGATTGCATCACTGTAGTGTGTGTAGTAGACTGGGTTTCCTCTGCCAGCTCTGCACCAGTACTGGCCTCCATCAGAGGGCGCCACTGAGCTGATGGTGTAGGAGTTTGCTGCAGTGTTGGTCTCATTCTCAGGGTTCTGTGTGCGTCTGGACCAGTAAAAGCTCCATCCAGCAGGCTGGTCCAGCTTACAGTGCAGAGTCACTGGGTTTCCCACCAGTGCAGCTCCTTTAAGGCTTGATGTGAGTTCAGGTGTAGGTTTAACTGCTGATGGAGATGAAACACACAGTTCAAGATATGCAATGGCAGAGTGCATAGAGATATCTATGAAATGAGTAACATTCTTAGATTAAAAATAGATGAAGTATAAGAGTATTTTAAACATTTTAAAATAAGAACAATAGACTCTCAGTAACATGGTGTAGCAGTAGTGAAGCAGTAGATTAATCAACAGACTTTTAATTAACTGTTTATATCAGATTTGTTTATAATCTGATGAATTCAGTTGTTTTTCACTTTATTTGGGTGTCCAAGTTCTTATCTGTAGATGTTAACCTGAGAAGTCACTGAACATGTAACAGGTATAATACATACCATCTTAGCATACTCAACAAGCTGTTATAGACATGCTGTTAACATTCTGTAACTGGATTTTAACTGGACTTTGAGATGGGGTTGGGGTCAGGATTACACTCCTACTCATTCACATGTGAGTGTGATGGTCTCTCTACTCAATATTTGTGTCCATTTAGATTGCACAGTCAGACCCAGCTCAGGCTCCATTGTAGAAATCACACAGTACTTAAATTCTGCTTTTACGTTCACCTCTCTATAAGATCATGTGTTGGAAGCTTATTAAACCTTTGAAAGCTTTTTGAAAACATCTAATAGTTTTGATACAAGAAGTGAACTTGAAGGAATAAATAAATTGAATGTATTACTTCACATGCAGCTCAGCTGAACCACATCTGGTAGGAGTAATGGTAGTGTTGATACAGTAGGAGTAATGGTGGTGAAGGTACAGTAGGAGTAATGGTGGTGATGGTAAATAGAAATGAACACAAAAATGTTTATTGTCCAAAACATTCCCTGACAGTCCTAGTATTAAAATGGCCCCTAGTTTACAAATAGGTTCTACGCCTTTGGGACCAGTTATCTACTTGAACACAGTTAAATGTATCAATACATCCAGCAGTGTAATAGCATTTTATTTCTCTAAAATAAATGAGTGTATTACATGTAGATTTAAGCCTTAATTAATGTAACTGGATTCCATGTGAACACTTTGTTGCATTTATGTAAATACTGATTCACACCACAAGATGGGCTGTTTGATTTCCTATTTCTGCTGTGGATAGACTATATAAAAAACATCTATTCTGTCTCTTAGAAAATGATGGGTAACAGTAACTTTACATGGCTTGAATGACTAAATGTAAGTAATGTATATCCATAGGCTCAAATACTCAAATGCATATGAAAATACAAATATATAAACTGAAGAGAGTTCAATCAGGGACAGGACATGGTGTTCATGGTGTTCAGAGTAAACTCAGTACAAGCGTAAATTCATTACATCGATTCTCACCCTGCACTGTGATGTTCACAGGATTACTGCTCCAAGATTCAGAATTATAAAATGATTTTCTTGCTAACATACATTTGAAGCTCTGGTTAAATTTGAAGCTCTGGTTAAATTAGTGTAATAATAAAGATGTGAAATCTTTAGATTCTGACCTCTGACTGAGACCCAGCTGTGTGGTGACTCTCCTCTCTCTGGGTGTTTACAGTAGTAGACACCCTCATCTGACTTTGAGACAGTATGGATGGTGATTTCTCCTGCAGTCTGGGTCTGGATGAGTGATCCATCTTTATATAAATCAGCTCTGAGGTGTGATGTGATAGTGGGGTGAAGTAAACAGTGTAGAGTCAGAGGATCTCCCTCAGTCACAGGATGGACAGAACTCTCCAGAATCACATCACCATCTAGAACAGAGAATTCACTTTACTCATCCATTACAGAGAGAAGGATTCCAGCATGAATACTGAGTAATACATAACAGGGACACAGAACATTAACACAATAAAGTAGAAAGTAGAATCTCTCTCTCTCTCTCTCTCTCTCTCTCTCTCTCTCTCTCTCTCTCACACACACACACACACACACACACACACACACACACACACACACACACACACACACACACACACACACACACACATTTCACCCAGAATATGTTAAATTAACAGATTTTCTTATTAACTCTACTTAACAGTTTTCTTAGTCAGTAACTTATAGTTCTATATATTGTGAACTATAATATAGTTATCAAACATTTCCTTTTCTCCTTAAATAGTGAGTGCATACATGCAGACTCACTGTGCACTGTGATGTTAACAGGATTGCTGCTCCCTCCAGATTCAGACTGACACCAGTACACTCCAGTGTGGGATGTGTAGAGGTATCCGATGGTGCATGTAGATCCTGTAACTGATCCCCAGAGTGATGAACAATCTGACACATTCCCACTGTGTGTGTATCCTCTCACTCTCCATCCAGGAGAGTCACTCTGTCCCTCACAGCTCAGTGAGAGAGAGTCACCTCTAAAGTGTTGAGTTCTGCTGGGACTGATGATCAGAGAGTCTGGAGGAGACAGACCTTAGAAACAGAAATTATACATCACGTGTTATTATTATTGTCTTATCATAGCAGAAGTGTAGTGAACACATTTAACATGGAAAGATTACAACCAGTTTGATGCCTCCTTTGATGATTGAAAACTACTAATGACATCTAATTAATAACATATGACTAAGCTTTTGATTGTGTTTATGACAGTGATTGATGTTTCACAAACACACACACACACACACACACACACACACACACACACACACACACACACACACACACACACACACACACTGCTGTTGTTTGTCCTCACCAGTGATCCATAGTGGCTGTGTGTTATTGTACTGTGTCTGATAGGCTGGTTCTCCTCTCTCTGCTCTGCACACATAAACTCCTGTGTGATGTAGAGCAGCAGGACTGAGAGTGTAGGAGCCTCCAGCTCCTCTGATGCTGTCTGAGAGGATTTCAACACAATACCTCACAGAGTCATGAATGTCTTTTACTGGAGTTACACATTCTCTGTAGGGAACAGCTCTGTACCAGCTGAATGTCCAGCCTGTAGAGGAGTCTCTGACCTCACAGCTTAGACTCACTGAGTCTCCTTCAGTCAGCCAGATCTGGGGAGACACACTCAGTACTGCCTGGGGTATCACTGTAACACAGCAAATACAAGTTATTGGGTGTTTAAAATCACTCACACACAATAGCAACCTTGCTATGAATGTCTATTGGCTGAATTCACAGTCCAAACTCACCTGACACAGTTAATGTAATAGCATTACTGATCTCTGAGCTCTGAGAGTCTCTTCCCCTGTACCCTCTGCAGGTGTATGTACCACTGTCATACTGTACAACAAAGTTGAATGTGTATGTATTGGATGTGACGTATGGGTAGATACTGTTGCCATCCTTATACCAGCTGTATGTCCACCCAGTGTCTCCTTCTAGCCGTATGTCACATCTGAGAGTCACAGTCTCTCCTCTGAACACGTGATTATCAGGACTTACACTCACAACAGCTTTAACATGACCTGCAGAAACATTAAACATTTGAATTCTTCATTCAGTTACTTTGAAAACAAATAAATTACACAGATCTAAATCTAAATCTACCACACCAGTCAGTGCTGTCTGGTCCTGCACATGTTTTAATACTAAATAAATTCATTAATTATAAAATACATACACTAAAATGCTAAATGTGTAAATTAATACATTTAAAATAGCATTTTTTCATAAATGTCTCATTACATCATTCCATCATACCATGTTTCATCTAATAGTTGAATAGAGTTAGCAATGGCAGTTTGGGTTTTAAATAATATATAAACAAAATATAAATCACCTTGAGCAAGTCCAGCTTGAACAAATGAAATCAGCACTATAAACATAAAAGAGGGAACATATGAATATGAACAATGAAATCATTAATTTATTAAAAAACACAATTAAAAAAAACACATTTTAAAAACAGTAAAAATAAAAGTATGTACAACTGTTCATTTAAATAAAAAAACAAAACAAGACACTTTAACATGCTAGATAACTTTTAATAAATTTTCATTTAAACTCAAAGGGAGTGGAGAAAGTGACCAAAATAGAGAAAGAAACGAATCTTTCACGATAAAACACATTTAGTGTAGTTTAGAGTGCTGAAGATTTTGAACACAAGGGGGCGTCAGTGATTTATGTTTCTGTGGACAGTGGTGTGTGCTGTGGTATGAGCAGATTCACTACTGCTGTTTCACAGTTCCACAATGTCTGTTACTTATGGACATCCTATCCAGCATTCTCTAAGTGTTTAGAGGGTTTATGAAGAATGAACACACTGTGTAACGTGGAGCGATAGAGAGCTGGATGCAGACACTGAGAAGAGCGAGATTTATTAAGGGCAAATCCAGAATCTGGGTCATTAAGACAGTCCAGGGTCATAGCACTGGTACGAACAGATCCAGGAAATATATTAAACAAAAAGTACAAAATCTGGAAAATAAATCAACAGGCAAACCGAGAGAAAACAGGGTACAGATACACAGACAACAAGGCAGAACCCAGAACACTGACTGAATAAACGAAAACAAGACAAGAGCTCAGAAAACAGCTTAGTACAAACACAATGAGCAGATAACGGCTAGAACAACCACCAGCAAGACACTGAGGAAAACACTGGGTTTAAAAACACAACCTAACAAGGTAGAAATGAGGAACAGGGGAAACTAATGAAGGCCAGAGAACTAAACGAGGGGCTGAACTAACGAAACCAAAACAAGGAATCACATATGGAAATGAAATCCATGGAAATCACATGGAAATGAAAATCAGGATGGAAACAGAAACTGAAAGCAGGTGAATGCAGCGACGCTCGGGATCATAACACTGATTCACAAATCTGCTGAATTTGTGAATTTGTTTCTGAGATTCGTGTATAGGATTAATTGTTAAATAGTCATGCAGTATTAATGGGACAAAATAAAAGTGTTTGTGAGATGTTCCATGACTGTAGAACTGTTGTTCTCCATCTCCCCATTTCTGCTGATAACATGAAGCTCTGAAAAAGAATCCAGTGGAGTTCTGTGTGTTGAGGTTCATGTCACAGTGTTTCCTTTCATATCTATAAAATGAAGAGTCTCTCTTGTGTCAGGCTGATTACAGCCAGACTATGTTGGTCAAGATCATTCTTCCGCCTCTTAATATAAGTGTTTTCATTTATATTACAAAAAGCAAACGGTTAATAATGTTTGTCTTGGTCATTTCCTGTTGATCGTCACCTTCCTTTATTGTTTACTCACATTACATTTGTTGAAGTTACAGTATTTTTACACATTTAGTCTGTTAAAATCTTAATATACACAGTAGGTTACATTGTTCCATCACACTGTTGTAGTTATTAATTTACACAAACACACAAAACAGTCCAAGCAGTGGATGTTATCTGCTGATTTTCTACAGGGTTTGTTTGTAGTCTGTACTGAACTGTTTCAACACCACACAGCATGTAGGTTTTCCCACTCATATCTGTGGTCATTCTTTGGGTTTGTTGTACGCTACTGACTTCTCTATTCCTAAATTATGTTGGTATGATCCAAATCCCAAATATACAGACTGTCAAGTTTCTATAGTGATAGTGATGTCATGTCTGTCAACCCTGTGTAGGTAGTTAGGAGTCTTGGGGTTCTTCTTCACCCCACACTTTCATTTGAACCTCATGTTAGATCACTCACTAAATCTGTTTATTTCTCCTCTAAAACTCTACTCCATGGTTTCAGTAGCTCTAGTGTTGACCATTGTAATCCTCTCTTCACTGGTCTTACTGTTAAACTCTGACAAACTCATCTGCTAGAGTCGTAAGCCTCCATATCACTTCCGTGTTTCATCAGATACACTGATGTGTAGAAGTACACTCGTAACTGGTCTGTTCCCATATTGAGCACAAATATGTACAAGAACTTCTCCTCCTTCTCTCCAGCCCTGTACATCAAAGAGAACCCTTTCCATAACACATCTGGATACAGTGAGAACACCTGAGTACATGGAAGTGAAACTCTGATCCTCCCTTCTGAAGGAACTACACAACTAACTCACATAATCTCATCAGTCAGGCTCCTCAGACTGCACATTACCAACTTAATACAGCACCTCTGACTCTAATGAAGACATAAAGAGAACATTTACTCACAGAGCACCACAGGGAGTGGACTGAGCGCCATGCTGTCCCAGTAATGACGGACTGACTGAGTGACTGTGTGTGTTAAAGCCACATCACTTCCTGTGTTCTCAGAATTAAAGTGCGTTATTGTTTTAAGTGCCTTGACTGTCTGTGGTGTGTGTGTGCTAGACACAGGGAGGCCAAGTCCTGTGTTCTCATAGTCAAAGCAAAGGGGAGAGAGAGAGAGAGAGAGAGAGAGAGAGAGAGAGAGAGAGAGAGAGAGAGAGAGAGAGAGAGAGAGAGAGGAGGCCACGGTTTCCATTTTATATTAAATGTCTCTACTGTGTATGTAGGACACAGTGAGGCCAACTCTTCATCATAATTATTATAAATAATATTATTAATTTGAACTCATTTATTTAATGTAAATGTGTTGAATACACATTTGCAGGACCTCCATGCTGGGGGAGGGAACAGGAGGCAGCGCTGATCCACTTCTCTCCCCTGGAGCAGTTTGTCCTGCTCCAGCACACAAGGGTAGCAGTCAGAGGAAGAGCACTAGAGAATTCCTCAGGGTGTCACACAGGGACAGACACACGTGTTCTAGTATCAAGCCCTCATCACTCAGACACCACAGTAAGATGATCACACTCTAAACACTTTAACACCAGATCCATGCAAACTCAACACAAAGTTTGTGGAGAGTAGAAAAGAGAATGTGCAGGTGAAAGAAGAGAGAATTAAGTCTGATTCTGCACACTTTAAATGAATATTATTAAACACCACTGAGTATCAGTAACATGAAGTAGAGAGCAGGTCACTATTTATCACCTCTAAGAGTCCATAACACCCACCACCCTGCACTTCCTGCCTCTGTTACACAGCTAAAATAGATGAGAAACCACAACACTCACCTCCCTCTGATCTTATGCCTCCATTTTATTAATGTGTGTGTGTGTGTGTGTGTGTGTATGTGTGTGTGTGTGTGTGTGTGTGTGTGTGTGTGTGTGTGTGTGTGTGTGTGTGTGTCCAGGTGATGTTGTGGGGTATTAATAATCTATTGTATTTGTTCTTGTTTTTGAGACACAGAGGTACATAAAGATGAGTGATGGATGGTAACTGCAGGGTCGATGTTAAAGATAGTAGATAAGTATTTGGACACTTGTTTGAAGCCCCATTTACTCTTGAACTCACTGTGGTGAGATGCCTCTTGTGGCTCTCAGTGGTACTACATTTTATAGCCTTCTATTTACCCTTCACAAAACTTAGAATACAACATATCAAACAGCTCTTAATTACATAATTACACTTTTATACACTGCCTGGCCAAAAAAAAGGTCACAAACTAATATTTCTTTGGACTGCCTTTAGCTTTAATTATTGCACACATTCACTGTGGCATCGTTTCCACAAGCTTCTGCAGTGTCACATTTATTTCTGTCCAGAGTTGCATTAATTTTTCCCCAAGATCTTGTATTGATAATGGAAGATTTGGACCACTGCGCAAAGTCTTCTCCAGCATATCCCAAAAATTCTCAATGGGGTTCAGGTGTGGACTCTGTGGTGGCCAGTCAATGTTTGAAAATGATGTCTCATGCTCCCTGAACCACTCTTTCACAATTTGAGCCTGATTAATCCTGGCATTGTCATCTTGGAATATGCCCGTGCCATCAGGGAAGAAAAAATCCATTGATGGAATAACCTGGTCGTTCAGTATATCAGGTAGTCAGCTGACCTCATTCTGTGGGCACATAATGTTGCTGAACCTAGACCTAACCAACTGCAGCAACCCCAGATCATAGCACTGCCCCCACAGGCTTGTACGGTAGGCACTAGGCATGATGGGTACATCAATTCAGCCGCGTCTCTACTTACCCTGATATGCCCATCACTTTTATTACCAGTAAGCTTAATAGAGACTTTTATTACCAGTAAGGTTAATGGGGACTTTTATTACCAGTAAGGTTAATGGGGACTTTTATTAACAGTTAACATGTGTACAGGTCCTGGTTCCTCCTCCTCCTCCTCCTCCTCCTCCTCCTCCTCCTCCAGTCTCTGTTACAGTCAGAGAACCTTCAGCAAACACAGATCCAGTGCTGATAGAAACACAAGAGAAGCTCCTTATAATGGGTCTTTAATTAGCAGTATACATGATGGGGACTGTTATTTACAGTAATAGTGTAGTGTTACTCACTACTGCCCACTGTGGTATGTAGAGGACATTAGTGGAGTTGGTATATGTTCTGTTAGAGCTCCTACCTGCATGGTGTCCTCACAACTGTGGAGCAGGTCATTCAGAGACTGGAGCTCAGACACTTCCTCCTGCAGGGTCAGAGTTCAGACAGGAGTCATGGGTTAAAAAGCTGAGGAGAGTGTCTGGTACAGGTATTGTTCCAGTTCAGACTGTTGACCCCATTGACCCCTGTGACTTTTTTCTTGTCCTCTTCACACTTTTGTTTTAAAAGCACAATAATGTGTTTGTAATATATGTTCAAATGTTATGCCTACAAGACTTAGTTATATATACATGTTCTTGAATCAAAAATATCAGTTTTTAGAAGTACGTTCTTATCACACACGTCAGCCTCTCTCTGAGTGATGAGGGTGGGGGTGTGGTTGTGGGCGGGACTGGACTGCTCTCCTCTGTCCTGATTGGTGCTATTGTACCTCATTTGTTTGATCACAGTGTCCTGAGTCTTGAGCGCCCCCTGCAGCTGCTCTATGTGTCTGACAGCCATCACACACACTCATTGAGGCCACATTTCATTCCACATGTTCATGTAAAGCTATGAGATGGTCCTATGCACACAGAGTAAGTCTAATCTCTGATCTACATTACAATTACATGGAGAAACTCTGACTTCAGAACAGTGTACGAGCTCAGGACTATACTATAACAGAACTGTGTCTTATGATGAGACAGCAAACCCTTCCTATGGATCATGTGTCCTGTGATTAAAGTATTGTGGTGCACTGGTTTAACATACATGCTCAGACATTCATTTAAAATTTAAATGATAAATAATTGTGTTCTTTTGATTTGATGTTGTTCTGGTTCTGGACCTGATCTTCACCCGTGCCACCACAACATCAGACATTGCAGTCACCCCCCTCCACCTCACGGACCATCACTGTCTCTCCTTCTCTCTCTCCCTTCCTTCTCTTTCCATCCAGTCCTCCCCAACATGGTCCTCCTCCCTCCATCGCAATCTGCACTCCATAACTCCCTCTTCCCTTACTTCTACTATTTTGTCCACCTTCCTCACCCTGACTCTCTGTCTTCTCTCTCTTTGGATACAGTTACAAATACTTTCATTTCTACACTCTCCTCATCAGTGAATCTTCTGTGCCCTCTCTCCTCTAGACCCGCTAAGTCCTCCCCACCTGCCCCCTGGCTAACAGAAACACTCCTCTGCCACAGGAGAGAATGAAGGGCTGCAGAGAGGCGGTGGAGGAAATCTCACGTAGATTCAGACCTCAGCTCATACCATTCTCTCCTTTCCAAGTTCTCACTGGAAGTAACATCTGCAAAGACATCCTACTACAGGGAGAAATTCGAATCATCATCATCTGATCCACGCAAGCTGTTCACTATTTTTTCTTCTCTCCTTAATCCTCCCCCTCTTTCCTCATCTCTTACTCTGGAAGATTTTATCACCTTCTTTGAGGAGAAGGTTGCAGCAAGCCGCCAGTCCTTTTCCTCTGTTCCCACTCCTCCAACTAATGTACATTCCCCAGCATCCAACTCTCTGACTTATTTTTCTCCTCTCTCCACAGATGAAATCCTTCAACTCCTGACTTCCAGCAATCCGACTACTTGTCCGCTGGATCCGATTCCTTTTGCTCTGTTCCAGACAATCACAAGAGATCTGCTTCCTTTCATCTCTGTCATCATCAACAACTCCTTATCTTCTGGATACGTACCTACTGCATTCAAAACTGCCAGGGTGGTACAAATCCTCAAGAAGGCCACACTTGACAGCTCCAGCATTACCAACTACAGACCAGTATCACTTCTCTCTTTCCTCTCAAAAGCCCTTGAACGATCAGTTTATAATCAATTGTCTAATTTTCTCACCCAGAACCAGCTGCATGATCCCAATCAGTCTGGCTACAAACCGGCACATTCTACAGAAATGGCCCTCATAGCGGTGACTGAGAAAGTTCATGCCACTAAAGCTGCCAAACAGTCATCTGACACAGATGACTGTTTGGTCATCTGACACTGTGCCTTTGACACAGTGAACCACAACATTCTTCTCTCTGTTCTTTACAGGCTTGGTGTGACTGGCTCTGCTTGGAGATGGTTTCAGTCCTATCTGGAGGGACGGTCCTATCAGGTGACATGGAGAGGATCCACATCCAAACCGTGTAGACTCTCCACTGGTGTTCCACAAGGCTCAGTATTGGGCCTCCTTCTCTTCTCTTTGTATACTCGTTCTCTTGGTGATGTAATATCTTCTCATGGTTTCTTTTACCACTGCTATGCCGATGAGACTCAATTATTTCTTTCTTTTCCACCTTCTGACATGCAGGTCTCCAGGCGTATCTCGGCATGCTTGACTGACATCGCGTCATGGATGACAGCCCACCACTTGAAGCTCAACCCCAGTAAAACTGAGCTTCTGTTCATCCCAGGTACTCCCAACCCTTACCATGACCTCACTGTTTCCTTTGAGAACTCCCTGGTATTACCATCCGAAGCTGCCCGTAGCCTGGGCGTAACTTTGGACAACCAGTCGTCGTTCTCAACTCATGTTTCTAATCTTACCCGGTCTTGCAGATTCCTCCATTGTAACATAAAAAGGATTTGACCCTTTCTTTCGCAGGAAGCTATCCAGGTGCTTGCGCAGTCTCTTTTGATCTCAAAGCTAGACTACTGCCAACTCGCTACTTGCTGGTCTTCCTCTAAGAGCCATCAACTTGTCCAGAATGCAGCAGCACGACTGGTCTTCAATCTTCCAAAGTTCAGACATGTTACTCCACTGCTGCGCTCCCTTCATTGGCTCCCTGTAGCTGCATGCATCAGACTTAAAACCTTGATGCTTGCCTACAAAGCCAAAAATGGACCAGTCCCTTCATACATGAGGTCAATGGTCAAAGCCCGATCTGTACCTCGAATACTTGGAATCTCAAGTATGGCTCGACATGAAATACCTTGCTTCAGGTCTCATGTACGGCAAGCATCGAGCATTCTGCCCTGGCTCCAAGATGGTGGAATGAACTCTCGCTTACTGTCCAGACAGCAGAGTCCCTTGCAGTCTTCAAATGCAGACTGAAGACCCATCTATTTGCAGAATATTTAAAGGACAACTGACACTGCTCTCTTATTGACTGACTAATTTAATACTTATTGTAGGGCACTATTTATGCTTTTTAACAAATTCTAGCACTTATTGTTTATAGCACTTATAGTCACACTTATAGTGTGTGTGTGTGTGTGTGTGTGTGTGTGTGAGTGTGAGTGTGTGTGTGTGTGTGTGTGATAGTGTGTGTGTGTGTGTGTGTGTGTGTGTGTGAGTGTGTGTGTGAGTGTGTGTGTGTGTGTGTGTGTGTGTGAGTGTTAGTGTGTGTGTGTGTGTGTGTGTGTGTGATAGCGTGTGTGTGTGTGTGTGTGTGTGTGTGTGTGTGTGGGAGGCCAGAGTGGTTCTCCTCTCCTCGCTGCTACTCTAGCAGTTCAGGGCCGTGGAGACCACGCTCGAGGAACAAGCTGCAATAAGAAGAAACCTTTTAAAAGCTGCTGGAGTGAGCCTGGATGTAAGGTGCACTGGGCATTTTGTGTGCTGGTGTTCTTATGTAATTTAATTTTATACCTCATAAACGCCACTGAGCGATGTAGTCAGGCGTGTTCCAAAATACCTTATGTATTTTGCACTTCTAGGTTTCAGCATTCATCCCTGTATTCTACAGTATTCTAGTTCATTGGTATGTTTAATTCTAACCTACTGTACTGTACTTGGATATATTCTATGAGTAAATAACAAAGCACTTTTGTAAGTCACTCTAAATGCCGTAAATGTAAATGTAAATGTAAATTTGGCTAGCAGGCTAACCAGGTTCAAACATAGACAACATTTACATTCAAAACACAAGACTTATACATGCACATTAGTTCAAGTTCAAGTTCAAGAGGTTTTCTTGTCATTTCAGCTATATACAAGTACACAACAAAAACAAGACAATGTTCCTCCAGGACCATGGTGCAACATAAAAACAACAGATAAAAAATGAGGAGCAGGTGTGAAACACAGAGAGGGCAAGGCCATACAGATGAACGCATGCACGCACACACACACACACACACACACACACACACACACACACACACACACACACACGCGCACACACACACACACACACACACACACACAAATGGGGACGTACTGTGACAATATAGAACCTTGTGTAAGCAATAGTGTGTATGTATGTTCTGTATGACTGAGGCACTCAAGGTTGTCCCAGTGGTGATGGGGGCACTTGGGGCTGTGACCCCTAAGATGGAGGAGTGACTCCAACAGATCCCAGAAAACTGAGTGAGCAGCCAGCAAGGAACTAAGACTCCAGACCCACTGGAGAGCTCAATCTTACTGCGTCTGAGGGAGGATTAGAGGAGACCAGACCCACGGGGGAGCTCACACCTACTGGGTCTGGGGGAGGATTAGAGGAGACACCAGACCCACTGGGGAGCTCACAGCTACTGGGTCTGGGGGAGGATTAGAGGAGACACCAGACCCACTGGGGAGCTCACAGCTACTGGGTCTTGGGGAGGATTAGACGAGCCTCCCAAAAGAAGAAGTCCAAAACACCCATGGAGGGGAACGAACCACCATCCTCAGGGTGCCCAAGCCAGTGTGCTAGCAGCACAGAAAACTTCGACAACTAGGGCTGTTAGGGGAAAGGTCTGGCACACTTAAAACTGCTTAAAACAACCTTCTCAACCAAGGAAAGATAGGGAGAACTTCAGACCCAACAGACCTACTTTATCATTTACCAGAACTCTGAACAAAGACTGAGCATCAGGGTGTCTGTGAGCACCTCTCAAGTAGGCTGAATGACAGGTGTAATTGATTGCCTCTGTTTATTATGAGTACACTCTGTATCTCCCTCTGGTGGCCAAAGATGGCATAGCCAGGACTACGCTGTTACATGTATCAAACAAGTTTAGTTTCACACTTTGTTTCGTTTAACACCTCATTAAATCTGCTCAAACAAATGTAATAACACTGGTGACAACACACCTTACATAGTCTGATTAGTTTGTATTATCTAACTGAGGAACAATACACAAACAATACATTTTTCATAGTTTACTTACCTATTAAAAACACATTTGTTAAGATGCTTATAACCATATAGCATATACTGATTTACCTTATGACTCCTCAGTATGTCACCAAGAGAAAATTAAGATATTCATACACATATCCAAGGGTGGGTAGCATGTGTAACATGAATACAACTTCATGGATTAGGAACCAGACATGGTGCAACACTACTGTATACTGTACCAGATTTTACTGGTAGATACACTTGACTGATTATAGCAATTGAAATTAATATGCTATGTGTTGTTTTCTGTTTTCTTATTAGAAATTGTGTATGAAAAATTTAAACTCCGCAAATCCAAACTGGAGAAGAAATACAAGAAATTAATGAAGGAATCTCACATCATGGAAGCTCAGTCCTTCTGAATGAGATCTACACAGAACTCTACATCACAGAGGGAGGGAGTAGAGAGGTCAATAATGAACATGAGGTGAGACAGATTGAGACAGCATCCAGGAGACCAGCACCACAGGAGACACCCATCAAATGCAACGACCTCTTTAGACCCTTACCAGGACATGATAAAGCCTCTTTAAAGACAAACCCATCAGAAGAGTGCTGACTAAGAGAGTTGCTGCAATTGGAAAAACCGTGTCTGTGCAGAAATTCATTCTGGACTGGGCTGAAGGAAGAGCAAATCAGGATGTCGTCTTTATATTTCCACTTCCTTTTAGAGAGCTGAATTTGATGAAGGAGAAAAAGTTCAGTCTGATGGATCTGCTTCATGACGTTTTCCCAGAAACATACACAATTACAGTTAATAGACTGTGATGCTTACAAAGTCATTTTCATCTTTGATGGTGTGGATGAGTGTGAAACTCCTCTAGACTTCCACAACCATGTGAGCTTATCGGATGTAACAGAGTCGACCTCAGTGGATGTGTTACAAACCTCATCGAGGGGAATCTGCTTCCTTCTGCTCTCCTTTGGATAATCTCTCAACCAGCAGCAACCAGTCAGATCCCTCCTGAGTGTGTTGACCAGGTAACAGAGGTACGAGGGTTCAGCGACCCTCAGAAAGAGGAGTACTTCAGGAAGAGAATCAGTGATCAGAGCCTGGCCAATAGAATCATCACACAAATGAAGTCATCAAGAAGCCTCTACATCTTGTGCCACATTCTTCTGTTGGATTGCAGCCACTGTTCTAGAGACAATGGTGTGTGACGCCGAGAGTGTAGAGATCCCCAAGACTCAAATGTTCATAAAATTCCTGATCTTTCAGATCAAACACAAGGACAGAAAGTACCATGGCAAAACTGACACTGATTTTCTGCAGACTAGAAATGTTGTTCTGGCACTGGGAAAACTGGCTTTCCAACAGCTGGAAAAGGGAAACCTGATCTTCCATGAGGAAGACCTGAGAGAGTGTGGCATTGAAGTTACAGAGGTGTCAGTGTACTCAGGAGTGTGTACCCAAATCTTCAGAGAGGAGTCTGGGCTGCACCTGGGGAAAATGTTTAGCTTTGTGCATCTGAGCTTTCAGGAGTTTCTGGCTGCTTTATACACATTTCTCTCCTTCATCTCCAACAACACAAATGTGTTGGACCAGAAAAATAAATCTTTAAAAGATCAACAATGTCTGTATTCCTTATGAATACAGTGGACAAGGCCTTACAGACAAAGAATGGACACCTGGACCTTTTCCTCCACTTCCTTCTGGGTCTCTCACTGGAGTCCAGTCAGACTCTCTTACGAGGCCTACTGACACAGACAGGAAACAGCTCTCACAGCAAAGAGAAAACAGTCAAGTACATCAAGAAGAAGATCAGGAAGAATCCCTCTCCAGAGAAATCCATCAATCTTTTCCACTGTCTGAATGAAATGAATGATCATTCCCTAGTGCATGAAGTCCAAATGTATATGATCAGAGGAGGTTACTATCATCTAGATGGAGTCAGGCTCTCGCCTGCTCAGTGGTCAGCTCTGGTGTTTGTACTGCTGAACTCAGAAGAGGAGCTGGATGTGTTTGACCTGGATAAATATGACCCATCAGAGGAATGTCTACTGAGACTGCTGCGAGTGGTCACAGCATCCAGAAAATCTGAGTGAGTATATTCATTCATAGACATATTACTGTGCTGGGATCAGCACATCATTAACTCTATTGTAAAGTCATTTGTTAATTTGTAAGTGTTTCCTGAACTGTCACAGACTGCTCCCAGTCTCACTGGTCACGTTGTATGTAACCACGTTTGTAACCACACCCATGTTTGCACACCTGCACCGGCATACATAATGTCTGTATGTATTTACACTGTTGCAGGAGAGTGCAGAATTGTCTTTATTCAGGTCACGGTAGTATTGTGTGTTATGTTTGTAACCTGTTGTACATGTTCACCTACCTGGTTTTCTGTCAGTGCCAATATATTCATCCTTCGTGTATGTATAATAAATGTCTGTCTATGTCAAGTGAGCCTGTGTGTCCTGCTCCTCACCTTGTGGTACTCGAGCCATTACATAGACCCCTTTGTAATTAATATATCATGTGCCCTAATCACTATTTAAGGTGTTAGCAGACCCACTCATTAATCCTAAAGTGCTTCTTAAGTGTTTTTGTACTGCCTTTCCATTGACTACAGGCAGTGACCATCAAATACACCATAAAAACCTATCACACACTTCTTTCTCTCTGTCCCTCACACACACACACACACACACACACACACACACACACACACACTGTAAGTGTATATCTTTCTCTTACACACACTGACATTATCACTCTATGTCTCATTAATGTGTGTAAAGTGTGTAAAATTTAATACATGTATCTGACTACAAATTACTATTACAAAGGTATTATAGTAAATTCTATTGTGTAGCCCAGTGTCATGAGAATATGTGTAATTACCTTTATAAAGTTTGTTAATGCTAAGACACCTGCTCTGTCAGAGGTTTACCACTCAGCTGTAATGGTCTGCTCCACTCTCCTCTAGATGGTAGAGCCCACCATGTGGCTGTGTTGTTGTTCCTGTGTTTGAGGTGTCATGTGCTTCCATGTTCACACACCTGCCTCTTGCTTGTATTTAAATCCCTGGGTTAAACATCTCCTTTGTTGGTCATTGTCCTGACAGTGTCTTGTGCTCTCTGTGTGCTGCTTCTGTAACTGCCACCTTGCTGTGGGCTTGTATATGTTTGTGTTCTGCTATCATTTTCTATTTCACATGTGTTCCACCCAGCAGGTTTACATTAAAATTATTTAGCGGATGCTTTTATCCAAAGCAACTTACGGGTTAAGGACCTTGAGCACAACAGTGGAAATTTGATAGGGGGGCTTAAACCAGTAACCTTCCCATTACAAGTCAAGTACATTAACCACCAAGCTACCACTGCTCAACAAATAAACAGAGAGAGAGAGAGAGAGGTAGAGGGACAGCCCCAGGGAGAGGTTTCTCCAACCTCAGTCCACCAGCTCTGCTCCAGCTCCACTCCAACTCTCCTCCCAACCCTTCAGCCCAGACCCTGAATTCAGTCTCCTCTTCACCAAGACCAGGGTAGAACATTTAACATAACACTTTTAAAGATAAAACATATATTTTTATTATTTGTAATGTTTCATTTGTTGTTGTTTTGTTTTCTCAGTACCTGCATACAGCAATTCTTCAAGGTTTGAGGTGCCACAGTTTGAGAATCACTGATGTAAATAAATTCTTGAATGAGCAGCAACAGCGCCCTCTCCTGGTGTATGTAGTGTTACTGTCACTAATATTTGTGTGGAGTTATGGGGAATTCACTGTATGTCTGACTATGGAGATTCAGTGGGGGAGGGGTGGATTATGTGTTGAACATCGAATGGTGTATTAGCGTACAGACGGTGATTCACATACTTTATTTCACCTGCTGTTATTGATAAATGAAAGTAAGATTATTCATGTGGTATCTGGAGTCGAATAAACAGATAATTGTTAACATTAAACAACACAAGCGAAGGTCATCGTTCAGGTAGCTAGCACATTTCCAATGAGACTGTAAAATTGATATTATTGGTTACAATCAACAATTATAGGTGTTTAAAAAGCAGATGTGTTTTGGTGATGTAAATACCAACAGTCTTTCATTTACCTGACACTTTTATCCAAAGCAACTTACAATTATGTACAACTGGGCAATTGAGAGCAGGGAGATAGTCTTGCTCAGGAGCCCAACAGCAGCAACTTGGCAGGGCTTGAACCAGCAACCTTCCAACTGTAAGTCAAGAACCTAAACCACTGAGCTACCACTACCCATTCTTACATGATTTTAGCTGTTGTACTGTTACGGACGATATTTATGATTTCGGTGACAAACCGCAGTGCACGCGCATGATCACTTCTCGTGGAGTGTGAAAGGTTCAGCACACGATTTTCCCACTGTATGTGAGTGTGTGTCTGTGTGTGTGTGTGTGAGAGAGAGAGAGAGAGAGTGAGCTAATATTTACATGTTTTCAAAGACTGTAGGGATTGATATAATACAATTTAAACCTATAAGAATCATTCATCTTTCAACCCTACACAACAGGTACCAGTCTGGTGTGTGTGCACCTGTGGGATGGATGGAGATCTGACTTGGACACCACACTGCTGACGTGGTCTGAGTCTCCCACACAGAGAAGAGGATGACCAAACACACACATACATGGCTGTACATATGATCTCCATGGTGAAGTGTGTTAATGTGAATATGTGTGAACATTTCTTCAGCACAGGGCTGTGTGTCCTCCTCATGTCTTCCAGGATCTGGACACCTTGACACCTGACCTGGACATCATACACACCTGACCTGGACACCCACAGACACACACCTGACCTGTACACCACACACCTGACCTGGACACAATACGCACACATCTGACCTGATCTGAAACTCTGCTGCCTTACTGTTCTCTAGTGCTCATTATTATGATAATTACAGAGATCATTAAAGCTAAACCTGCATAGGAGTGTAAAGAAAAGATTTATTAAAATAATTAAATGTAGTTTTATTCTTTACCCCATAAAAAGCTCAACACTTTAACATTATGGGACCACCATTATGGATAAGTGGAATTGTTGTTTTCCACTGAATGTGAAACTGTACCAGAAAAACAGAAAATGTGTGTATGATGTGTGATGTATCTGATTATGATGATGAAGATATGTGTATGACAGTTATATGGATGATGCACTTATGTGGATGTTGATTTGCTTTCAGTTTGAACTTCAGTGTGTAAACACAGGTGATCAGAATTTAAAATGTCTGAAGCAAGTGAATGAATATTTACTAGCTAATGTGTACTAACTACACTTATTAGCTAGATACATTAATTTCTCTAGTACAACAATAAACCAAACATCAGACTTCATTTGAACAGAGATCATGAATGTTACTTACTACTGTATCATATAACAAGAGATCATGGATGTTACACTTACTACTGTATCATACAAGCAGCAGTGAACCCATAACAGAAGAACTTTGGTAAAGAACTGGAACTGCACCTTTAATACTGAGTGTTTGTTTGTGTGACTTTCCGCTGTGGATACTGTGTGTCTGTTCAGTAGAAACACACCATTGTTCAGAGGATCAATAAACACATCATGATCACAACAAACATGTTAATGTTCATATTTTTGCTTTTCACAGAGTAGGTGCTACATGTACAGTTTTATTTAAGTTAGTGTAGCTTTATGCAGTATTTACTAGGGTTACCTGTACAGTTCTACTTATGTTGGTGTATCTTGGCTTTCTTACTTACACCCTATTGAGAAGAGTGTGGACACATTTGTCCCTTATTTAATGGAAGGGATTTCTTTGGTTTTATTTGCAGTTCAAGAGACGGTTCGTGGGTCTCTTGGTGTTAGTCCTGCTCAATTAATATTTGGACATAAAGTTAGAGGACCTCTGAAACTTTTGAAAGACAGCTGGCTACAAAGCGATGAGCCGCAGTTGGTACAACTACATTATGTGAGTCATTTTAAAGAACAGGTAGAGTCTGCTTGTGAACTTGCTAAAAGGAGTTAGCCACAGCTCAATCGAAAATGAAGAAAAGATAAATAAAAATGTGACAGTCCGTTCATTTCAGCCAGGTGATGAGGTGTTGGTTTTGTCACCTCAAGTAGGGGCTTCATTGCAAACAGTATTTTCAGGACCATGTACCATTGTGAATAAGATCAGACCAAAGTGGACCAAAAACGTAAAACTTGTGTTTGCCAGATCACTAGGTTAAAATGGTATATTCCACGGTCACATTCAACACCTGATGCTGTTCCTTCTGCTGTTGCTAAGTTGCTAAAAGATAAGAACGATGAGTTAGTTCTTTCTGCGGAAGTGACAGCTGTGCATTTGCCCAACTCCACGCAACTACAGGATTTATATTTATCACTTCTAGAGCACTCTGATATTAAGTCTTTAATTACACAATATCATGGTTTGTTTTCTGATATACCTACTAAGACCTCCAAGATAGTTTATAACATCGATGTGGGGGCTCATCCCTCAATCAAGAAACATGCGTATTGAGTTAGTCCAGTTAAGTGTGCATGTATGCAAGCTGAAAAGCGATACTTAGTAGAGAATGGATTTGCCGTTGTGAGCACATCCAGTCCTTTGAGTTTGCCATGCATTCTTATACCTAAGCCTGATGGTACTTCACATTTTTGCATGGACTACCACAAAGTAAATGCTGTTGCTAGAATGGGCGCTTTTCCTTTGCCACAAGTTAAAGATTGTATAGATAATATAGTGTAACAGTGAGCATTGAGGAGGCAGACGCATTTGTGGAGATTTATGGGCAAATCCAAAATCAGAGTTGTTGTAGTAGTGCAGGGTCATATTACCAACACGGAAAGCAAACAGGGGAAACTGGCTATAATAGATACGAGGAAAAACTCTTAAGAAAGAGTGCTAAGAAACACGCAACCTAGGACACATGGAGTACAAACTTACAGGGATACAGAGACCGGCTTTCAAAAACATTCAGACATTAAACCAGTCAAACACAATGAACCTAACACATGCATTCAAATTAACAATGAACAGCCAAGACACAGGGATCAAGACAGGATTTAAATACATGAACCTAACAAGACTAGAAACAAGGGGCAGGTATGGAAAATCAAACAAGGGGCAGAGAAAACTACGGCAAGGAACTAAAATACACAAGAGAAGGGAAAACATGGAACACGGAAACTGGGAGGGACTAATTGTGACACATAAGTTCAGCTCGGATGGCAGTAAATTATATCTGCTGAAGGGTTATTGGCAGGTCCCTTTGCCGTGCTTCTGGTATTTCTGCTTTTGTTACGCCAGATGGCTTTCGGCATGAAAAATGTGTTTGCTACATTCCAGCAATTAATGAATTACATGTTGAGTGGCATATCCAACTGTAAGGCTAATTTGATGATGTCATTGTACTTTTGGCAACCTGGTCTGAACATTTAGTCACTCTTGAAACTGTTTTAATCACTTGCAGACCACTTCTCTTACACTTAATTGAGCCAAGTGTGAATTTGGAAAAGCCATGATTATGTATCTAGATAAGAAGGTAGGACAAGTTTGTGTATGCCCTGTTGATGCCAAAATTGATGTTATAGTGAAGTTTCCAGTACCCACTACCAAAAGAGAATAACATTGATTTTTAGGTATAGTTGAGTACTAACAAGGTTTTGTAACAATTTTGCTTCTGTTAAAGAATCTGTTAAAGAAATCCTCCGATTTGGTTTGGTCTCTGGAATGTCAATATGCATTTGAATCTGTAAAGGCCTTGCTTTGTTACTCTCCAGTGCTTGCTGCACCAAATTTTGAGCATCCTTTTAAATTAGAGGTGGATGCTAGTAACACCGGTGCAGGTGTTGTGTTGTTGCAAGAGGATGACTCAGGAATAGACCGTCCGGTCTGTTACTTCTCGAGAAAGTTCACTAATTTATTCCCCAATAGAAAAAGAAACTCTTGCTCTATTGCTGGTGTTGAAACCTTTTGAGGTGTATGCTGGTTCTAGTTTACAACCACTCACTGTTTACCGATTATAATCCTTCAGCATTTTTGAACTGCATGTACAACACAAATCAACATCTTACGAGATGGGCATTGTTTTCAGATGTGTTTTTTGGATGTGTGCCACAAGATCCGAGAATGTCAGCCAATGTTTTACCTGATGCTTTATCTCGAGTGCCTTGATTCTCGATTCTGTTCCTTTTTTTATGGGAGAGGGTGCTGCATCCTTGTGATGTTATGAGTTTGTTCTTCATGCTGTGGTGTTTTAAGGTTTGTTTTACAGCTTACCCACATGAGGGTGCACTATAGGAAAACCAGTGAACTGCAGAAATGACTCATCCTTACAACATGGACCACCTGATTGACCAATGGGACAATCAACCTCTCTCTAAATACCTGTGTCGCTAATGTGTTGGTGCCCCATGGTGTCTTGGTCTGTAGTCACCACTGACCAAAATAAAATAACTTTACTGTAATATACATATATTGTACATACATTGTTAATATATGTTTGTACATATATAGAATATATATATTTCCCTATGCACCCCTGTTTTTTGTCTCCTCAGTTTGGACAGAGCACTCTCAACCATTTCACTGTGAGTTATACTGTGTATGTGTTATACTGTGTATGTATGTGACAAATAAACCAAACTTGAAACTTGAAACACTGTTGTTTCATCTGCATCTGGCTTAACCAGTTCTATATACAGAGTGAACTCCTCCTTCCAAGTTCTCCATGACTTCGCTAGCTTATCTGAGTGCAGTTTGAGAGTAGATGGAGGTACATGCCCTTCCATGATTTTTGTCGATGCTGGAAAAATATAAATACTTTAATCATTATCACTGATGAAAGAGACAACCAAGGTTTTTATTCACTTGAGCTGACCTAATAGTAACACCTTTGACATCAACAGTGACGCGTGAGAAGCTGAAAAGAAGCAATTTGGGCCCAACTAGTAAATCTTCGGTTTTATCAGCAGTACGTTTCAAATAGTTATTGTACAACCAGAGTTTTAGATCTGGGATGTAAGAACTTAATGCCTGGTCAGAAGCTGTGGGAGAAGCAGTACTAATATAAATCTGAATGTCTTCAGCATAACATGATGTCACACAGTCCTTCACCCCCACTTCCAGCATTCACATGCAGCACTACAACTCCCATAATCCTGAGCACAGCCAGGAAAACGTCCAATCACCTAACAGTTTCTCATTCCTCATCACCAGATAACTGACTGCACCCATCTGTTTACACTTACACCTGCCTGTTTCTGTTTGGTCTAGTCCAGTCACGTACAGTCAAAGTATTTCCACTATCTCCAATGTGTATATGTTTTTTCACTGTCTGTTATATTGACCCTGTTTTGTTACTGCTATTTTTGCCTTACCCACTTTGGATTGGTCTGTCTGGTTTGTTTGATCTGCTGGGGTTTTTTTGTTTGCTTGTTTGTTTGTTTTTGTTTGTTTGTTTTTTTTCTCAGACTCTCTCACTGTCTCAAACATGGAATTCTGAAAAGCAAGTGTCTTAATTAAGACATTTTGGAATAAAATTATTTTAATTGCCCCATTAAATATATCATGTATAATTGCTTTTGTTGATATTGTTGTTCATATGAAACATTTGGAGAAGTGTACAGTATGAAAAATGTTGAGATGTGTGATATGCACTAGTTTAAGTGAATAAAAATTAATATTTTATTTGTATAATGTAAGTGTGTTTAATATGTTGTTTAATATGTAGGACTCCTGTAAAAGTTGAAAACAGTTTTCAGGCCATCTCAGCAGGATGGAGCACTGGATATTGTGGCTGGTGGGCAGTGCATTTTTTCATGTTTGAGAAATGGATTTTCCTCATGATGAAGACAAATGTGAAGCCGTTAGGACCATTCAAGAGACTGTGGCTGAACCTGTGGATTATAAGCGAGTGAGAACAGTGGGACAGAATGTGATGTGTTCTGAAGTGCAGTTAGCATTAAAATGCACAGTTTAGTGCATGTTCTGATAGACCTCATTTACCTTAAAAAAAATCATTGCAAACCTTGTGGTTATCTGTAGTAGATATGTATTTAGCAGTTTATAGTAAGTTCAGGTTTGTAAAAGTATAATATAAGAAAATGTGATCAGAGGAGTGTGTCAGAAATATGTGTAATTATTGCATTATATGGGAACAGTAGAAATGTTATGTATGCATTAGGAAATAATAGTCATGTTGTGGAACTCTGTATAACCAGAAAGTGGTAAGTATACTTGTACATGAAATGTGTGATATTTTGTTATAAGTGCATGTGACTCTCAGTATAATAGAAGAGCAGGAGAGGACCAGCTGTGACAAGAACAAATAAAATAGCTTAAAGTTGTGTAAGCTGCCTCAGAAAACACTGGACCCTTAAACATGACAGTTTGGGGAGAGTTAAACCTGAGAGTTGGCAAGTGGGATCATTTTAAAAATGTTTCTGTGCTGATGTTTTGGGGGAACCGTCACTCAGTAAAACACCACAGATAATAGTGGAAGTGAGTCATACAGGAGCAGAAGCTCATAAAGATGATGCTGAGACCATTTGTGGGGGATAATGATCACAGACATTACTGCTGACCACATTTGCACCAAAAGACATGAAAAAGGATCAGGCACATGTATGACAAGATGTGAGTAATGCAAGGTGTTTGCGAAGAATTCAAAGGTCATGGCTTTGACTCATGGAAAGAGCTCCTTTGTGGATGAACATGGACAGGAACACTTGTTTTGGCTAATTGACCATGTGTTGCTATCAGTTTTGCAATTCCCTTGCAACACTGTAACAGACATTGATCAGCTTGTTAGCAATTTCAGGTAGAAAATGCAAAAGCTGTCTGTAGAGGAGGCAGAGTTGTGTCCCTTACAGCCATCAGTGGAGTCATGATAGTGCTATTGCTGAGGTTTCCATGGACACCAAAGAGACAGGACCCTCCAAGGAAACATGTCATACAACAGAAGCAGCAGATACCGAAGTGCTAAACACTCCCCCTCCCCAGGAAGGACCAATAATTCCAAATGTCACAGGTGTGCTGTCATTACCTGAAAAAGAACAAGTCTGAGTCTGCAGAGGTTGTAAGTGGAAAAGACAGAAACCTAATAGCACAAGCAGGGCCTCTGGATCAAGATGTGGACAATAGATTTGACACGTTTTTACCAATTTGGATTTGAGTGTGCCATTTTCCCTTTCCAACGCTCTGCCACTAGCAGGGTGGTAGGCACAATGCTGGCACATGTCTATGCTATAGTATTTGCTTAGTGTGTCTAATGCCTGATTCATGAATGGGGTACACCTGATTCATGAATGGGATATTACTGGAGATTCTGTTGGGAATTCCTCACCTGGGAATAATTTTGTTCAACAAAGCTTTTGCCACTACCTCAGCATCCTGCTTCCTGTTTTCCACCCATTTAGAAAACATACACATGATAACAAGGCAGTATGTTTTCCCTTCACTCTGTGTTAATTCTATGAAGTCCATTTGTAGGTCTTGGAATGGTTCTTGTGGTGGAGGTTGTGCCACCTGAAGCACTGATTGTCCTCGTCCTATATTGTTCTGTGCATATATAATACAGCGACTACAAACATTTTTAGAGTAAGTTGTAAACCCCTTCATATACTAATGTTTCATTATTTGTTGTATCATCCCCCCTTTGCTCATGTGCGTACACCTGTGAACAATGGTAGCCATATAAGGAAACATGTAAAGTGGTAGGTAAGGTTTGCCATCGGGTCCACGCCATATGTTATCACTGAGAGTGCATCCAGCCCTTTTCCAGGTGGCCTTTTCTTCTGCTGAGGCACTCTGCTGTATTCGGGATATTTTAAGAGTGGGAGTATTGGGAACTGACACTGCTTGCAGTGGAAGTCAGCGTGGTGATTCCCTTTTGACACTTTGTCTGTGCCTTTAGTATGGGCTGTGCACTTACACACAGCTATAGCAGTTGGTAAGGTGATAATATCTAGCAGGGCCGCAACACGGTGATGGTGCCTGATATGTTGCGCAGAACTAGTGAGGAATTTTCGCTGTTTCCAAATCATGCCAAAATCATGCACTACACAAAGGTGTAGAGACTGTATAAATAGTGACGGTTTTATCTTTAGCAATTTTACAGGCCTCTGTTAGTGCAATCAGTTCAGCTGCCTGGGCTGAATAATGTGAGGGGAGTGGTTCTCCCTTAACAGTACTATGTGCAGTGACTACTGCATACCTGACCTGCAGCTTCCCTGTCTCTGAGTCTCTGCATGCACTCCTATCTACCCACTGCACTAAATCAGGATTCTCGAGGGGCTCATCCTGGAGGTCAACCCTAGGGGAACAGAGATGATTTGTTAGTGTCACACAATCATGCAGCTCCCGATCCTCCAGCGTAGGTTCAAGTTCAAGTTCAAGTTCGGTTTATTCGTCACATACATAGTCATACACAGTATAACGTGCAGTGAAATGGTGGAGAGTGCTCTGTCCAAACTGAGGAAGAGAAACAGGGGTGCATAGAGAAAAATATATATATGCAGATAAATATATATATTCTATGTATGTACAAAAATATATTAACAATGTATGTACAATATATGTATATTATGATTATATACACAATGTACAATGTATATGGTTGGGTATATATGTACACAATCTACAGAATGTACAGATCCATTTTATATAATAACATATCTACAGTTGTTGTTGTGTAACAGGGTAATTGAGTATAAATCTATATATACAGATATACAGATATACAGTCATGTTACATGGTAGGAGGGATGCTGGGTTCAGCATTGTACATCGCTAGATTAGACATTTCTAGCAACGCAGTTTGATATTTTAGCCATCGCTGTGCAGTGAGGTGTGGTGTCTTGTGGTTGTTAAAAAGTGCATCTACAGCATGTCTTGTGACGCAGCCAAGGCCTTTTCAGCTGCCACTACTGCCCTTAGGCACAGTGGCAGGCCTGCAGCCACCGGGTCTAGTTTGCAGGAATAGTAAGCAATGGGCCTCTTTCTGTCTCCATGCTTCTGCAGGAGAACTGATGTCATACACCCATTTCGTTCGTCAACTGTCTGGGTGAATGGCTTGTCTGGATTTGGTATACCTAAGGTAGGTGTGGTTTGGAGGGACTGTTTTAACCCCATGAATGCTTCCTCTGCCTCTGGAGTCCACTCCACCTTGGTTTGAGATCCCCCTGTTGGGACTATAGCTCTCAATGGGGCTTCCAATTGTGCATAATTAGGAATGAAGGTGCGGCAGTATGAGCACGATCCTAGGAATTAAAACAGCTGGCCTTTGGTGGTGGGCCAATGGCTGATGAAAGCAATGGCTGATGAAAGGTCAGTGGCCAATGCCTTTCCTTCGACCTACTGGCTCAGTGCCCAGTCTCGGCCAAGTGCATGAGTAAGCACAAGGAATCTCTTCCACACTGTTCCTGGGTGGGTGCGGCCAGAAGTAAATCATCGACATACTGCAATAGCACACTGCCTTCCGATAACTGGAGTGGCGCTAGGCTGTCTCTGAGGGCATTATTATAAATAGTGGGAGTTTCACAATACCCCTGACACAAGCGTGTGAATGTATAAAGTTTTCCCTTTAATTGGAAAGCAAACCAATACTGGCTATCCTCATGCACTGGAACACTGAAAAAGGTATTTGCTAGGTCTGGTATGGATGAGAGGATTGTGTGTGGGTTTCGGACATTTGGGCCCCTTGTCTAACTGCTGCATTGACTGCTTGGAGGTCTGGTACAAACCTCCATTCATTATTTTTATACATTATTTTTAACAGGGAAAATTGGTGTTCTTACAGGCAAATCCGGGCATGGCACTATCACTCCAGTATCCAGGAGGTCTTTGAACAGTGGTTTAATGCCTTCTATGGCTTCTGGTTTCAGGGCATACTGACATTGCTTGATCCTGTAATCTGATTTAGGTGTGATTTTTACTGGTCATACCCCTTTAATCCACCCTACATCATTCTTCCCTCGTGCCCACAACACATTGGGAACCTTTTTTAGAGGGGGGACTCAGGAAGAAGAATGGAAGCTTGTTCCTGCCATCCCCAGTGTTCTTCTACCACCTCTACATGTCTTGTAACCTTGAGGATAAATTGCACCTTTTGCCTTCTTGTTCCCATGCAGCTATTTACCTCTTCTCCCTGCTCATTAATTTCCCATGTACCTTCCTGTTCTACTCTTACCCAAGGCCCCAAATGTTCCCATTTGAGGTTTTGTGATCGCCACGGCAAAACGCTCCTTTTGGTGAGTAGGCGGGCCTTCAGATAGTATCACTGAGGCTGCGCACTTCCCCTTTCTCCAGTACACATAATCAAGGCAAATTACCTCTCCTGGGAGCTCCTTGCCCAACCATTCCTTTTCATTCTCATGATCAGGCCCTACGGACACATATGCTGTACAGTGCAGGTTTTCCAATTTCATTACTTCTACCCCTTTTTGTTCACTTTGTTTGAGGATATCTGACATCTGCACATATTTAGTTCTGGTGGGTTCCTGTGCAATCAGCTACTGGTGTGAGTACAGTGGTTCAATTTTATCAGAGTACATCTGTTGTGCTGTTGGCTCAATTACCTTTAGGCCATCTGGTTTGGACTCGATTACGATGCACAGCCTGTGCATCAAATCTCATCCCAACAGATTTACTGGACACACTGTGGACATTAAGAATGTGTGGGTGAAATTTGGACCCCCTTCACTTTGGCAAGGGAGAGGGTGTGAGTAATGCTAGGTTAGTGTTTGCAGTGGCCCCTACCATAGTCAATGTTTTCCCAGATAACGGGACATCTAATTCCCTAGCCTGAATTACAGATTTAGCAGTGCCTGAATCCACCAGGAATGACATACGTATACCCTGCACTGTTAGGGACAGTTGTGGCAAGCAAGAGTAAGGAGGTGCGGTATACTTCAGATATGAGGGAGAGAGAGTGTGGTGCATGTGTGCTGGGAGGGTGTGGTGTGCAAGATGTGTGTGTGCTCTTATCTGTAGCTGCGGTTGACCCGTCCCCGAGTCTGCCCATCAGTCTGCTTCCTCATCATAGACCCTCTCCTTCCGTGTTTTACAGTCTCTTGAGAAGTGTCCTTTCTTTCCACATGTGTAGCATCGGTCATCTCTTGCTGTCGTCCTGCTCATAGCCCCTTCTTCCTCTGTCCATGGCTGACTATCGAGAGCCACTGCATGCATGGCTGCGATGGCATCAAGGTAAGGGCCGGGTCATCCTGGGTAGGCTGGATGAGAGACTTGCAAAGGCTTGCACCACCATCCACCATCCACCACCACCATCTCTGGAGTTTCTTGCTTTGGCCTCGGCCTGAGTTGCCTCGGCCCTTGGCACGGTCCCGGTGCTGCAGCTCCTCCCACAGCCCCTTGTTCCTCTTCGGCTGGTGGTTGAACTGGTGGGGTGGGCACTGCAGGGGCCGCTGCCACTGGTGGAGTGTGAGGCATTAGTGGGCAGGAGTCGGTATCGCGGTCAACCTTGGAAACCTGCACAGACTGAAGCATCTGAAACATGCGGTTAACATCCCGCTCCCTCTTTTTCTTCTCTCTCTCTTCTGCCTCCCCCATCCAACTCTCCCATGCTCCCCAAATGACTGTAATCAGTCTTTTCTTTTCTGCCTCCCTCAAATTATACTGTATACTGTGTACATTGTAGTTTATTTTTCCCCGTACAACCTCCCAGTTGAAATCCGCATTTACTCCATAATGCTATTTGAGCCGTTACGTCTGGCCCATATTTATTCTCATGTCTGTACATAACTGCGACTTCCATTTTCGAGGCTGACATCCTGATGGTGCAGCTGTTTCAGCTTTTTGTGTCTTACTTTTATTGTTACCCATCACTGCATCAATAATAAAATCAAAATCAAGAGATCAATAAAATGTGTTATTAACCCATTGGTGTTACAGAATAATATTATTCTCTCACTCTTTTTTTTTCTACACAATCAGAGGCATCAAACAATCAATTTCATACCAATATTGGAAAGTTATTTACTACTTACTAGAGTAATTAATCAATAACTTTCCATTATCAGTTGGCTTCGTTCATCCACACAACGCTGACACTGTCGTCCTCCATACTAAAATAAACTTTCCCGAGTGGCCCTGATCTGCAGCTCGTCAGAGTCGACTCTTTACCACTCACATCCATTGACAGGAGGGGACTCCGGTGCCACTGTTTCCTTACAGACCACCTTTGGTGGACAATTCCCGGCAATATCCTGGGCTCAGTTAATTAATTCTGACTAGCAGTAATAATAGAGCTAGTCTTCTTTCACACATCACTTCCTTTTTCATTTTTCTTTAAATGATAGCTGGCTAAACAATGACAAGTAAAACATGGTAATGTTTTAGCACATTCGCTCTCTTAATCACAAGTGAGGAAAAACAGATTCCGTGTTATTTAAGTTGTACCACTCAGTCAATAGCCAGTTTGGCATTCAGCAGTTTATATCTACGGAAGTCTCTCAAACCAGTAATCAGTTCAACTTCCCTCTGTTTCAATCAATAATTACTATCCATACAGTTATTTTATGTGTTCTTCAAAACAAAACCATTCTAAGACATTTAGATTACCTAATACGCCATTGACTTCACTTTTAGACAAACACAACAACAGACGAAGACTTTAGAAGACTTTAACACAACAAACTACATTTAACATTTATCCCTCTGGGTGCTTTTCCTTTTCACTCTGAGCCTTTATTAATCTCATTAATCATTAATCTCTATGTGCATTTTCCTTTTTATTCTGAGCTCTTTCATTTATCTCTCTGAGCGCTTTTTCATCTCATAGTTGTTGTTTTTTTTAATGAGAAGTTTTTTTCCATCACTTATCTTTCATTTTTATAGCATGGGTTTTTCACACAATTATTTTCATTTTTATAAGTTTTTCTCACATTATTTTCATTTTTGACACAAGCCATTTTTCTATTACTCCTTTTAATAAACGGAGAAGTGGTCCAGAGTTCACTTTAGTGATGAAAGCAAGTTTCATTTATTTGGGTCTGATGGGAAACATTGTGTTTGTTGACAAACTTGGGAAAGACTGAACCCAAAGTGTGTAAAGAAGTCAGTGAAAGGTGGAGGAGGAAGTGTCATGGTTTGGGGAATGTTTTCGGCAGCAGGAGTTGGACCTCTCATACAGCTACATGGCTGAGTGAATGCAAGTGTGTATCAGAACCTTCTTCAACAACACATGGTTCCTTCCTTGCATTCATCACTCAGCCAGCAATTTTCATGCAGGACAGTGCCCCCTGTCACACAGCAAAATGGGTAAAGCAGTTCCTTGAAACTGAAAATATTGAAATAATGAAATGACCAGCCCAGAGTCCTGATCTAAACCCAGTAGAAAACCTCTGGAAAATCCTTGGTGACAAAGTTATGGCCAAGAAACCCACAACACTCAACAAACTGTGGAAGAGACTACAAGACTGGAGCAAAATTACACCAGAGCAGCATGAGAGACTAGTGATGCCCTTTGGCTGCAGATATGCTGAAGTCATTCAAAGCAATGGCCTGTACACTTCCTACTGATTGGTGACTGTTGTAACTGTCTTGATCAGTTCCTTCCATGTTTTCCCTGTCTTGTGTTTAGTCCTGTTCCATAGTTTCGTTTTGTCCTCACCTTGTTTGATTGCTTACACCTGTCCCTTGTTTCTAGTTTTGTGAAGTTCATGTATTTAAACCCTGTTGTGTGCCGTGGTCATGGCAGTTCATTGTTTGAATTTGTGAATGTGTTTGGTTGTATGTATGTGGCAAACTTTGAAACTTGAAAACTTAAAACTTGGTTAATCAGGACTTTTATTAATGTTATAGGTAAGGGGGACTTTTATTAACAGTGTAGTTAATATTTCCCCAAATTCCAGTTGCGTTATTAATTACATTTTAAATAGAAAATAAAGATGCAGAATCAATGATTAATTGAAGAGAATAGCAGGTCCCGTGTTTATTTCCAGTTCAATACTCATATTCCAGAGAATATCTAACAGTCCCAAGAGGGCATGATCTTTATACACTCTCTTCATAAACAGTTACACAACCACTTTTCTTTTTTACATAGTACCTTTCAGGTTTCCACCATTATTTCCAAATCATGCATTATTTAACATATGCAAATTGATATTTAATACTACCAGTTAGAGTTTGGTACTATTATATCTAACCATAAACTATTACATTTTTTATTTTTAAAAGTGATCTCATTCAAACCACCTGCTGCCCATGGTGATAATATTATTTATTCCGGTGCCAGGATGAGATGTCCCGGCCTTAGACCGAGGCCTTCGCCTGAGGCCTGTACAGGCCTGACACAGAGACCATCTGAGGCCTTACTGAAGCCTGCAGAGGCCTTTTTTCTACATAAACACAGTTTATTTTAAACCATCCACATTTTTCTGCTTACAATATCATTTTATTACCTCACCAGCCCTGCCCACACCTACACCCCCACCCTTATCACCCAGAGAGAGGTCAACGAAAAAAGTCACAGGGGTCAATGGGGTCACAGGGGTCACTAGTCAGAACTGGAATGATACCTGTACCAGACACTCTCCTCAACTTTTTGCAAAATGTCTGAGCCTTGGATCCTCATTTAACTCCTGACCCCTGCCTGAACTCTGACCCTTGCAGGAGGAAGAGCCTGAGCTCCAGTCTCTGAATGACCTGCTCCACAGTAGTGAGGACACCATGCAGGTAGGAGCTCCACCAGAACATGTACCAGGTCCACTAATGTCCTCACCACACCACAGGGGGGCAGTAGTGCTGGATGGTTGCACCCAGTATCTAGATCAGTAAGAAGCTATGCTTGCCTTAACATTACTGATAATAAAAGTCACCCTTAACTACACTGTAAATAAAAAAGTCCCAATAAACTTTACCGTAAATAAAAGTCCCGATTACCTATGATCTTAATAAAACTCCAATTTAACTATACTGTTAATAAAAGTCCCCATTACCTATACTGTTATTTATTTAACTACAAAGGACATAAAAGAAGTACACCAGTCCAACAAAGTAAAAGATCGCTAAATGAGAATATTCTAACATTGGATAAAATGACACACACAATAGTAACATGTGCTTAAAAGTGAAAACATTGATGCACGATGCTTCATATAAACTGGTTGTCAGCTGGCAGTAAGTTAGCAGAGTTCAAACATTCACTCTCACATGTGAAATGACTTCAAGCAAATTGAACAATGTACTTCATCTTCAGTATTTTACATTAGACTCTCATTCCTCTGAGACTGCATTCTGGCTTTTTGTTTCAGTCAGAGCTGTAGAAACAACATTAAACACAGGATTCAAAGTGTAGGTGTTAGAAAACTCCCCCTGATGTTATTGGATTATCATTTAATAAACTTTTATTGCTGTCTTGGTCTTGTAGTTCAGAGAAATAAAAAAAAGTGTTTCTTGTCTCCCATGCAAGCAACATGTCGACAGTTTCAATGATTGTGGGGAGAAAATCAGGATTTTGTTAAACCAGCTTCTAAAATAGTTTTAAATGTCTGTTTACAAAAGTATAAACTATATAAAACTTTTAAGTTGTTGGTGGTTGTGGTTCCGATGGTAACCTGCACTGTATTGTTTTCATTCATCTCTCTGCTCTGTCGTGACTTTGTGTTGTTTGGCTCTAGTTAGTGTGCGTATTTACACTCATGTTTCTTTTAGTATTTGCTGTCTTGCCTAAAGTAACATTTTCTGGTTCCAGTCATTGTTCTCTTCACTCTTGTTTTTAATTACTGGTTTCATGACCATGTGCTGTTTTTATAAACCATGATTTTTATGGATTACACATAACAGACACTTTACTGTCCTGTGTCCTGCTTGTCTTAGCAGTATTAAGAGTCATGACAGAGTGGTGAAAGTCATAAATAAAGTAAAGTGTTGTCTATTATGTGTACCAGCAGCCACACCAGCTCTGTGAAGGTAAGATCACTCACCCCTGCTGTAGGATGTAGTGGCACTGATGCTCAGATGCATCATCCCAGCACAGTAAATTCAGGAGGAACTGGAGTGGGTATATTAGACAGCCAGTGAACAGTCAGGTCTTTACGTCCATGTGTTGGAAGCAGGAAAAATTAGCAAGTGTAAGGATCTGAGAGACTTGAACAAGGACCAACCTGTGATGACTAGACAGCTGGGTAGAGGGAACATCTCCAGAGCAGGATGTTCCAACACACCTCCTTCAGTCTTCACATTTATCTGACACTTTTATCCAAAGCAACTTACAATTATGACTGAGTACAACTTGAGCAACTGAGGTTTACAGGCCATCTTCAAGAGCCCACACTGTAAAATAAAAAACAGTTCATGCTTCTGAAGGGTTAATTAACAGTTGACAATGTCCACGTGGCTTTTTGTTAATGTTTTAATGTTAATGAGCCGGCCTAATACTGGAGAAGTAGATACGCATGCGCAGAAAGCCATCCTTCTGCAGTTTGGATATCGTCTGGATAAATAGAAAGCAAACAGATCAGACAGGAGGAGCAGACAAAGATATTACATTTTCGACCTGGGATGGAAATAATTTCAAAAGTATTTTATTTTATCGTCCAAATTTTCCTTAGTTAACAGTTCCCCTTGTTGAGGAAACTCATCGTATCTCCAGATATATTTAATGTCACATTTCACAATCGTTCCTGAATCCAGAGGATGGGTTAATATATGAAATATTTTAAAGTATTTTTAAACATTACTCACTAAATGCAATACCATTTGTTAATTCCAATAATACTGAGGCTTATGTCTGATAGTTATTAGAATATCCAGTGATTCTGGTCGGTACAATATCTTGAGTTGTCCTACTTCAGAAAAGCATTGACAGGAACGCTTACGTCTCTATAACCGTTACCAATCTGTGCACGAGGAAAGTCTGCGTGAGACTCTACACATTTGCTCGTTCTAAATCAGAACACCTTTTAATCACAGGACACATGATCCATAGGAAGGGTTTGCTGTCTCATTTTTCTAAGACACAGTTCTGTTATAGTACCTAGTCCTGAGCTAGTACACACTGTTCTAAAGTCAGAATTTCTCCATGTAATTGTAATGTAGATCAGAGATTAGACTTACTCTGTGTGCACAGAACCATCTCATAGCTTTACATGAATGTGTGTAATGAAATGTGGCCTCACTGAGTGTGTGTGATGCCTGTTAGACACATAGAGCAGCTGCAGGGGGCGCTCAAGACTCAGGACACTGTGATCAAACAAATGAGGTACAGCAGCACCAGTCAGGACAGAGGAGAGCAGCCCAGTGTGGTACCTTAATATTTCCCCAAGTCCCAGTTGTCCTATTAATTATACTTTAAATAGAAAATAAAGATGCAGACTCAATGATTAATTGAGCTGAGATGTCCCGGCCTTAGACCGAGGCCTTTGACTGAGGCCTGTAGAGGCCTGACACAGAGACCATCTGAGGCCTTATTGAAGCCTACAGAGGCCTTTTCTACACACCACCCACATTTGTGTACCACCCACATTTTTCTGCTTACAATTCATTTTATTACCTCACCAGCCCCGCCCACACCTACACCCCCACCCTCATCACCCACAGAGAGGTCAACGAAAAAAATCACAGGGGTCAGTGCGCTCACAGAGGTCACCAGTCTGAACTGGAACGATACCTGTACCAGACACTCTTCTTTTTACAAAATGTCTGCGGCTTTGGTCCTCATTTAACTCCTGACACCTGCCTGAACTCTGACCCCTGCAGGAGGAAGAGTCTGAGCTCCAGTCTCTGAATGACCTGCTCCACAGTAGTGAGGACACCATGCAGGTAGGAGCTCCACCAGAACGTGTCCCAGCTCCATTAATGTCTTCATCACACCACAGGGGGGCAGTATTGTGTGCAATTTGCTGGATGGTTGCACGCAGGCTCTAGATCATTAAGATGCTATGCTAGTATTAACACTACTGTTAACAAAAGGCCCCATTAAATATTTTTTAAAAGTTTTAATAAAAGTCTCCATTACCTATACTGTTAATAAAAGTACCCATTAACTATACTGTTAATTAAACACCGCATTAACTATAGTTTTAATAAAAGTCCCATTAACTTTACTGTTAATAAAAGTCCAAATTACCTATACCATTAATAAATGCCCCATTATCTATACTGTTAATAAAAGTCCAAATTACCTATACCATTAACAAAAGTCCCCATTAACTATATTGTAAATAAAATTCATGATTAGCAATACTGTTAATAAAGGCCCCCATAAACTTTATTGTAAATAAAAGTCCCCATTAACTATACTGTTAATAAAATCCCCCATTAACTTTATGGTTAATAAAATTCCCCATTACCTATACCATTAATAAAAGTTCCACTGTATGCCTATATGATAGAGCTGTACACCTGTAACATAGAGCTGTACACCTGTATGATAGAGCTGTATGATATGTTCTATTCTAAGTTTTGTGAAGGGTAAATAGAAGGATATAAAATGTAGTACCACTGAGAGCCACAAGCGGCATCTCAGCACAGTGAGATCAAGAGTAAATGGGGCCTCAAACAAGTGTCCAAATACTTATCTACTATCTTTAACATCAACCCTGCAGTTGCCATCCATCACTCATCTTTATGTACCTCTGTGTCTCAAAAACAACAAAGACTCTGTAGAAACAATAGATTATTAATACCCCACAACATCCCCTGGACACACACACACACGCACGCACACACACACACACACACACACACACACACACACACACACACATTAATAAAATGGAGGCATGAGTTCAGAGGGAGGTGAGTGTTGTGGTTTCTGTTCTATTTCAGCTGTGTAGCAGAGGGAGGAAGTGCAGGGTGGTGGGTGTTATGGACTCTTAGAGGTGATAAATAGTGACCTGCTCTCTACTTCATGTTACTGATACTCAGTGGTGTTTAATAATATTCATTTAAAGTGTACAGAATCAGACTTAATTCTCTCTTCTTTCACCTGCACATTCTCTTTTCAACTCTCCACAAACTTTGTGTTGAGTTTGCATGGATCTGGTGTTAAAGTGTTTAGAGTGTGATCATCTTACTGTGGTGTCTGACTGATGAGGGCTTGATACTAGAACACGTGTGTCTGTCCCTGTGAGACACCCTGAGGAATTCTCTAGTGCTCTTCCTCTGACTGCTACCCTTGTGTGCTGGAGCAGGACAAACTGCTCCAGGGGAGAGAAGTGGATCAGCGCTGCCTCCTGTTCCCTCCCCCAGCATGGAGGTCCTGCAAATGTGTATTCAACACATTTACATTAAATAAATGAGTTCAAATGAATAATATTCTTTATAATAATTATGATGAATAATTATGGCCTCACTGTGTCCTACATACACACCACACAGTGGAGGCACTTAATATAAAATGGAAACCATGGCCTCCTCTCTCTCTCTCTCTCTCTCTCTCTCTCTCTCTCTCTCTCTCTCCCTCACTCGTTCTCTTCCCTTCACACTCCCCCCTCTTGTTCTCTCGCTTTCTCAGAAATGTGCTTGCACACACACCACATATAGTAAAGACACTTAAAATAACCTCATTATAAGAACTCGCATTAATTCTGAGAAAACAGGTAGCATTG
This sequence comes from Electrophorus electricus, assembly GCF_041902795.1. Taxonomy (NCBI): domain Eukaryota; kingdom Metazoa; phylum Chordata; class Actinopteri; order Gymnotiformes; family Gymnotidae; genus Electrophorus; species Electrophorus electricus. The sequence goes on along the minus strand of NC_137517.1, from coordinate 17,801,667 downwards.
AGACTTTAACACACACAGTCACTCAGTCAGTCCATCATTACTGGGACAGTATGGAGCTCAGTCCACTCCCTGTGGTGCTCTGTGAGTAAATGTTCTCTTTATGCCTTCATTAGAGTGAAAGGTGCCGTATCAAGTTGGTAATGTGCAGGCTGAGGAGCCTGACTGACTGATGAGATTATGTGAGTTAGTTGTGTGGTTCCCTCAGAAGGGAGGATCAGAGTTTCTCTTCCATATGCTCAGGTGTTCTCACTGTATCCAGATGTGTTATGGAAAGGGTTCTGTTTGATGTACTGGCCTGGAGAACAGGAGGATAAGTTCTTGTACATATTTGTGCTCAATATGGGAACAGACCAGTTACCAGTGTACTTCTACACATCAGTGTAACTGATGAAACACGGAAGTGATATGGATGCTTACGACTCTAGCAGATGAGTTTGTCAGAGTTTTAGCAGTAAGACCAGTGAAGAGTGGATTTCAATAAACTACAAAGTGTGGGGTGAAGAAGACCCCCTAGATTCCTAATGTCTCGGTTCACTCCCCTTCCATTGGTCATGTGGTACATCCTGTCATGTGCAGGGAGAGTTCACTGTTGACTGTGTTCAGTGTCTTGTGTCTTGTTTGTAACCACACCTGCATCCAGTTCTTTGTTTCATTTATGTATGTATTTTATTCCCTGTTTGTGTGTGTGGGGGGGTCATTGTCAGTCATTGTTAGATGTACCTGAAGTTGTTAGCACATGTTAATGTTTTCGTTTGTGCTTTTGTTTCTGTGCATGTTTAGAGTTCATCGTTTGTATCACACTACATTGTGTGTTTAATGTGAGTACCACAGTGTTTTTTGTTTGTTCTTGATTAATAAATGTCTGTCCACATCGAGACAGAACTGAGTGTCCTGCTCCTTGCCCTGTGGCACTCGGCCGTCACACCTAACTATCAGCATGGGGTTAGTCTCTATGCTTGTCTTCCATAGCGTTTCAAGCCAAACCGTATTTGAGGTTCAAAGTATATACAAGAAGACACTTATATTAAGAGGGGGAAGAATGATCATGACCAACACAGACTGGTAGTTTTCAGCCTGAGGAAAGAGACACTCTTCATTTTATAGATATGAAAAGAAACCCTTTGACAAGAACCTCAACACACACAATTGAACACTGACACAGTAACTCAGCTGAGCTCTCTGCTGAGCACAAGCTCAATTCACAGACAAAACCTCCCCAACAAAGGACCCACTCACACTCACTCAACTAGGAACACCAACACCTACCCCCCTAACGAAAGACCCACTACCACATGAATATGTAGTATTAGCAGAGAGGCGGCACACACACAACTCCACTGGATTCTTTGTCAGAGCTTCATGTTATCAGCAGAAATGGGGAGATGGAGAACAACAGTTCTACAGTCCTGGAACAGCTCACAAACACTTTTATTTTCTACCATTAATACTGCATGACTATTTAACAGTTAATCCCATACAAGAATCTGAGAAACAGATTCACAAATTCAGCAGATTAGTGAATCAGTGTCACGATCCCATCGCTGCATTCATCTTCTTTCTGTTTCTGTTTCCATCCTGGTTTTCATCTCCATGTGATTCCTTGTTTTGTTTTCATTAGTTCAGCCCCTCGTTTAGTTCTCTGGCCTTCATTAGTTTCCCCTGTTCCTCGTTTCTACCTTGTTAGGTCGTGTTTTTAAACCCAATGTTTTCCCCAGTGACTTGCTGGTTGTTGTTCTAGCCGTTATCTCCTCATTGTGTTTGTACTAAGCCGTTGTCTGAGCTCTTGTCTTGTTTCACGTTTATTCAGTCAGTGTTCTGGGTTCTGCCTTGTTGTCTGTGTATCTGTACCTTGTTTTCTCTCCGTTTGTCTTTTGATTTATTTTCCAGATTTTGTACTTTTTGTTTAATATATTTCCTGCAACTATTCGTATCAGTGCTTTGACCCTGGACTGTCTTAACGACCCAGATTCTGGATTTGCTCTTAATAAATCTCGCTCTTCTCAGTGTCTGCGTCCAGCTCTCTATCGCTCCACGTTACACAGTGTGTGTTCATTCTTCATAAACCCTCTAAACACTTAGAGAATGCTGGATAGGATGTCCATAAGTAACAGATACTGTGGAAGTGTGAAACAGCAGTAGTGAATCTGCTCATACCACAGCACACACCACTGTCCACAGAAACATAAATGACTGACACCCCCTTGTGTTCAAAACCTTCAGCACTCTAAAGCCCTCTAAACATATTTTATCACGACAGTTTAATTTCTTTCACTTTTGTTTAATTAGGATGATTGTAAAAACGGCAGTTTCCCCACTCCATTTGAAGCAAAGTTTAGACTGTATACTTGTTAAAGTAATAAACAGGATGTTATGATGTTTGTGGTTAAATGAACAGTTATACATACTTTTTTTAACTGTGTCTGCAATGTTTTGCCATCATGTTTTCTTTAAGAAATTAATTATTTCATTGTTCATATTCATATGTTCCTCTTTTTATGTTTATAGTGCTGATGTCATTTGTTCAAGCTGGACTTGCTCAAGGTAATTTATATTCTGTTGATTTATTTCATATATTTGTAATGCTGAAGGGGTGGAGAGTGAACACACTTGCGAAGTGCCGACGCATTGGATGTTATGCGAAACTGAACTAACCAGGGAAGCCATAATATAAGGGACGGAGGGGATATAAAAACTAAATGTGTTTATTAACAGACACAGACTAACAATACCGACCAGAACAAAGAATAAGCAAACATAAGAGGAACAGGCTAATAGGGTGAGGGCGAGACTAAGTTAGACAAAATAACATTAACTAAAGCTCACAGACAATATTACAGATAAGGGAACAGCAGAGAACCAAACAAGGAAAACAACAGAGGGAAACTAAACATCAACGCGGGATGGGGATGCGATTAAACAGGAATATACAAGCTACATGTGATAGAGAACAAATGAGATCTAATGAGAGACAAGCAGGCATTGGAACAAACGACATATAACTAAACACACAGGAGCCAGAACAAACGACATATAACTAAACACACAGGAGCCAGAACAAACGACATATAACTAAACACACAGGAGCCAGAACAAACGACATATAACTACACACACAGTGGCTAGAACAAACGACATATAACTAAACACACAGGCGCCAGAACAAACGACATATAACTAAACACACAGTGGCTAGAACAAACGACATATAACTAAACACACAGTGGCTAGAACAAACGACATATAACTAAACACACAGGGGCCAGAACAAACGACATATAACTAAACACACAGGGGCCAGAACAAACGACATATAACTAAACACACAGGCGCCAGAACAAACGACATATAACTAAACACACAGGGGCCAGAACAAACGACATATAACTAAACAAAAGTAGGAAGGGGCTTCACACAGGAACGTAATCAGAGACAAACTCGGAACAGCTGGACACAAAGGGGAGGAGACACGGAACCATGGAGACCAACGACAACCTGGAAGTGACTCGGTTGCTAGGGAAACGGGGAACGCTCAGGTCTGCGGACGTGACAAATTTAAACTCTTTAGTTCAAATAAACTCTTGGTAGTCAGTAACATAATACACACTGAGTCCACATGTATTCTGTTTCTTGTGGAGGGCAAAATGGAAACTATAACTATGCTTTTACTCTGCTGTTACAAAAGTGTTTAAGTGACATAAAAGAGCATCTCAGTCCTAATTACAAATGTCACATTACTGGACAAAGTGTCCAAGGTGGTATTGGATGGAATAATTAAGTGACTCACAGTCATGGGTTCACGTTTTACCCTCCAATCACAATCAGATCCCACATAATCTCCGAATAATCTCCACAAAACACAGTGATTAACAGATTAGAATGCAACATCATGGGTCTAACCTGTTTATTATAATATATGTAAATACAGAGTGACTCCAGGAAGACACTGGGGGTCAGTCAGCTGTAACATGCAGTGTTCTCCATCTCTTTCCACAGATTTACCCACAACTACACTGACTGTGGAGCCTCAGAGTCCTGTGTTCACTGGAGAGTCAGTCACTCTGAAGTGTGAGGTTCAGGGTTATGATGCATGGACATATCAGTGGTATAAGAAGAAAGCTCAGAGTCAGTGGACTACAGTGTCTCAGTCTGTGTTTGACACTGTAAACAGAGACACTCTCACCATCAGTAGAGATGCTGTAGTTAATGGGGATCAGTACCAGTGTAGAGGAGCACGAAATAACAGACCAACAACATAACAGTACAGTAACACTGTTACCCTCACTGTACATGGTAAGATTACTGTCATTTCAGGAATTTAATGTCTATTTTATTAATTTTAATTATTGTTTGTTAAATAATTTACACTATTTGTATTCAGTAGCATAACACACACTGGGCACAAAGGAAATTGTAGATGTAAAGTAATTACACAGTGCATTGTATTAGATATATATTGTATTTACAGTTACACTACATGATACTGGAACTGAAATGCAAACTTACTTCTTTTCTTGTTATCTTAATGTTATTATGTCATTACAAACTTATAATGGATCTTAAAAGTGATGCACAAAATTTATAACAATGAGTGAGCTCTGTTAGAGCAGGTGAAAACAGGGCTGTACTGTGGTCCTACAGGACTTTTATTTTGACAGCCCTACTTTAAAGGCATTTGTTTCCCCCCTGCACTACAAGACCTGATCTCACTAATAGCGCCCCCTTCTGTGTTGAAGAAGAGAGTACACAGTGACCTCACATAGTCTGGAGCAGAGAGACGTGTACTTCTCAGTAACCAGCAGCCAGTGTTCAGTTTTAGTAGGTTTTATAAGATTCCAACACATGATCTTATTGAGAGGTTAACATAAAAGCAGAATTTAAGTACTGTGTGATTTCTACAATGGAACCTGAGCTGGTTCTGACTGTGCAGTCTAATTGTATAAAAATATTCAGTAGAGAGACCATCACACTCACATGTGAATGAGTTGGAGTGTAATCCTGACCCCAACCCCATCTCAAAGTCCAGTTAAAATCCAGTAACAATGTTAACAGCATGTCTATAACAGCTTGTTATGTATGCTAAGATGGTATGTATTATACCTGTTACATGTTCAGCGACTTATCAGGTTAACTGAAACTTTGCGCGGTAAGGAGACGTGTGGAGAAGAGCGAGATTTAATAGGAGCAAAACCAGAATCAGAGTCGTTAAAGCAGTCCAGGGTCATAGAGCCAACACAGAGAGCATGGGGACACATGAATAACAAGACAAGGGCTAGGATACACGAAAGCTAGGAAACACAAAGCAAAAGTGCATGAAGGCAAACAGGAAGCAGGCTATAACAAAGACTAGGGAACAAGGAGGCTAAGATAACACAAAGGCAAGGAGTGAAAACTTACAGGCTTTGCAAAAACATCAAAACAACCAAACACATTCAAGCCTAACAATGAACAGCAAAAACACCGGCATCAAGACAGGGTTTAAATACAAGAACCAAAAGGTAAAAACAAGGGACACGTGCAAGCAATCAAATGAGGGTAGGAGGAAAATTAAACTAAAGGTATGGAACCAAAACACACAAGACAGGGAAACCACGCAAGCTAGAACCTGGGAGGGACTAATCATGACATTAACATCTACAGACACTCTAAATAAAGTGAAAACAACTGAATTAATCAGATTATAAACAAATCTGACATAAACAGTTAATTAAAAGTCTGTTGATTAATCTACTGGTTCAATACTGCTGCACCATGAATCTATTTAAATATATTTAAACTACTTAAATACTTCATCTATTTGTAATCGGAGAATGTTAGTCATTTATTTCATAGATATCTCTATGCGCTCTGCCTTTACATGTCCTGAACTGTGTTTCATCTCCATCAGCAGTTAAACCTACACCTGAACTCACATCAAGCCTTAAAGGAGCTGCACTGGTGGGAAACCCAGTGACTCTGCACTGTAAACTGGACCAGTCTGCTGGTTGGAGCTTTTACTGGTCCAGACACACACAGAACCCTGAGAATGAGACCAACACTGCAGCAAACTCCTACACCATCAGCTCAGTGGCGCCCTCTGATGGAGGCCAGTACTGGTGCAGAGCTGGCAGAGGAAACCCAGTCTACTACACACACTACAGTGATGCACTCTGGGTAAACGTTACTGGTGAGGACCAGGTTACGGTCTATAACTACCGTAGAAATAAAATGTATCATTGATATATTCAGCAAAAATATGAAATATTAGTGCTTATCAACCCTTAGTAAAAGTTACTAAAGCCAAAAAATTAGATTGTCACTACATGTACTGGGGAGTCTTGGACATGTGCACATATTGGCCACTAGATGGCAGCAGTCAATAACATTTTAGTAGAAACAGGACAAACCAGATCATAAAATGTCTGATTTCCTGAATAACAGGAAGCTGTCATATCTGCTACAGGACATGCTTTATTTGCTCCTGAATTAATGGATTTATTCAACATTAAAACATGTACAGGACCAGACAGCAGTGACTTGTGTAGTAGATTTAGGTCTGTTTACTGGTGAGTATCAGTTGACAGACTATAATAATAGAAAACATGGTGTTGGTTATCTGTGAGCTCTGAGTTGATATAATTATGCCTGACTGGATATTTTACTATATGAATCCTTATTATTCAGTCATAAAAGTGTTAAGTGTCCATTGTTGTTGTGTGATTCCCTTTTCTAGAAAACCTGCTCCTACAAACTCTTTGGATTTGCTGCTCAGTTTAGTTTTAACTGTGTCACAGAAGCACTGTAGCTCTTCAGCTGTGATTAATTCTGTGTGTGTGTGTGAGATCAGCTCTGTCCCATTCAGAAGCTCCATTCTCCATCCTCAGTCGGCTCAGTAGTCTCCTGGCAGTCTCTCCATATCTGCTAGTGTCCATCGTGCTGGGAGTCAAATGCTACAGAGCTCACGGTAAGAACTCTTCCTCTTAGACACACATTACACACACTGGAAGAAAAGAGGAACCAATCTTACATTTGTCTGAATCTGAAAGCGCATCGTAAGGTTGGTCTTTCTTCTCTGTGTTTTTATGACTTTCTCCATTGTCATGACTCTTAATATTGCAAAGACAAGCAGGACACATGGCAGTAAAGTGTCTATAATGTGTAATCTATAAAAATCAGGGTTTATAAAAACAGCACATGGTCATGAAACCAGTAATTAAAAACAAGAGTGAAGAGAACAATGACTGGAACCAGAAAATGTTACTTTAGGCAAGACTGCAAATACTAAAAGAAACATGAGTGTAAATACACACACTAACTAGAGCCAAACAACACACAGTCACGACAGAGCAGAGAGATGAATGAAAACAATACAGGTTACCATGGGAACCACAACCACCAACAACTTAGGTTTTATATATAGTTTATACTTTTGTAAACAGACATTTAAAACGATTTTATATGCTGGTTTAATAAAATCCTGATTTTCTCCCCACAATCATTGAAACTGTCGACATGTTGCTTGCATTAGAGACAAGACACACTTTTTCCCCTTCTCTGATCTACAAGACCAAAACAGCAATAAAGGTTTATTAAATAATAATCCAATAACACCAGGGGGAGTTTTCTAACACCTACACTTTGAATCCTGTGTTTAATGTTTTTTCTACAGCTCTGACTGAAACTAGAAGCCAGAATGCAGTCTCAGAGGAGTGAGAGTCTAAAGTAAAATACTGAAGATGGAAGGACATTGTTCTGTTTGCTTGAAGTCTTTTCACATGTGAGATTGAATGTTTGAACTCTGGTAACTTACTGCCAGCTGACAATTTTATAAAGTATCAGGCAGCAATGTCTTCACTTTTATGCACATGTTACTATTGTGTGTGTCATTTGTAGGGATCTGAGAGACTTGAACAAGGACTAAACTGATGACTCGACAGCTGGGTAGAGGGAACATCTCCAGAACGGGAGGTTCCAACACACCTCCTTCAGTCTTCACATTTATCTGACATTTTTATAAAGAGCAACTTACAACTATGACTGAGTACAACTTGAAGGCCCGTAATCCTCAGTTGCTCAAGAGCCCCACAGTGGCAACCTGGCAGTGGTGGGGCTTGAACCAGCAGCTTTCTAACTACAGCTTAAGTACATTAACCATTGAGCTCCCACTGCCCCAAAATGTTATTTTTATTACGTTGTCATCTCCTGACATCACCCCTCTACAAAATAAACATCTCCTTATCTAGCGTATCTAGCGCCCACCATCCTGAATCCCAGGGTGCTTTAGAAAGATTTCACCAAACCTTAAAGTCCAAGCTGAGAACGTTTTGTTTGCTGCACGAGAAAGACTGGGACGTGGACCTCCCCCTGTTTCTGCATCACTACCTGGTTTAGGAACTGCACCGTCTTTGACCGCAAGACCCGCAAGTGATTAGAGAATAATGAGAACAGCTGAGAAGATCATTGGGGTCTCTCTGTCCTCCATCACGGTCACCTACACAACACGTTGCATCCGAAAAGCCACCAGCATTGTGGAAGACCCCTCACACAAACGGTTCACCCTTTTACCATCTGGAAAAAGGTTATGCAGCATCCGGTCCCTCACCTCTACACTGTGCAATAGCTCCTTCCCAGAAGCCATCAGAATCCTGAACTCTGGTTAATTCCAGTTCCAATTCCAAGCAAATGGACACTTCTATACACACACACACGCTTATACGCAGTCGCGCACACACAGGTTTTGTATCGGAGAAGATGCTGAAGTCAAACTTCACACACATATATGCACTTCTTTTGCAGTCTTGCACAGAGTAATGTACTAAATCAGCACAGTACTCTGAACTGTTCTGGCTGCTACCGGTGACTGCTATGTTCAGTGTAGCATGTCACTAACTCCTATGCACAACCCACTTTACATATTCCCAGTACTGTGTACTGGTCAAAATAAAGGCACTGTCTGTTCATTGTGTATTGGTCCTGTCCTGCATTTATTGTATGACATTATTGCACTGTATTGTATTGTTTGCACTCATGTGTATTGGCTGTTGTACTTGTTTTATGTTAGATCCATGGTCCTGGAGAAACATTGTTTCGTTTTTGCTGTGTACTTGTATATAGCTGAAAGGGCATTTACATTTGTCTTTACATTTACGGCATTTAGCAGACACCCTTATCTAGAGCATCTTACAAAAGTGCTTTGTCATTTACTCATAGAATATTCTATTTCAGTACAGTAGGGTAGAATTCAACATACCAACGAACTAGAATACTGTAGAATACAGGAATTAATGCTGATACCTAGAAGTACAAAATACATAAGGTCTATCTAACATTTGTTAATTCCAATAATATTGAGGCTTATGTCTGAAATGTATTAGAATATCCAGTGATTCTGGTCAGTACAATATCTTGAGTTGTCCTACTTCAGAAAAGCGTTGACAGGAACGCCGACGTCTCTATAACCGTTACCAATCTGTGCACGAGGACAGTCCGCGTGAGACTCTACACATTTGCTCGTTCTAAATCAGAACACTTTTTAAAGTTCCACGGGAAATTAAAGCCTCTGCTATGAACCACGTGACATGACACCAATGGCAATTTGACTTTATGCTCAACTGGTATCAAGAAATAAAACCATTGTCATGTCTGTGATGAAAATGATCATGAAGTAAACATAACCAAAACCACAAGGTGGTTGATTATACAGCTACAAAAATCAGTGGAAAATAATGAGCTTGATGACTGAATTTGCACTGTGCTAAAGTAGGAGAGTAACACTTGTCTAAATGGTGGCCGATGGGTAATTCTCCATAAATAGGAGAGCATATCACTGTAAGTTCAAATGAGATTATTTATGTATTTCACCCAGAACCGTCATACATGTTATACAGTATAAGAACTGTGTTAAATATTTATGTGAAATGGCACATGAAATATTACATTGTATATCAAAGGGACCCTAAGTAAAGTTATAAATGTTTTATAACAATTTTATCAAATTCATGAATGTTGCTTTACAGAACATTTGCATCTGGTCAAGGTACATGAAGCACATCTTTGCCTTTTGCATTAACAGTAAATAATAATAAAACAAAAGAAAACACCAATTAAATTATTTTAAATATAATCTCTAGAGGCTTGTATTACTAAAACATCAATAAAATGATCCAACCAGTTAAAAGGGTTACAGATGTTGTGTTTTGAGTCTCAGTGTCCTCAGACACATACTAAGAAAACCAGACAACAAAGGAAAGTGACGTCCACACACACACACACACGACACCAGAAAACATGTGAGGAACCAAAGTTTAACCCGAGTGAGTTTAATGTGTGGTGGATAAATCCTAAACACACATCCAGTACCACAATCTGAAACAGCAGGCATAGGTCAAAAATACCATGATGCTTTTATCCAAAGCAACTTACAATTATGACAGAATATAACTTCAGTAATTGAGGGTTAAGAGCCTTGATCAGGGATTCAACAGTAGCAATTTAGCAGTGGTGGGGCTCGAGCACACAACCCTCAAATTACAAGTCAAGTACCTTAACCACTGAGCTACCACTGCCTGAAGAAATAAAATATCAAGGGAGCCAAAGCAACAGTAACAGACAAAGGTAAGCTCAAAAACCTGTTAGACTGATAAAGACTTAAAGAACGCTTCAGCAGTGTATCAGTAAGACTCCCCAACTAAACTACACAACAAGAAATGCTTAATCACACTAATACTAATTACCAAACAAGGGTGCAACACGATGGAGTGATTGACAAGGGGGAGGAGCTCAGTACTGTATTGGGGCTGATCTGTGGTGACCAGAGGTAGTGTCCTCCTGAACCAGTGGAGTAATAGTAATAGTGGTGGTTCTGGTGACATTAGTAATGGTGGGACAGTCCAGTTCTGTGATACTGACCGTGATATGTATTTCATATCCTTCAGTCTGTAGTGTTGAGACTCACTGGGGTTGCCCACTAGAGAACATCATTGTCATGATTAGTCCCGCCCAGCTTCTGTGATCCCTCGTTCTTGAGTCGTTGTAGCAGTCCAGGGTCATATTACCAACACAGAGAGCACAGAGATACACGATTAAACAAACAAAACACACAAAGGCAAACAGGGGAAGCAGGCTATAACAAAGACTAGGAAACATGAAGGCACAGAGTACAAAGAAACACAACCATTCAGATAAACATGCAATGAACAGCATCGATACCAGGAACACAACAGGGTTTAAATACATGAATTTAACAAGGTAGAAATGAGAAACAGGTGTAAGCAATCAAACGAGGGGTGGAGAAAACGAAACTATGACATGGAACTAAAATACACAAGACAAGGAAAACATGGAACGAGGAAGATGGGAGGGACTAATCATGACAATCATCAGTATTAGGATTAAGATTAGGATTAGGATTAGAAATTCAGCAATGAAGAGTCAGGAGCTTGTGTTGATCCTCAGAGTCTGATGTTTATTTGTGCACATATAAAAACTTCAGATCAGATTTTTTTTTCATCAAAAAGTAGGGTGCTAACCTAACAATGAGTAGTTAATTCAACAACACAGAAGTGAGATCAGGAGGAGATGAAGAAGTAGGATAGAGAGAGAGAGAGAGACAGAGAGAGAGACAGGAGGAGAGAGGATGAGAGAGAGAGAGAGAGAGACAGAGAGAGGATGAGAGAGGAGGATGATAGAGAGAGAGACAGGAAGAGGAGAGAGGGAGGATGATGGATAGAGAGAGGTATGAATGAGGCCTGAGAGTCATCACCTCGTGAGAGTCATCACCTCCTGATCTTGATACCAGACACCACGGCACAGAAAAGTTACAGAGACATTTAGAAAAGTACAGAAACACAAACATAATATAAAACTTAATAAAAAATAATCTCAAAATAAAACAAATAAATATTGATTCCTTCACCCTAGTGAGGCACACTACAGAAGATCACCAGGATTAGGGTTAGGGTTAAACCCTAGTGAGGCTCACTACAGAACATCACCAGGAGTAGGGTTAGGGTTAAACCCTAGTGTGGCTCACTACAGAAGATCACCAGGATTAGGATTAGGGTTAAACCCTAGTGAGGCTCACTACAGAAGATCACCAGGAATCTCCAGGTCTTTAATTTACAAGGTGCTGCAGTTACATAACACTGCAAAAAAAAAAAAAAAATCTTGGATCAAAGTTAAAAAGTGGAGCATAATGTATCTCTCTGAGTGACTCTAGTAACAAACACACAAAGATAAACAGTCACTCAATCACAAGCTTCAGAACAGCTGAAAAGACAGAAGGTCTGTTGGCTGTGAAGCCACACAGAACTCACACACTCATCACCTCTACAGAGAAGGAACTCCAACACCACTGAATCTGATTCTCCTGGAATGTTTATGCTACAACCAGCACACTTCATATTTAGATTCACATGATAAAACACACAAGCAAAACAATTCTAATGTTATAAAGCATTTCTACACTAAGAGTGAAACTAGTATGTTCCTTATGGTAAAACTACACTTTCACTGTAAGAGATTTTACCTCCAACCTGTTACATCTCCATCTGTTATAAAAATACCTTCCTGTTGTAGACATGAGTATCTGACATGATCATTTAAAATGTGTTTAAACCAAATAAATTAATGAATACTTGGATAAGAGGGTTTAAACTCCTGGTCTTGTAGAATCTTGAGGGAGTAACACAGGAGAATGAACTCTGTTTCCCAGCAGTCTCTGCTGTTCCTCAACAACCTTGACAAAGATGATTTGAAAACATTCATTAGGATCAGTCATTATTTCTGTTTAATGTACATAGAATCACTGTCAGTTCAGCTCCACACTACCTGTCCTATATTTAACAAAGCTGGTAGGTTCAGTTCTGTGCACATAAACAGTGAAAGGCTCTTACATGTTTCATGATTGTTTATTAATTAATATAAATCTGAGCAGAAGTCACTTTGCATTGATATTCAGTTTCACTTGAAATAAAGTTTAAAATGAACACTGGCTTCTTTTTCACTGAGTCATGTTTATTAAAAATCTTCCAACCACAACAGCTGGTACTGACAGTAATGAATGAAGTGGAGATCAGTGAGCACTCTATGGAGTGATATCTGCTGACTGGCTTCAGCTCTGTTTCCTTCACTGTTAAATGGTTTTGAATGACTGGTTTAAGGTCTTCTTATGAACAGTTATAGTGTTCCTTTAGGTCTTTGGGTGCAGTAGTGGCTCGGTACAGCCTGGTACCTCTGAAATCATACCATAGATCTTGGAGCTCTGACCTTTGTGTGAGTCCTGCCTCAGCTCTGAGTACACAGTGTCTGCCCCCACTCTGCTCTTCTCTAGTAGGGACAAAAGAGCCTGAATTAGACCACAAGAAGAACTCCAACCCTCCAAATGATTAAACACAACATGACCTGAATAACCTACAGTGGGTAACTAAGCACACAGTTACTAAGCAGTGAATCAAAACGTAGGATCTTAAGAGTTCTTCAGGTCAGCTGTATCTTGGTGTGTCACTGCTGTAGGTGACTAAAGTTTCTCCTTTTCATGTACCTTCTTTTTTCTTTGCTTTCTGTTTTGGTTTCAGTTCGACCTCAGCATAAGTGACTTCACTGGGTCCAGCACCAGTGTCTGCAGTAACAGAGAACAAAACCAAAGCAAACACAGGCGTGACCTCCCACTGACCTTTAGTGTTCTAACCAATCAACCAATAACATCTCATCATACACACTTCTTTCCAACATTGCACTGCTGCTGCTTTTGGAGACCAGCATGTGTTTCCTTTGTCTCATGTGATGATTATATAGGAGATATATATAGTAGTATATATACAGTAGAGTGATGTAGATCAGACTGTATTCTCCAGTGTGTATTTATACAGAACCTGTTACTTATATATATACAATAGTGATGTAGATCAGACTGTATTCTCCAGTGTGTAGTTATACAGAACCTGTTACTTATATATATACAATAGTGATGTAGATCAGACTGTATTCTCCAGTGTGTAGTTATACAGAACCTGATACTTATATGTATAATAGAGTGATGTTGTGTGTGAGTTGTGAATTAAATCCCAGTGTGAGGGAGATGTGGATGTACCTTTATTCCTGCTTTTCTTGTTATGTTTCATGACCTGAGCGTAAGTGACATCACTGAAGTCATCTGCAGGTTCATCTGAAACAGAGTGCAGTGTGTTTATCACAGAGTACACTGTTTATTACTACAACAGGTTTCTGCGCTTTACTGTATAGCTGCACTCTGTTCAAGTCTTTCACTACTACACTCAATGGGAAATGAAATCTTTACCTGTGCCGCTCCTGTCTGCTGGCTCAGCTGTGTCATATATGTGGGCAGCTTCTGGGGTTAAAGGAAAAGTAAATTACAGTAAATTACTGGACACAGTAGAGAATGAATCACAAGTGATGAAGGATTATTTAAATTGTCTTAGAGAAGATAAAGCTTTAAGTTAATTGTTAATAAGGAAAGTTGCTGTTGTCTCATGGTCTGAGCAGTGTACAGTGGTGTGACTGACACCCCTCACCTTCTGACTCTCTCTGGGTCTGATCTGATGTCTGATTGATGTCTGACTGACTCCCAGTACAGCGACACAGAGATTCTGCTCCAAGGCAACATGGAAATAAAGGAAAAATGTTTAATACTATAAAAGGTTTCATGATGTGTATTATACAAACATATAATATTTAAACTATTCATAAATGTCCTGCAGCTGATCTCAGACCTTTCTTGGTTTTGTAGCACCACAGCAGGGTCAGTAAGATGAAGAACATGACCAAACTCAGTCCCACAGTCAAACCAACCAGGCCAAGAGAGGAGGAATCACCAGCTGAACTCATGGGAACAAAAACATCACATGAATCAAAATTATTTGTCACAAGTCTCTGCTCCAGACTATGTGAGGTCACTGTGTACTCTCTTCTTCAACACAGAAGGGGGCGCTATTAGTGAGATCAGGTCTTGTAGTGCAGGGGGGAAACAAATGCCTTTAAAGTAGTGGTGTCAAAATAAAAGTCCTGTAGGATCACAGTACAGCCCTGTTCAGTGTTTCACCTGCTCTAACAGAGCTGATTTGTTGTTATAAATTTTGTGTATCACTTTTAAGGGCCATTATAAGTTTGTAATGACATAATAACACTAAGATAACTGTAACTGTAATTACGGTATAACTCTAATACCATGTAATGGAACTGTAATTACAGTACAGCACGAACATCATGTAGTGTAACTGTAATTACAGTACAGCTCTAATACCATGTAGTGTAACTATAATTACAGTACAGCTCTAATACCATGCAGTGTAACTGTAATTACAGTACAGCACGAACACCATGTAGTGTAACTGTAATTACATTACAGCTCTGATACCATGTAGTGTAACTGCAATTACAGTCTAGCTCTAATTTCCTTGTGCCCAGTAAACACAATACATGGAGTGTGAATTATGCTGCTAACTACAAATGGTTTAAATTATTTAAAAACAATAATTTAAATTAATACAATAGCTGTTAAATTCATTAAGTGGCAGTGATCTTACCATGTACAGTGAGGGTAACAATGTTACTGCTCTTTGATGTTGTTGGTCTGTCATGTCTCTCTCCTCTACACTGGTACTGATCCCCATTAACTACAGCATCTCCACTGATGGTGAGAGTTTCTCTGTTTACAGTGTCAAACACAGACTGAGACACTGTAGTCCACTGACTCTGAGCTTTCTTCTTATACCACTGATATGTCCATGCATCATAACCCTGAACCTCACACTTCAGAGTGACTGACTCTCCAGTGAACACAGGACTCTGAGACTCCACAGTCAGTGTAGTTGTGGGTAAATCTGTGGAAAGAGATGGAGAACACTGCATGTTAAAGCTGACTGACCCCCAGTGTCTTCCTGGAGTCACTCTGTATTTACATATATTATAATAAACAGGTTAGACCCACGATGCTGCATTCTAATTCTAATCCATTAAGCACTGTGTTTTGTGGAGATTATCTGGAGATTATGTGGGATCTGATTGTGATTGGAGGGTAAAACGTGAACCCATGACTGTGAGTCACTTAATTATTCCATCCAGTACCACCTTGGACACTTTGTCCAGTAATGTGACACTTGTAGGAGTAATGTGGTGATGGTACAGTAGGAGTAATGTGGTGATGGTACAGTAGGAGTAATGTGGTGATGGTACAGTAGGAGTAATGTGGTGATAGTACAGTAGGAGTAATGTGGTGATAGTACAGTAGAAGTAATGTGGTGACAGTACAGGTGGTTCTTAAAGTCAACAGAAATGAACACAAATGTTTTTATTGTCTAAAACGCTCCCAGCCAGTCCTAGAATTAAAATGGCCCCTAGTTTACAAATAGATACAACGCCACTGGAACCAGTTATCTACAATATATCCAGCAATATAATGGCATTTTATTTTTCTATAATAAATGAGTGTATTACATGTACATTTAATCTTTAATTAATGTAACTGGATTCCATGTGAACGCTTTATGTTACGTTTATGTAAATACTGATTCACACCACAAGATGGGGATGTTTCCTTGAATACTTGGGTTACTGTAATTTGATTTCCTGTTTTTGCTGTGGATAGAATATGTAGAAAACATCTATTCTGTCTCTTAGAAAATGATGGGTAACAGTTACTTTACATGGCTTGAATGACTAAATGTAACTGATGTGTATACATAGTCTCAAATACTCAAATGCATATGAAAATACAAATATATAAACTGAAGAAAGTTCAGTCAGGGACAGGACATGGTGTTCATGGTGTTCACAGTAAACTCAGTACAAGCGTAATTTCACTACATGGAGTCTCACCCTGCACTGTGATGTTGACAGAATTACTGCTCCAAGATTCAGAATTATAAAATTATTTTCTTGCCAACATACATCTGAGGCTCTGGTTAAATTGGTCTAATAATAAAGATGTGAAATCTTTAGATTCTGACCTCTGACTGAGACCCAGCTGTGTGGTGACTCTCCTCTCTCTGGGTGTTTACAGTAGTAGACACCCTCATCTGACTTTGAGACAGTACGGATGGTGATTTCTCCTGCAGTCTGGGTCTGGATGAGTGATCCATCTTTATATAAATCAGCTCTGAGGTGTGATGTGATAGTGGAGTGTAGTAAACAGTGTAGAGTCAGAGGATCTCCCTCAGTCACAGGATGGACAGAACTCTCCAGAATCACATCACCATCTAGAACAGAGAAATCACTTTACTCATCTTTTACAGAGAGAAGGATTCCAGCATGAATACTGAGTATTACACAACAGGGACACAGAACACACACACAATACACCCAATTATTGGAAAGCAGACTAACGTCTCTCTCTCTCTCTCGCTCTCACACACACACACACACACACACACACACACACACACACACACTGAGAAGATGTTAAACAGCTTTTCTTATTAACTTGTTAACAGTTTTCTTAGTCAGTAACTGATAGTTCTATATATTGTGAACTATAATATAGTTATCAAACATTTCCTTTTCTCCTTAACTAGTGAGTGCACTACATGCAGACTCACTGTGCACTGTGATGTTAACAGGATTGCTGCTCCCTCCAGATTCAGACTGACACCAGTACACTCCAGTGTGGGATGTGTAGAGGTATCTGATGGTGCATGTAGATCCTGTAACTGATCCCCAGAGTGATGAACAATCTGACACACTCCCACTGTGTGTGTATCGTCTCACTCTCCATCCAGGAGAGTCACTCTGTCCCTCACAGCTCAGTGAGAGAGATTCACCTCTAAAGTGTTGAGTTCTACTGGGACTGATGATCAGAGAAACTGCAGGAGACAGACCTTAGAAACAGAAATTATACATCACGTGTGTTATTGTTATTGTCTTATCATAGCAAAAGTGTAGTGAACACGTTTAACATGGAAATATTACAACCGGTTTGATGCCTCCTTTGATAATAGAAAACCGCTTTAATAATATCTAGTTAATAACATCTAGCTAGGCTTTTGATTGTATTTATGTGATTATCTGATGTTTCACACACACACACACACACACACACACACACACACACACACACATACACACTGTTGTATGTCCTCACCAGTGATCCATAGTGGCTGTGTGTTGCTGTACTGTGTCTGATAGGCTGATTCTCCTCTCTCTGCTCTGCACACATAAACTCCTGTGTGATGTAGAGCAGCAGGACTGAGAGTGTAGGAGCCTCCAGCTCCTCTGATGCTGTCTGAGAGGATTTCAACACAATACCTCACAGAGTCATGAATGTCTGTTACTGGAGTTACACATTCTCTGTAGGGAACAGCTCTGTACCAGCTGAATGTCCAGCCTGTAGAGGAGTCTCTGACCTCACAGCTTAGACTCACTGAGTCTCCTTCAGTCAGCCAGCTCTGTGGAGACACACTCAGTACTGCCTGGGGTATCACTGTAACACAGCAAATACAAGTTATTGGGTGTTTAAAATCACTCACACACAATAACAACCTTGCTATGAATGTCTATTGGCTGAATTCACAGTCCAAACTCACCTGACACAGTTAATGTAATAGCATTACTGATCTCTGAGCTCTGAGAGTCTCTTCCCCTGTACCCTCTGCAGGTGTATGTACCACTGTTATACTGTTCAACAAAGTTGAATGTGTATGTATTGGATGTGACGTATGGGTAGATACTGCTGCCATCTTTATACCAGCTGTATGTCCTCCAAGTGTCTCCTTCTCCCTGTATGTCACATCTGAGAGTCACAGTCTCTCCTCTGAACACGTGATTATCAGGACTTACACTCACAACAGCTTTAACATGACCTGCAGAAACATTAAACATTTGAATTGTTCATTCAGTTACATTAAAAACAAATAAATTGCACAGATCTAAATCTAAATCTACTACACAAATCACATCTGTCTGATCTTGTACATGTTTTTAATACTGAATAAATCCATTAATTTAGGAGCACATAAATCATGTCCTGTAATAGATATGACAGCTTCCTTTTATTCAGAAAATCAAACATTTTATGATCTGCTTTGTCTTCCTTCTGTTAAAATCTATCACATGCTGCCCTTTAGTGGCCAATCTGTGCACATGGCCAAGACTCCCAAAGTGTTTTTTTTCAGTTAGGTTAAAACAAATATATTACACAGACATAAACCTAAATCCACCACACAAGTCACTGCTGTCTGG
>NC_137517.1:17675000-17772500 GCF_041902795.1 Electrophorus electricus | reverse complement strand
GTCAGTGGAGCGGTTGTGGCGGTATGCAAACTGCAGTGGGTCCGTGGAGGCTGGCAGTGAAGATGTGATGAAGTCTCTAACTAGCTTTTCAAAGCACTTCATCACGACTGATGTGAGGGCGACAGGGCGGTAGTCATTGAGGTCGGAGGGTCGAGGTTTCTTCGGGACGGGGACGATGGTGGACCGCTTGAAGCTGGACGGGACAATACCGAGCGTCAGGGAGAGATTGAAGATGTCGGTGAATACCGGGGCTAGCTGATCTGCGCAGGCTTTGAGGACCCTCCCGCAGATACCGTCTGGTCCCATCGCCTTCCTGGTATTCACCCTTTTAAACACTCTCCTCACGTCACTCTCCGTGATGATGAGAGGGCGCTGTTCTATGGTGGGCCCCGCGCATGTGCCACCGGCTGCGCCGATAGTGCCACTTGCACCAGCACCGTTAGCATTGGCGCTGTTAGCACTAGCGCCGTTAGCATTGGCGCTGTTAGCATTAGCGCTACTAGATGTAGCCTCGAAGCGAGTGAAGAATGTATTCAGCTCGTTCGCCAGAGACTCGTCCGCACTCATCAGTCCGGAGGGTGGGTTCCTGTAGTCGGTGATCGTCCGTAGTCCCTGCCACAGGGATCTAGAGCCACTCTGCTGGAACTGTGTCTCTAGTTTCTTCCCGTAGCGCCGCTTCGCGTCCCTCACCGCCCTGCGCACTCCGTATGCTGCAGACTTGTACTCGTCCATGTTCCCGCTGATGATCCCCGCATTGTAGGCAGCAGTTCGAGAGTTCAGAGCCTCGCGGATGGTTCTGTCCACCCAGGGCTTCTGGTTGGAAAACTTCTTGATGGTGATTCTTGGGATCGTGTCGTCCACCAGTTTCCCAATAAATCCTACTACTGCCTCCGTAAACTCGCTGACATCATCAGTGCTACGCCGGAACATGTCCCAGTCCGCGTCATCCAGAGCGTCCTGCAGAGCGGCCACCGATTGGTCTGTCCAGCGCGCGACCTCCCTCTGAACCGGAGCTTCAGGAGGAAGATGGCGGCGTGGTCCGACTTACCAAACGGTGGATGAGCTGGTGCCTTGTAGCTGTCCTTGTATGGGGTGTAGCAGTGGTCTAGTGTCCTATTTCTCCTGGTGGGGAAGGTTACGTGCTGGTAAAGGTTGGGCACTGCACGCTTGAGGTTAGCGCTGTTGAAATCCCCAACCACGATAAGTGCAGCGTCCCGGTGCTGTGCCTGAAACTATGTGAGAGCCTCATGAAGTTCACACAGTGCAGTGTCCATGTTGGCCTGAGGTGGGATGTACACGGTGTTGATGATGACCAAGGTGAACTCCTGAGAAAGGTAGAAAGGACGAAGCTTGAGGGCGAGCAGCTCCAGGTTGGGTGAGCAGGAGCGGGTGAGAGTAACAACATTGGCATTGTTGCACCAGCTGTTGTTTACCATCACACACACTCCGCCGCCTCTCGACTTCCCCGAATCTGCCGTCCTGTCCATGCGGTGAACTGAGAAGAACTCGGCCGGCTGGATAGCGTGGTTTGGTACCGCTGGGTTCAGCCACGACTCGGTGAAGCAGAGGAGATTGCAGTCCCGAATGTCCCTCTGGAACTTTGTCCTGGCCCGGAGGTCGTCTAGCTTGTTATCCAGAGACTGGACGTTGGCTAGCAGCATGCTGGGTAAGGGAGCTCGGTGTGCCCGAGCCCTCAGCCTGTTCCTGACGCCGGCTCGCTTCCCTCGAGGCCTTTTCCTCGCGCCGCGCCCTTTGTTCTCCCTCAGGATCTCCGTCGGCCATCTTGGGTCCGGGGTTACAGACGGCTTGAGGTGAGTGCTATGTAGATTAAGAGAAATAAGGGCGTCTCTGCTGTATGAGATACGTGCCGTGGTGTGTAGAGAAGGGCTGCGGAGAAGTCAGGGGTAGCGGGAAGAGCAAAAAGAGCGAAAAAGATGCCAGGTGTGGACGGAGCAGTCGTGACGGCAGCCGACCTCACCGGCGCCATCTGATATTATCAATCGCCATCTGATATTATCAATCGTCTTCAACCTTTTTAACTCACACATGATCTGTTTAAACACTGTTTCTGGTATTATACATTGCTCAATAATCATCTTACATCGTGTTTTCCAAATCTTCGAATTTATCACACAAACAATCATCCAACAGAAGTCCTTCACATTCTCAAATTCTCATTAAACACTCCATACATAATACTTTCCTGTTACGACCCCATTTAAGCCCAATACCAATACCAAACCCAAAACCCAATACTCCTCAAAAGTCCTCACCCTGTCATGCAGTAAAAACGTTCTGACAAAATTTGATAAATAGCCTCTCACCCATCCCACTCCCTCCCATTGTCTGATTCTCTAAGAAGTCACCCCCCCCCCCCGGGAATCTCGGGAGAGATTCATGAGCTTTTGATGTATCAACTGGTTTATGCTGCAAAACTATTTCAGCCTGATCGATATGTTATTTAACAAAACATGTTTCAAGTGTTTAAATGATTCTTTAAAAGTGAGGCTCTCTAAGTTTGAAGTGGATATTCGATACCCATGCAAAGAAGGTAGTGTCACGTGTCAAAGGGAAACCGAGCCCGGTGTTGCTGCCGTGAGCAATAACCCCACCCCCACCCCGCCCATCTAATATAAATAGGGGGGGGGGCGGGGCATTACAGCCTGAAACGATGAGTATAGAAACAGGAACGATATTCTGTACTCCAACAATGAACTCATATGATGATGAAGTGGCTCTTGCAGGTGTGAATGACAGTGAGAGTGGACCCTCTGAAACAAGCTTTTGTGAAAACATGAACAACAATAAAACCAATGGGTGCATCAACGCATCGGTGCTGGCGGTCGTTCGAGCTATGATTGGGAATCTGATGTATAGAATTATTGATGAATATATGAGAGAAAACTGGTACGGTTGTGCTATTGACCATCCTAGTCAGCACACATGCCTGTACGATCCGGATGAATCCTATTTCAGCCTCAACGCACCTAAGCTGAGCAAGCCGTGGTTCATACACACTCTAGCCAGAGCTTTGAAGCTGTGCGGCATTCAGATACCTCCATCCTCTAGCAAGATCCAGGCAATCGCTGAGGTAGTGGTAACCGACCTGCAGGAAGAACAGAATATCAAATCCACTCTCAAAGAGTTCGTAGAAAAAAACGATAGCGTGTGCGAGGAGCAGGTACACGACGACGTCGTGGACTACTGGAAGCTGCACGAAAACCTGAACCCTGGTACTCGGGCCAAATGGGAATCCGCCTGGACACCAGAGCCGGTCCTTCACCCGAGAAAAAAAGAGTGCTGAGGACGGAGTTGATCACGCTGTTCTGTAAAACCCATGAAAACTGAGTCAGAACCGATAAGACCAAATCCTTATTTAATTTGGAAATGCTGATGTGTGTAGTACCTGAGTCTAACAGTCAGTGGAGTTCTCTAGTATCAGAAGCCAATAATACATGTTGTCCTTTATATATATATATATATATTTATATATATATTTATATATATATATTTATATATATTTATATATATATATATATTTATATATATTTATATATTTATATATTTATATATATTTATATATTTATATATATATATTTATATATATATATATATATATATATATATAAGTCTTGTTATTTCTCATATCATTGAAAACCCAAATGAATGTAAAAACAGGCATATATTATGTATATTCACCTATGTAATAGATGTATGTGTTTTGAAACTAAGTAACGATGAAAAGGTTGATGTATATAAAACCTTTGATTGCATGCTTTCATTTTTAATTGAACGTAACGTAAACATAACCTCTTTTGCTGAAAAGATGTTTATAAAACCATAATCCATTCTAGCACTCTCTTCATTGTGTTTCAATCATTTCACCATGACTGAACGTCTGCTGAAAAATATTTATTTCACTCCTTCAAACCCGGGATCCTATGGAGGGGTCGAGAGTCTGCAAAGGTCCGTGGTGGATGAAATCGGTAAAAGGGTTGGTGATGAGGAAATCAAAATGAAGTGAACGAAGCAAATTCCTTCATGGTGTTTAAAACCCTGTATGGGATGTTTCAAACGAAAAAGGTGGAAAAACTAAGATTGAAGTTTAGAGTCGGCGATACCTTCAGAATTTCATGATTAAAAAGACATTTTGAGAAAGGGTACGAGCAGAACTTTACAGATGAGTATTTTACCCTTTCTGAATGTTTGCAATATACAATATATGTATACAAATTACGGGATTCTGATGGGGAAAATATAGATGGGACCTTTTGTGAACAGGAGCTGCAAACGATTTTAGTGGGAAAAGACAAAGCCTTTAAAATAGAAAAAAAAATCTATATGAAAAAACTAGGAACTGAAGAAAGATGTGCTTGATCAAGTGGGTTGGGTGGCCCGATAAATTTAACTCCTGGATTCCGTCCGAGGACGTCTTTCAAATTGTGAAAGGTTAAAAGGGGGGGGTGCTAAATCAAAATGAAATTATAATACGATCACCATTGAAAAGAACGGATTCTACGTGACTCTACCGAGCAACGCCTCCAAAGACATTTACCCCGATAATAAGATTTCGTGCTACACAAACACATTTCTGAAACCTATAGAGTTGGTAGGCGGATGGGAGGACACACTCACCGAGGTGCAATACCCGTACACATGGTACTCGATGAAGGAGCAGGACACTGAAAGTGTCTTTTTTGTTCAACTCTCTGCAGAAGGAGAAAATGGTATGGTATTTACATTTCTTTTGAACCATGGGTATTATAAGAGTATAGAACATCTGGTTAAGGAAATTAATAAGCAGAAAAAAGTTTAGCTCTTGATCTAAAAATAGATTACCAACCCGTGAAAAACAAAATTCGTCTGATGACTAACAAACCCTATTCGCTATGGACTCAAGGAAACCTTTCACACATTCTGGGCTGGATTATAAACCTCTCACACGTGACGAGCTAGAAGCACCGTTCCCCGCCTACATTCACGCGGGGTTTTAGACCATGTTTATATATACGGATATTATACAATATCAGAGAGTAGGGGACAGTTTTGTTCCTTTGCTGAGATGTGTACATATATCTTATTATCGGGATGGTTGACAATGAGGCTTACAGCGGAGCCTGCCATAAAAATCCTTTTAATTTTATACACTATGACACAGAGTTTATCGCTCTCAATATCGACGGAACGCAGCATCCAGCAAAACCGTATCAACCCAATTTTCAGTCCGGGGACGTGGTCTGTGAATATTATTCATTAATTCAAGCTTCATGAAAACAGCTTAAAGATCAGGCTATGTCCATCAATCGGCAAGAATACGCTGCTGTATATAGCCTTATAGCTTTTAATCTATCCCCAGATGATGATTGCGGGCAGCATTTGTCGTTAATAAAGTCGGGTAATATGAGACGGGAACTCAGATTTAAAGACCCGCTCCCGAGGACCATAAATCTCGTTGTCTACCCCAATTTTGACAGTATTTTGGAAAGTAACAATCGCCGCAACACACTCATTGATTATCAATAAAATAAATAACATGGACACCAGAGAGCTCACGAATGTAATGAGAAGCTGTCGTGATCTGGAGAGGATCTTTTGCGATATGGTTCCGTGCGACCAGCTGCCCAGGTTTAAGATGAGACGATTCCCTGCTTATACATAGTGAACACTCACCCCAGTGACATGCTTGGAGAACCCTGGTTAGCTATGCATCTCAACGACAAAACCTCAGGAGAATTTTTTGATTCATTAGGAAACTCACCAAGCTACGAACTTTTCCCTCATTTGACTTTAGTCGTGTAGACATTTTAAATTATTTTATTTTATTTTTTTTTCAATATTTTAAAGCTTTTTTCTTAGGAATGTACACCGCAGGGGTCACCCAGGAAAACACGCTTGACCTAAGGCGAAGCTCTTCTGGCGTCTGAGCTTTCAAGCCAACAAATAAATACCCGTAAGGTCTAGAGGTGGCGTCTTGAAAACATTCCACAAAATATTTGGCATTTCCCGGATACATCTGAAAAGCCAATACGCTGATCTGTGACTTTTCTCTGGCGTTCTTAAATAAAATCATGTAGTTTAGGTTCCTGTGATGAGTATATTTTGTAAAAGCCTTTTCTACTTCTTCGTTATTACTGGCGTTATTCATCAAATCGTCTAGAATTAGAAGGTTAGTCTTGCTGAAGGGAAACAGTTCATCATCACAGAAAGATTCTAGTATTCAAAATTAATGTTTATTTTGTTCATCAGCTCATCATACAGAGGTGCCAACACGTATAACACCATACAATGTTATAAAGAACGTTAGACAATGTCTCATTCAAGTAATGTTTTGATGAAAAAAATATTTTCTGCTATTGCTAGGAATGCAAACGATACATGAAAATAGTACTTGCATTCTAGCATCAAAACAATGAGTTACAGACATTTTACAATTACACACACACACACACAAAAAAATAAATCCTATATACAATCAGATTCTTAATACTCGTACAGCAGAGTCCTGAAATCGGGCAACAAAACAAGTTTGTCATAAACAATCCTGAATCTTTTCATTTGTAATTTGTTTTTCAAGAGAAAGCCTTTTTTTTTTATCTCTCACGATTTAATTTTGGGTGGACGTAAGTACTCTAGTCTGATGTGTGTTTAGTCAACCAGATCTGTCAGAGATTTCAGGTTTACGAGTTTGAATAGTTTAAAGTGATACCTTTGGCTTTCATTGTTGTTTTACCTTTGAGTGTGTGTGTGTGTGTGTGTGTGTGTGTGTGTGTGTGTGTGTGTGTGTGTGTGTGTGTGTGTGTGTGTGTGTGAGTGTATGTGTGTGTGTGTGAGTGTATATGTGTGTGTGTGTGTGTGTGTGTGTGTGAGTGTGTGTGTGAGTGTGTGTGTATATATGTTTGTGTGTGTGTGTGTGCTAATCAGACCTTCTCTCATCACTGTAAGTAGTTACATTGCCATATACGGACACTGTTTGTTTCTGTACTCCAGCACACTAAATGTAAAATGAATCTACCATAACTGTTACCGTGCAGAACCTCGAGGGTATTTGCCTCTACACTGAGTGAACCATACAGGAACCACACACCCTTCTTTAGTTTTCTCTAGTTTTTCTAATCAGAACGGTGTGGCTGTCCGGCTGCTTGTACAGTAGACTACACCATGTGCCCGTGTAATATGTGTGTGGAAGACATTAGGAAATAAAATGATCTCTAGACACATTAACTCTTATTTACCATCACCTGTCTTGCTGCTGACAGGACAGACATATCTCGACTGCAACATAACAGGGTTTTCTAACTCTGCAGGAATTGTATAGTGACTGCTGTCCCTTAGAGGAACTTGGACTCAGTAGTGGACCAAAAGTCCATCGCACACACAACTTCATTTAAAAGCTTTTGATTGGTCACTTGTATTGTTTGTAATCAGTGTAATAAAAGCCAATACTATCAAAGCCACTGCTACATGATGGAATATGATTTCTATATAACAAACATATTTTTTCACAGCATTTAGCAACACACAATTTTAACTGAGTACAGTTAACTGAGTATAAGTTGAGCGTTAAGGGTCTTGCTCAGGGGCCCAACAATGGTAACTTGGCAATGAATGTTGAACCAGCAACCTTCCAATTACAAGTCTACCTTAACCACTGAGCTAGATTTTCTCTTCCTTTTGTTTGATGTTCCAGAGAGCTGAAGACTGAGCTGAAGTTAAGGGGAAACAGAGTCAGCCATTTAAAATCTACCACATTAATAAGACTTAGAAAATCTAGCACACATTAACATTAACAACGATTATTATAAGAGAACCGAACACTGAGCGGTAAGCCGTCACTTCAACAGCATTTCGTACTTTTCTTGAGGTAAATCAGGACGTTATTTGGGTCGTGTAGCGCTAAAACGCTGTAAATGACGTTAGAGACGTCAGTTCATCCCCACGAGTTTGACTCAACTGATATAATCTGTATGGCGCACTGTCTCCCTCTAGTGGTAAGAACAGGGTATTACAGGCGAGACGAGACAAGGCGTCAGTGGACAAGAGGGATGTTTTTTTCTTTTTAATCAGCTAAAGCTATTGTGTGTCTACGGTGTATTTAACTAAACAATATTTTCAAAAGATAATGAATAATATTATTAATATTATAATATGATTGCCGGTGCATAACCTGCTGGATGGAACTGGCTGAGAAAGACGCTTCACTGTTAACATTACTGTTAATAAAAGTCCCCATTAAAATTACTGTTAATAAAAGTACCCAATAACTACAATGTTAAGGAAAAAGTCCCCATTACTTACACCATTAATGAAAGTCCAGATTAATTACTATAATGGTAATATAAAAGCCCCCATTAACCATAATGTTAATAAAAGTCCCCATTACATTTACAAATAAAATACTCCATTATCTAAAAGTCCCCATTAACTATTTACTCTATTATCTTTACTATTAATTAAAAAAACCCATTAACTATACCGTGTCCCCCAATTATCTAATTTGTAAATTAAAGTCTTGATTAACGATACTGTTAATAAAAGTCCCCAATTAACTATAATGTAAATAAAAGTCCCCATAAACTATATTATTAATAAAAACCCATTATAAGGAGCTTCTCTTGTGTTTCTATCA
The DNA here is from genome assembly GCF_041902795.1 of Electrophorus electricus. Taxonomy (NCBI): domain Eukaryota; kingdom Metazoa; phylum Chordata; class Actinopteri; order Gymnotiformes; family Gymnotidae; genus Electrophorus; species Electrophorus electricus. Next base: position 17,763,874 of record NC_137517.1, on the reverse strand, counting down.
GCACTGGATCTGTGTTTGCTGAAGGTTCTCAGACTGTAACAGAGACTGGAGGAGGAGGAGGAGGAACCAGGACCTGTACACATGTTAACTGTTAATAAAAGTCCCCATTAACCTTACTGGTAATAAAAGTGCACATTAACCTTACTGGTAATAAAAGTCCCCATTAACCTTACTGGTAATAAAAGACCACATTAACTATACCATTAAAAAAAGTCCTGATTAACTATATCATTAATAAAAGTCAGGGAATCAGGCCCTGTACACACGTCTGCAGACCACTGAGTGAAACACACACCAGCTCTACATCACAGGGAAACAAGACTTGCTCACTCTTACAACACACGTGTAAATGACATGAAAGGATTGGAATGATTTAATTATATAAAAGGCATCAAAATACTAAGACGTGTATGATAGAGTTGTACACCTGTAACATAGAGCTGTACACCTGTATGATAGAGCTGATGATATGTTCTATTCTAAGTTTTGTGAAGGGTAAATAGAAGGATATAAAATGTAGTACCACTGAGAGCCACAAGAGGCATCTCAGCACAGTGAGGTCAAGAGTAAATGGGGCCTCAAACACGTGTCCAAATACTTATCTACTATCTTTAACATCAACCCTGCAGTTACCATCCATCACTCATATTTATGTACCTCTGTGTCTCAGAAACAACAACAAAGACTCTGTAGAAGCAATAGATTATTAATACCCCAAAACATCCCCTGGATACACACACACACACACACACACACTCACACACACACACACACACACACACACACACACACACACAAACATACACACACACACACACAAACACACACATGCACATGCACACACAGACACACACACACACGCACGTGCACGCGCGCGCGCACGCACACACACACACACACACACGTCACACACACACATGCGCGCGCATGCGCACACACACACACACATACACGCACACACACACACACACACACACATGCATGCACAAACACTAATGCACCCAAATACGCACCCGTACACACACACACACACACAAACACACATGCACGCACACACACACGCAAGCACAAACACATATGCACGCACAAACACACATGCACCCTAATACACACACGCACACACACAAACAGAAATAACATAAATGGAGGCATGAGCTCAGAGGGAGGTGAGTGTTGTGGTTTCTGTTTTATTTCAGCTGTGTAGCAGAGGGAGGAAGTGCAGGGTGGTGGGTGTTATGGACTGTTAGAGGTGATAAATAGTGACCTGCTCTCTACTTCATGTTACTGATACTCAGTGGTGTTTAATAATATTCATTTAAAGTGTGCAGAATCAGACTTAATTCTCTCTTCTTTCACCTGCACATTCTCTTTTCTACTCTCCACAAACTTTGTGTTGAGTTTGCATGGATCTGGTGTTAAAGTGTGTAAAGTGTGTGTGTGTGTGTGTGTGTGTGTGTGTGTGTGTGTGTGTGTGTGTGTGTGTGTGTGTGTGTGTGTGTGTGTGTGTGTCTTTGAGATAGAGAAGTAAAATGTAAGATCATTATGGAAAGAGGAAAGAACTGGAACCACACAGTCTGAAAAATGGAAACCATGGCCTCTTCTCTCTCTCTCTCTCTCTCTCTCTCTCTCTCTCTCTCTCTCTCTCTCTCTCTGCCCCCTCGCTCTATGTCTATCTCTCAGTATTTCTCTCTTTCTCAGAAGTGTGCTTTGACTAGAGAACACAGGAAGTGATGAGTCTTTAACACACACAGTCACTCAGTTTGTCCATCATTACTGGGACAGCATGGCGCTCAGTCCACTCCCTGTGGTGCTCTGTGAGTAAATGTTCTCTTTATGTCTTCATTAGAGTCAGAGGTGCTGTATTAAGTTGGTAATGTGCAGTCTGAGGATCCTGACTGATGAGATTATGTGAGTTAGTTGTGTAGTTCCCTCAGAAGGGAGGATCAGAGTTTCACTTCCATGTGCTCAGGTGTTCTCACTGTATCCAGATGTGTTATGGAAAGGGTTCTGTTTGATGTACTGGGCTGGAGAGCAGGAGGAGAAGTTCTTGTACATGTTTGTACTCAAAATGGGAACAGACCAGTTACCAGTGTACTTCTACACATCAGTGTAGCTGATGAAACACAGAGGTCATATGGACGCTTACGACTCTAGCAGATGTGTTTGTCAGAGTTTAACAGTAAGACCAGTGAAGAGAGAATTACAATGATCAACACTAGAGCTACTGAAACCATGGAGTAGGGTTTTAGAGGAGAAATAAACAGATTTAGTGAGGGATCTAACATGAGGTTCAAGTGAAAGTGTGGGGTGAAGAAGAACCCCAAGATTCATAACTACCTGCACAGGGTTGACAGCCATGACATCACTATCACTATAGAAACTTGACAGTCTGTATATTTGGGATTTGGATCATACCAACATAATTTAGGAATTGAGAAGTCCGTAGAGTACAACAAACCCAAAGAATGACCACAGATATGAGTGGGAAAACCTACATGCTATGTGGTGTTGAAACAGTTCAGTTCACTACAAACAAACCCGGTAGAAAATCAGCAGATAACATCCACTGCTTGGACTGTTTTGTGTGTTTGTGTAAATTAATAACTACAACAGTGTGATGGAACAATGTAACCTACTGTGTATATTAAGATTTTAACGGACTAAATGTGTAAAAATACTGTAACTTCAACAAATGTAATGTGAGTAAACAATAAAGTAAGGTGATGATCAGCAGGAAATGACCAAAACATTTTTGTAATATAAACGGACACACTTATATTAAGAGAGGGAAGAATGATCTTGACCAACATAGTCTGGCTGTATGACACAAGAGAGACTCTTCATTTTATAGATATGAAAGGAAACCCTGTGACATGAACCACAACACACACAGCTGAACACTGACCCAGTAACTCAGCTGTAGCACCAACCTCAGTCTCGCTGCTGAACACAAGCTCAATTCACAGACAAAACCTCCCAACAAAGGACCCACTCCTCACACTCACTCAACCAGGAAAAACAACACCTACCACCCCTAACAAAGGACCTACTCCTCAGACTCATTCAACCAGGAACACCAACACCTACCCCCTAACAAAGGATCCACTACCACACGAATATGAGACGGCACACACACAACTCCACTGGATTCTTTTTCAGTGCTTCATGTTATCAGCAGAAATGGGGAGATGCAAAACAACAGTTCTACAGTCCTGGAACAGCTCACAAAACCTTTTATTTTCTCCCATTAATATTGCATGACTATTTAATAATTTAAGGCCATACATGAATCTCAGAAACAGATTCACAAATTCAGCAGATTAGCGAATCAGTGTCACGATCCCGAGCATCGCCGCATTCACCTGATTTCTGTTTCTGTTTCCAGCCTGGATTTCATTTCCATGTGATTCCATGTGATGCCAGCAATAGTGAATCTGCTCATCCCACAGCACACACCACTGCCCACAGAAACATAAATCACAGACGCCCCCTTGTGTTCAAAACCTTCAGCACTCTAACATTCTCTAAACATGTTTTATCATGAAAGATTCATTTCTTTCACCTTTTATTGGAAGTTTGTGAAAACATCAGTCAGGTTCCCCAATCCCTTTGAAGCGTAGGTTAGATGAACAATTATACAGTGTTAACCAGAATGTTAAGATGGTTTTATTTAAATGAACAATTATAAATACTTTTATTTTAATTGTGTCTAAAATGTTTTGCTCTGATGTGTTTTTTAATAAATTAATTATTTCATTGTTCATATTCATATGTTCCCTGTTTTTATGTTCATAGTGCTGACTTCATTTGTTCAAGCTGGACTTGCTCAAGGTGATTTATATTGTTTACTTTTTCTATATTTTATGTACAAGTTTGATTTATATATTAATGTTAATCCACTCTGTGTAATATGATTTTAAAAACAGCTGTGAAGGTAAATAACTAAAGTGGAGTGTGTTATTGTTCTTTCTTCTGACATTGACTGTAATGTCCTTGGATAAAACCCAAACTGCCATTATTAAGTCTAGTCAGCTTTTTCATGAAACATGGAATGATGTCGTTAGATATTTTTGGAAAATTTGCTATTTAAAATTTATTCATTTACACCTTTACCATTTTATAATATGTATTTTATAATTATTGGATTTATTTAGTATTAAAAACATGTTCCGGACCAGACAACAGTGACATATGTGATAGATTTAGATTTAGATCTGTGCAATTTATTTGTTTTTAAAGTAACTGCATGAAGAATTCAAATGTTTAATGTTTCTGCAGGTCATCCTAAAGCTGTTGTGAGTGTAAGTCCTGATAATCACGTGTTCAGAGGAGAGACTGTGACTCTCAGATGTGACATACGGCTAGAAGGAGACACTGGGTGGACATACAGCTGGTATAAGGATGGCAACAATTCCTACCCACACACCACATACAATCCATACATGATCAGCTCTGTTACACAGTATGACAGTGGTACATACACCTGCAGCGGGTACAGGGGAAGAGACTCTCAGAGCTCAGAGATCAGTAATGCTGTTCCATTAACTGTGTCAGGTGAGTTTGGACTATTTCTCTCATAGCGCATGATAAGATCACTGTGATTTAATGAAAATTAAACTTGAACTAAATGTAAACCTTTTGTTCAAATAAACTCTTTGTAGTCAGTAGCATAATATACACTGAGTCCACATGCATTCAGTCACTTGCTGAGGGCAAAACTGAAACTATAACTGTGCTTTTACACTGCTGTTACAAAACTGTTTAAGTGACATAAAAGAGCATCACAGTCCCAATTACAAGTTTCCCATTACTGGACAAAGTGTCCAAGGTGTTACTGGATGGAATAATTAAGCGACTCACACTCATGAGTTCACATTTTACACTCCAATCACAATCAGATCCCACATAATCTCCAGATAATCTCCACAAAACACAGTGATTAACACATTAGAACGCAGCATCGTGGGTCTAACCTGTTTGTTATAATATATGTAAATACAGAGTGACTCCAGGAAGACATTGGGGTCAGTCAGCTTTAACATGCAGTGTTCTCCAACTCTTTCTACAGATTTACCCACAACTACACTGACTGTGGAGTCTCAGAGTCCTGTGTTCACTGGAGAGTCAGTCACTCTGAAGTGTGAGGTTCAGGGTTATGTTTGGTGGGCATATCAGTGGTGTAAGAAAAAAGCACAGAGTCAGTGGAGTACAGTGTTTCAGTCTGTGTTTTACACTGTAAACAGAGACACTCTCACCATCAGTGGAGATGCTGTAGTTAATGGGGATCAGTACCGGTGTAGAGGAGCACAATATTACAGACCAACAGCATCACAGTACAGTAACACTGTTACCCTCACTGTACATGGTAAGATTACTGTCATTTCATAAATGTAATGTCTATTTTATTAACTTAAATTATTGTTTGTTAAATAATTTACACTATTTGTATTCAGCATCATAATACATGCTCCATGTATTGTGTTTACTAGGCAAAAAGGAAATTATAGATGTACAGTAATTACAGTTACACTACATTGTATTAGAGCTGTACTGTAATTACAGTTCCACTGCATGGTATTACAGTTGTACCGTAATTACTGTTACATTACATGGTATTGGGGTTGTACTGTAATTACAGTTACACTACATGGTATTAGACCTGTACTGTAATTACAGTTACATTACATGATACTGGAACTGAAATGCAAACGTGCTTCTTTTCTTGTTACCTTAGTGTTCCGATGTCATTACAAACTTATAATGGATCTTAAAAGTGATGCACAAATTTATAACAATGAGTGAGCTCTGTTAGAGCAGGTGAAACACTGAACAGGGCTGTACTGTGGTCCTACAGGACTTTTATTTTGACAGCCCTACTTTAAAGGCATTTGTTTCCCCCCTGCACTACAAGACCTGATCTCACTAATAGCGCCCCCTTCTGTGCTGAAGAAGAGAGAACACAGTGACCTCACATAGTCTGGAGCAGAGAGACGTGTACTTCTCAGTAACCAGCAGCCAGTGTTCAGTTTTAGTAGGTTTTATAAGATTCCAACACATGATCTTATTGAGAGGTGAACATAAAAGCAGAATTTAATTACTTCTACAATGGAGCCTGAGCTGGTTCTGAATGTGCAGTATAATTGTACAAAAATATTCAGTAGAGAGACCATCACACTTACATGTGAATGAGTTGGAGTGTAATCATGACCCAACCCCATCTCAAAGTCCAGAGGGGTAACAAAGACTAGGGAACAAGGAGGCTAAGATAACACAAAGGCAAGGAGTGAAAACTTACGGGCTTTCCAAAAACATTAAAACAACCAAACACATTCAAGCCTAATAATGAACAGCAAAAACACCAGGATCAAGACAGGGTTTAAATACAAGAACCAAAAGGTAAAAACAAGGGACACGTGCAAGCAATCAAATGAGGGTAGGAGGAAAATTAAACTAAAGGTATGGAACCAAAACACACAAGACAGGGAAACCACGCAAGATAGAACCTGGGAGGGACTAATCATGACATTAACATCTACAGATATGAACTTGGACAATTTAAATTAAGTGAAAACAACTGAATTAATCAGAATATAAACAAATCTGACATAAACAGTTAATTAAAAGTCTGTTGATTAATCTACTGCTTCACTACTGCTACACCATGTTACTGAGAATCTATTGTTTTTATTTTAAAATGTTTAAAATACTGAAATACTTCATCTATTTTTAATATGAGAATGTTAGTCATTTCATAGATATCTCTATGCACTCTGTCATTGCATATTCTGAACTGTGTGTTTCATCTCCATCAATAGTTAAACCCACACCTGAACTCACATCAAGCCTTACAGGAGCTGCACTGGTGGGAAACCCAGTGACTCTGCACTGTAAGCTGGACCAGCCTGCTGGATGGAGCTTTTACTGGTCCAGACACACACAGAACCCTGAGAATGAGACCAACACTGCAGCAAACTCCTACAACATCAGCTCAGTGGCGCCCTCTGATGGAGGCCAGTACTGGTGCAGAGCTGGCAGAGGAAACCCAGTCTACTACACACACTACAATGATGCACTCTGGGTAAATGTTACTGGTGAGGACCAGTTTACGGTCTATAACCACCATAGAAATAAAATTTATCAGTGATATTTTCAGCAAAAATATGAAATATCAGTAGATTGTCATTAGAACGTCATTAGATTGTCACTACATGTACTGGGGAGTCTTGGACATGTGCACATATTGGCCACTAGATGGAAGCAGTCAATAAAATTTTAGTAGAAACAGGACAAACCAGATCATAAAATGTCTGATTTCCTGAATAACAGGAAGCTGTCATATCTGCTACATGACATGATTTATGTGATTCTGAATTAATGGATTTATTCAACATTAAAACATGTACAGGACCAGACAGCAGTGACTTGTGTGGTAGATTTAGGTCTGTTTACTGGTGAGTATCAGTTGACAGACTATATTAATAGAAAACATGGTGTTGGTAATCTGTGAGAGCTGAGTTGATATAATTATGCCTGACTGGATATTTTACTATATGAATCATTATTATTTAGACAAGAAAGTGTTAAGCGTCCATTGTTGTGTGATTCCCTTTTGTAGAAAACCTGCTCCTACAAACTCTTTGGATTTGCTGCTCAGTTTAGTTTTAACTGTAGCAGAGCAAATATGCAGCAGCACATAAATAACTCCTCTCACTCACACACAGCCTTTTATTATTACCCAGTTAAAATAAACAATGCAACAGATTCTGTGTAGTGTGATATTACAATTTTTGTAAAGTGGTTGTGTGGTTACATGAATAAATGAATGAATTAAGTTATACAGCTTGTTTGCAGTGAGTCAGTTTTCTTTGGTTTATATTTTTATTTTGTTTAATTTTATTTTTTATCATTCCATTCTATTATGATCACTTCCATGTTTCGTCATGTTGCTTCTTGTTTGTAGCTGTTCATGTTTTTCATCTGTTTAAAATAAACGTCTTTGTTCACACGGCTCACGTCGGTATCCCATCCCTCACCCTCAATGCTCTGCAGAGTCACAGAAGCACTGTAGCTCTTCAGCTGTGATTAATTCTGTGTGTGTGTGTGTGTGTGTGTGTGTGTGTGTGTGTGTGTGTGTGTGTGTGTGTGTGTGTGTGTGTGTGTGAGATCAGCTCTGTCCCATTCAGAAGCTCCACTCTCCATCCTCAGTCTGCTCAGTAGTCTACTGGCAGTCTCTCCATATCTGCTAGTGTCCATCGTGCTGGGGGTCAAATGCTACAGAGCTCACGGTAAGAACTCTTCCTCTTAGACACACATTACACACACTGGAAGAAAAGAGGAAACAATCTTACATTTGTTTGAATCTGAAAGCGCATCGTAAGGTTGGTCTTTCTTCTCTGTGTTTGTATGACTTTCACCACTCTGTCATGACTCTTAATACTGCTAAGACAAGCAGGACACATGACAGTAAAGTGTCTGTTATGTGTAATCCATAAAAATCATGGTTTATAAAAGCAGCACATGGTCATGAAACCAGTAGTTAAAAACAAGAGTGAAGAGAACAATGACTGGAACCAGAAAATGTTACTTTAGGCAAGACAGCAAATACTAAAAGAAACATGAGTGTAAATACACACACTAACTAGAGCCAAACAACACACAGTCACGACAGAGCAGAGAGATGAATGAAAACAAAACAGTACAGGTTACCATGGGAACCACAACCACCAACAACTTAAAGGTTTTATATAGTTTATACTTTTGTAAACAGACATTTAAAACTATTTTATATGCTGGTTTAATAAAATACTGATTTTCTCCCCACAATCATTGACAATGTCGACACGTTGCTTGCGTTGGAGACAAGACACGCTTTTTTTCCTTCTCTGAACTACAAGACCAAGACCACAATAAACATTTATTAAATGATAATCCAATAACACCAGGGGGAGTTTTCTAACACCTACACTTTGATTTCTGTGTTTAATGTTTTTCTACAGCTCTGACTGAAACCAGAAGCCAGAATGCAGTCTCAGAGGAGTGAGAGTCTAAAGGAAAATACTGAAGATGGAAGGACATTGTTCTGTTTGCTTGAAGTCATTTCACATGAGATTGAATGTTTGAACTCTGCTAACTTACTGCCAGCTGATAACCAGTTTATATGAAGCATCGTGCAGTAATGTTTTCACTTTTAAGCACATGTTACTATTGTGTGTCATTTATTCCAATGTTAGAATATTCTCATTTATTTTAATGATCTTTTACTTTGTTGGACTAGTTTACTTTTTTATGTTCTAGTTAAATAAATAACAACCAAATAAATTGTGTTCATTATCATTACACTGATGTCAGATGAGATATTCAGCAGCCAAAGAAACACTATCTCAGTGTATTTCATAACAGACTTTAGATTTTAAGTAATCAACAACTAGACAACAGATTAATGTTTTACACATTACTTCACACTGACTCTCCTCAGCTTTAATGTGAAACTGGTATAGTTCACTGGGTAGTGAAGTCTACCCCTGCTGTAAGATGGAGTGGCACTGATGATCAGATACATCATCCCAGTAAGGAAATTCAGGAGGAACTGGGGTGGGTATATTAGACATCCAGTGAACAGGCAGGGCTTTATTTCCATGTGTTGGAAGCAGGAAAAATTAGCAAGTGTAAGGATCTGAGAGACTTGAACAAGGACCAAACTGTGATGACTAGACAGCTGGGTAGAGGGAACATCTCCAGAACGGGAGGTTCCAACACACCTCCTTCAGTCTTTACATTTATGGCATTTAGCTGACACTTTTATCCAAAGCAACTTACAACTATGACTGAGTACAACTTGAGCAACTGAGGATTACAGGCCATCTTCAAGAGCCCAACACTGGGAACCTGGCAGTGGTGGGGCTTGAACCAGCAGCTTTCTAACTACAACTCAAGCACATTAACCACTGAGCTCCCACTGCCCCAATATGTTATTTTTATTATGTTGTCATCTCCTGACATCACCCCTCTACAAAATAAACATCTCCTTATCTAGCGTATCTAGCGCCTACCTTCCTGAATCCCAGGGTGCTTTAGAAAGATTTAGCCAAACCTTAAAGGCCAAGCTGAGAACGTTTTGTTTGCCGCACGAGAAAGACTGGGACGTGGACCTCCTCCTCTTTCTGCATCACTGCATCACTACCTGGTTTGGGAACTGCACCGTCTTTGACCGCAAGACCCTTCAGAGAATAGTGAGAACAGCTGAGAAGATCATTGGGGTCTCTCTGTCCTCCATCAACACGTTGCATCCGAAAAGCCACCAGCAATGTGGAAGACCCCATGCACCCCTCACATAAACTGTTCACCCTTTTGCCATCTGGAAAAAGGTACCACAACATCCGCTCCCTCACCTCTAGACTGTGCAACAGCTTCTTCCCAGAAGCCATCAGACTCCTGAACTCTGGCTAACTCCAATTCCAAACAAATGAACACTTCTATACACACACACACATACACACACACACACACACACACACACACACACACACATGCTTATATACAGTCATGCACACACACGCGTGCACACACACAAACACACGCTTGTACACAGTTGCACACACAGACATGCTTATACACAGTCGCGCACACACGCGCTTATACACAGTCGCACACACAGGTTTTGTATTGGAGAAGTTGCTGAAGTCAAACTTCACACACATATGCACTCCTTTTGCAGTCTTGCACAGAGTACTGTACTAAATCAGCACAGTACTCTGAACTGTTCTGGCTGCTACCAGTGACTGCTATGTTCAGTATAGCATGTCACTGACTCCTATGCACAACCCACTTTACATATTCCCAGTACTGTGTACTGGTCAAAATAAAGGCACTGTCTGTTCATTGTGTATTGTTCCTGTCCTGTGCTTATTGTATGACATTATTTCACTGTATTGTATTGTTTGCACTCATGTAGTGTGTTGTCTGTTGCACTTGCTTTATGTTAGATCCATGGTCCTGGAGAAACATTGTTTCGTTTTTGCTGTGTACTTGTATATAGCTGAAATTACATTTACATTTATCGTTACATTTACGACATTTAGCAGACGCTCTTATCTAGAGCGATTTACAAAAGTGCTTTGTCATTTACTCATAGAATATCCTATTACAGTACAGTAGGCTAAAATTCAACATACCAATGAACTAGAATATTGTAGAATACAGGAATCAATGCTGATACCTAGAAGTACAAAATACATAAGGTCTATCATAAGGTCTATCTAACCTATTTGTTAATTCCAATAATATGGAGGCTTATGTCTGAAAGTTATTAGACTATCCAGTGATTCTGGTTGGTACAATATCTTGAGCTGTCCTACTTCAGAAAAGCGTTGACAGGAACGCCGACGTCTCTATAACCGTTACCAATCTGTGCGGAGGACAGTCCGCGTGAGACTCTACACGTTTGCTCGATCTAAATCAGAACACTTTTTAAAGTTCAGCGGGAAATTAAAGCCTCTGCTATGAACCATGTGACATGACATCAATGGCAATCTGACTTTATGCTCAACTGGTATCAAGAAATAAAACCATTGTCATGTCTGTGATGAAACTGATCATGAAGTAAACATAACTGAAACCACAAGGTGGGTGATTATACAACTACAGAAATCAGTGGAAAATAATGAGTTTGATGACTGAATTTGCACTGTGCTAAAGTAGGAGACTAACACTTGTCTAAATGGTGGCTGATATGCTCTCCTACTTTGGAGAATTACCTATCACTGTAAGTTCAAATGACATTATTTCTTTACTATTTGAACAAAATCCACCATCATACATGTTATACATGTATATGTCTTAAATATTTATGTGAAATGGAACATGAAAGAATACACTGTATATGAAAGGGGACATAAGTATAAATGTTTTATAACAATTTTATCAAGTTTAGGTTTATAGAACTTTTGCATCTGGTCAAGGGACATAGAGCACATCTCTGCCTTTTGTATTCACAGTAAATAATCATAAAAGGAAAAAAAACACCAATAAGATTCTTTATTTGAAATATAACCTCTAGAGGCTTGTATTACCAAAACGTCAATAAAATGATCCAACCAATTAAAAGGGTTACAGATGCTGTGTTTTGAGACTTGGTGCCCTCACACACATACTGAGAAAACCACACCAAAGAGGAAAGTGACATGCATGTCACACACGAGACCAGACAACATATGAGGAAGCAAATTTTAACCCGATTGAGAATGAAATGCAGGGTGGATAAATCCTAAACACACATCAGCAGAAACACCATGACGCTTTTAGCCAAAGTGACTTACAATTATGACAGAACACAACTTGAGGGTTAAGGGCCTTGCTCAGGGATCCAACAACGGCAGGGCTTGAACCCACAAGCTTCCAATTACAAGTCAAGTACCTTAACCACTGAGTTACCATTGCCACATGAGCTAACAAAATATCTGGGGAGACAAAGCAACAGAAACAGACAACAGTAAGATCAAAAACCTGTCAGACTCTCCAACTAAACTACACAACAAGAGAAGCTTAATCACACTAATACTAATCACCAAACAAGGGTGCAACACGATGGAGTGATTCACAAGGGGGAGGAGTTCAGTACTGTAGTGGGGCTGATCTGTGGTGACCAGAGGTAGTGTCCTCCTGAACCAGTGGAACAGTCCAGTTCTGTCATACTGACACTATTATAAAGTAATAGTAGTGGTTCTGGTGTCATTAGTAATGGTGGCACAGTCCAGTTCTGTGATACTGACTGTGATATGTACTTCATATCCTTCAGTCTGTAGTGTTGAGTCTCACTGGGGATGCCCACTAGAGAACATCATTGTCATGATTAGTCCCTTCCATCTTCTGTGTTCCCTCGTTGTCCAGTAGTTGTAGCAGTCCAGGGTCATATTATCTACACAGAGAGCACGGGAATACATGATTAAACAAACAAAACACGAAGGCAAACAGGGGAAGCAGGCTATAAGAAAGAGTAGGAAACATGAAGGCACAGAGTACAAAGAAACACAACTACTCAGATAAACATGCAATGAACAGCATTGATACCGGGAACACAACAGGGTTTAAATACATGAATTTAACAAGGTAGAAATGAGAAACAGGTGTAAGCAATCAAACGAGGGGCGGAGAAAAAGAAACTACGGCATGTAACTAAAGTAACACAAGACAAGGAAAACACGAAACACGGAAGCTGGGTGGGACTGATCATGACAATCATCAGTATTAGGATTAAGATTAGGATTAGGATTAGAAATTCAGTCATGAAGAGTCAGGATCTTGTACTGATCCTCAGAGTCCTGATGTTTATTTGTGCACATATAAAAACTTCAGATCAGATTTTTCTTCATCAAAAAGAAGGGTGCTAATATAACAATGAGTAGTTAATACAACAACACCGAAGTGAGATCAGGAGGAGATGAAGACGTAGGATAGAGAGAGAGAGAGAGAGAGAGAGAGAGAGAGAGAGAGAGAGAGAGAGAGAGAGAGAGAGAGAGAGAGATGGGAGGAGGAGAGAGGAGGATAAGAGATAGAGAGAGAGAGACAGGAGGAGGAGAGAGGAGGATGATAGAGAGAGAGACAGGTGTGGATGAGTCCTGAAAGTCATCACCTCCTGAGAGTCATCACCTCCTGACCTTGATACCTCACAGACAGACACGAGGGCACAGAAGACGTACAGACATTTAGAAAAGTGCAGAAATACAAACATAATATAAAACTTAATCAAAAATAATTACAAAATAAAACAAATACATATTGATTCCTTCACCCTAGTGAGGCTCATTACAGAAGATCACCAGGATTAGGATTAGGGTTAAACCCTAGTGAGGCTCACTACAGAAGATCACCAGGATTAGGATTAGGGTTAAACCCTTGTGAGGCTCACTACAGAAGATCACCAGGATTAGGATTAGGATTAGGGTTAAACCCTAGTGAGGGTCACTACAGAAGATCACCAGGAATGTCCAGGTCTTTAATTTACAAAGTGCTGCAGTTACATAACACTGCAAAAAATAAAAATCTTGGCTCAAAGGTTAAAAGTGGATCTTAATGTGTCTCTCTGAGTGACTCTAATAACAAACACACAAAGATAAACAGTCACTCAATCACAAGCTTCAGAACAGCTGAAAAGACAGAAGGTCTGTTGGCTGTGAAGCCCCACAGAACTCATACACTCATCACCTCTACAGAGAAGGAACTCCAACACCACTGAATCTGATTCTTCTGGAATGTTTATGCTACAACCAGCACACTTCATATTTAGATTCACATGATAAAACACACAAACAAAACAATTCTAATGTTATCAAGCATTTCTACACTAAGAGTGAAACTAGTATGTTCCTTATGGTAAAACCACACTTTCACTGTAAGATATTTTACCTCCAACCTGTTACATCTCCATCTGTTATAAAACACCTTCCTGTTGTAGACATGAGTATCTGACATGATAATTTAAAATGTGTTTAAACCAAATAAATGAATGAACACTTGGATAAGAGGGTTTAAACTCCTGGTCTTGTAGAAACTTGAGGGAGTAACACAGGAGAATGAACTCTGTTTCCCAGCAGTCTCTGCTGTTCCTCAACAACCTTGACAAAGATGATTTGAAAACATTCATTAGGATCAGTCATTATTTCTGTTTAATGTACATATAATCACTGTCAGTTCAGCTCCACTCTACCTGTCTTCTATTTAACAAAGCTGGCAAGTTCAGTTCTGTGCGCATAAACAGTGAAGGGCTCTTACATGTTTCATGATTGTTTATTAATTAATATAAACCTGAGCAGAAGTCACTTTGGATTGATATTCAGTTTCACTTGAAACAAGGTTTAAAATGAACACTGGCTTCTTTTTCACCGAGTCATGTTAATTAAAAATCCTCCAACCACAGCAGCTGCTACTGACAGTAATGAATGGAGTGGAGATCACTGAGCAATCTATGGAGTGATATCTGCTGACTGGCTTCAGCTCTGTTTCCTTTAATGTTAGCTGGTTTTGAATGACTGGTTTAAGCTCTTCTTATGGCCAGTTATAGTGTTCCTTTAGGTCTTTGGGTCCAGTAGGGGCTCGGTACAGCCTGGTACCTCTGAAATGATGCCATAGCTCTTGGAGCTCTGACCTTTGTGTGAGTCCTGCCTCAGCTCTGAGTACACAGTGTCTGCCCCCACACTGGTCTTTTCTAGTAGAGACAGAAGAGCTGGCATTAGACCACAGGAAGAACACCAACCCTCCAAATGATTAAACACAACATGACCTGTATAACCTACAGTGGGTAACTAAGCACACAATGTTACTAAGCAGTGATATCAAAATGTACAATCTTAAGAATTCTTCAGGTCAGCTGTATCTTGGTGTGTCACTGCTGTAGGTGACTAAAGTTTCTCCTTTTCATGTACCTTCTTTTTTCTTTGCTTTCTGTTTTGGTTTCAGTTCTACCTCAGCATAAGTGACTTCACTGAGTCCAGCACCAGTGTCTGCAGTAACAGAGAACAAAACCAAAGCAAACGCAGGCGTGACCTCTCACTGACCTTTAGTGTTCTAACCCACCAGCCAATAACATCTCATCATACACACTTCTTTCCCACAATGCACTGCTGCTGCTTTTGGAGACCAGCATGTGTTTCCTTTGTCTCGTGTGATGATTATATAGTAGCTATATATAGTAGTATATATACAGTAGAGTGATCTAGATCAGACTGTATTCTCCAGTGTGTAGTTATATAATACCTGTTATTTATATATATATATAATAGAGTGATGTAGATCAGACTGTATTCTCCAGTGTGTAATTATACAGAACCTGTTACGTATGTATAATAGAGGGATGTTGTGTGTGTGAGGTGTGTATTAAATCCCAGTGTGAAGGTGATGTGGATGTACCTTTATTCCTGCTTTTCTTGTTGTGTTTCATGACCTGAGCATAAGTGACATCACTGAAGTCATCTGCAGGTTCATCTGACACAGAGTGCAGTGTGTTTATCACAGAGTACAGTGTGTTTATCACAGAGTACAGTGTGTTCATAACAGAGTACAGTGTTTTTATCACAGAGTACAGTGTGTTTATTACAGAGTGCAGTGTGTTTATCACAGAGTACAGTGTGTTCATAACAGAGTACAGTGTGTTTATCACAGAGTGCAGTGTGTTTATCACAGAGTGCAGTGTGTTTATTACTACAAGAGGTTTCTGGGCTTTACTGTTTAGATGCATTCTGACCAAGTCTTTCACTACTATACTCAGTGGGAAATGAAATCGTTACCTGTGCCGCTCCTGTCTGCTGGCTTAGCTGTGTCATATATGTGGGCAGCTTCTGGGGTTAAAGGAAAAGACCATTTAATAAATGCTAAACTGAAAGATTACTGGACACAGTAGAGAATGAATCACAAGTGATGAAGGATTATTTAAATTGTCTTAGAGAAGATAAAGCTTTAAGTTAATTGTTAATAAGGAAAGTTGTTGTTGTCTCATGGTCTGAGCAGTGTGCAGTGGTGTGACTGACAACCCTCACCTCCTGACTCTCTCTGGGTCTGATCTGATGTCTGATTGATGTCTGACTGACTCCCAGTACAGCGACACAGAGATTCTGCACCAGGCAACATGGAAATAAAATAAAAGTGTTTAATACTGTAAACAGGTTTCATGATTTGTATCATAAAAACATATAATATTTAAACTATTCATAAATGACCTGCAGCTGATCTCAGACCTTTGTTGGTTTTGTAGCTCCACAGCAGGGTCAGTAAGATGAAGAACACGACCAAACTCGGTCCCACAGCCAAACCAACCAGGCCAAGAGAGGAGGAATCACCAGCTGAACTCATAGGAACCGAAACATCACATGAATCAAAATGATTTGTCACACGTCTTTGCTCCAGACTATGTGAGGTCACTGTGTACTCTCTTCTTCAACACAGTAGGGGGCGCTATTAGTGAGATCGGGTCTTGTAGTGTATGGTGGAAACAAATGCTTTTAAATCAGGAGTGCCAAAACAACAGTCCCGTGTATCATTTTTAAGATCCATTATAAGTTGGTAATGATAATAACAAGAAATGAAGTAAGATTGCATTTCACAGTTATAATACCATGCAGTATTACTGGAATAAAAGTACAGTTACAGTATATTTTTTACCCTTAATAAGTAAACACAATACATGTGGACTGAGTGTGTTCTGCTACTGTCTACAAAGAGTTTAAATGAGTAAAATAGATGTTAAACTCATGAAATGACTGTGATCTTACCATGTACAGTCAGGTAAACAGAGTTACTGTACAGACCTAAATCTATCACACAGATAACCAACACAATGTTTTCTATAATTATACACTGTAAACTGTTACTCACTAGTACACAGAACTAAATCTAAATCTATCACACAAGTCACTGCTGTGTGGTCCTGCAGATGTTTTAATACTGAATAAACCCATTAATTCAGAAGCACATAAATCATGTCCTGTAGCAGACATGACAGCTTCCTGTTATTCAGGAAATCAAACATTTTCTGATCTGCTTTGTCATTTTTCTACTAAAATGTTATTGACTTCTCCTCTCTAGTGGCCAAAGTATGCAGATGTCCAAGACTCCCCAGTACATGTAGTGATACTTTAGTATTGTGCCAACTTTTACTAAGGGTTGATAAGTACTGATATTTCATATTTTTGCTGAATATGTAACTGATAAATTAAATTTCAATTTTTTTAGTTATAGAATGCAAACTGTTCCTCACCAGTAACGTTTACCCAGATTGCATCACTGTAGTGTGTGTAGTAGACTGGGTTTCCTCTGCCAGCTCTGCACCAGTACTGGCCTCCATCAGAGGGCGCCACTGAGCTGATGTTGTAGGAGTTTGTTGCAGTGTTGGTCTCATTCTCAGGGTTCTGTGTGTGTCTGGACCAGTAAAAGCTCCATCCAGCAGGCTGGTCCAGCTTACAGTGCAGAGTCATTGGGTTTCCCACCAGTGCAGCTCCTTTAAGGCTTGATGTGAGTTTAGGTGTAGGTTTAACTGCTGATGGAGATGAAACACACAGTTCAAGATATGCAATGGCAGAGTGCATAGAGATATCTATGAAATGAGTAACATTCTTAGATTAAAAATAGATGAAGTATAAGAGTATTTTAAACATTTTAAAATAAGAACAATAGACTCTCAGTAACATGGTGTAGCAGTAGTGAAGCAGTAGATTAATCAACAGACTTTTAATTAACTGTTTATATCAGATTTGTTTATAATCTGATGAATTCAGTTGTTTTTCACTTTATTTGGGTGTCCAAGTTCTCACTGAACATGTAACAGGTATAAAACATACCATCTTAGCACACGCAACAAGCTGTTATAGACATGCCGTTAACATTTTGTAACTGGATTTTAACTGGACTTTGAGATGGGGTTGGGGTCAGGATTACACTCCTACTCATTCACATGTGAGTGTGATGGTCTCTCTACTCAATATTTGTGTCCATTTAGACTGCACAGTCAGAACCAGCTCAGGCTCCATTGTAGAAATCACACAGTACTTAAATTCTGCTTTTATGTTCACCTCTCTATAAGATCATGTGTTGGAAGCTTATTAAACCTTTGAAAGCTTTTTGAAAACATCTAATAGTTTTGATACAAGAAGTGAACTTGAAGGAATAAATAAATGGAATGTATTACTTCACATGCAGCTCAGCTGAACCATATCTGGTAGGAGTAATGGTAGTGTTGATACAGTAGGAGTAATGGTGGTGAAGGTACAGTAGGAGTAATGGTGGTGATGGTAAACAGAAATGAACACAAAAATGTTTATTGTCCAAAACATTCCCTGACAGTCCTAGAATTAAAATGGCCCCTAGTTTACAAATAGGTTCTACGCCTTTGGGACCAGTTATCTACTTGAACACAGTTAAATGTATCAATACATCCAGCAGTGTAATAGCATTTTATTTCTCTAAAATAAATGAGTGTATTACATGTAGATTTAAGCCTTAATTAATGTAACTGGATTCCATGTGAACACTTTGTTGCATTTATGTAAATACTGATTCACACCACAAGATGGGGCTGTTTGATTTCCTATTTCTGCTGTGGATAGACTATATAAAAAACATCTATTCTGTCTCTTAGAAAATGATGGGTAACAGTAACTTTACATGGCTTGAATGACTAAATGTAAGTAATGTATATCCATAGGCTCAAATACTCAAATGCATATGAAAATACAAATATATAAACTGAAGAGAGTTCAGTCAGGGACAGGACATGGTGTTCATGGTGTTCAGAGTAAACTCAGTACAAGCGTAAATTCATTACATCGAGTCTCACCCTGCACTGTGATGTTCACAGGATTACTGCTCCAAGATTCAGAATTATAAAATGATTTTCTTGCTAACATACATTTGAAGCTCTGGTTAAATTTGAAGCTCTGGTTAAATTAGTGTAATAATAAAGATGTGAAATCTTTAGATTCTGACCTCTGACTGAGACCCAGCTGTGTGGTGACTCTCCTCTCTCTGGGTGTTTACAGTAGTAGACACCCTCATCTGACTTTGAGACAGTATGGATGGTGATTTCTCCTGCAGTCTGGGTCTGGATGAGTGATCCATCTTTATATAAATCAGCTCTGAGGTGTGATGTGATAGTGGGGTGAAGTAAACAGTGTAGAGTCAGAGGATCTCCCTCAGTCACAGGATGAACAGAACTCTCCAGAATCACATCACCATCTAGAACAGAGAATTCACTTTACTCATCTTTTACAGAGAGAAGGATTCCAGCATGAATACTGAGTATTACACAACAGGGACACAGAACATTAACACAATAAAGTAGAAAGTAGAATCTCTCTCTCTCTCTCTCTCTCTCTCTCTCTCTCTCTCACACACACACACACACACACACACACACACACACACACACACACATTTCACCCAGAATATGTTAAATTAACAGATTTTCTTATTAACTCTACTTAACAGTTTTCTTAGTCAGTAACTGATAGTTCTATATATTGTGAACTATAATATAGTTATCAAACATTTCCTTTTCTCCTTAAATAGTGAGTGCATACATGCAGACTCACTGTGCACTGTGATGTTAACAGGATTGCTGCTCCCTCCAGATTCAGACTGACACCAGTACACTCCAGTGTGGGATGTGTAGAGGTATCCGATGGTGCATGTAGATCCTGTAACTGATCCCCAGAGTGATGAACAATCTGACACATTCCCACTGTGTGTGTATCCTCTCACTCTCCATCCAGGAGAGTCACTCTGTCCCTCACAGCTCAGTGAGAGAGAGTCACCACTAAAGTGTTGAGTTCTGCTGGGACTGATGATCAGAGAGTCTGGAGGAGACAGACCTTAGAAACAGAAATTATACATCACGTGTTATTATTATTGTCTTATCATAGCAGAAGTGTAGTGAACACATTTAACATGGAAAGATTACAACCAGTTTGATGCCTCCTTCGATGATTGAAAACTACTAATGACATCTAATTAATAACATATGACTAAGCTTTTGATTGTGTTTATGACAGTGATTGATGTTTCACAAACACACACACACACACACACACACACACACACACACACACACTGCTGTTGTTTGTCCTCACCAGTGATCCATAGTGGCTGTGTGTTACTGTACTGTGTCTGATAGGCTGGTTCTCCTCTCTCTGCTCTGCACACATAAACTCCTGTGTGATGTAGAGCAGCAGGACTGAGAGTGTAGGAGCCTCCAGCTCCTCTGATGCTGTCTGAGAGGATTTCAACACAATACCTCACAGAGTCATGAATGTATGTTACTGGAGTTACACATTCTCTGTAGGGAACAGCTCTGTACCAGCTGAATGTCCAGCCTGTAGCGGAGTCTCTGACCTCACAGCTTAGACTCACTGAGTCTCCTTCAGTCAGCCAGATCTGGGGAGACACACTCAGTACTGCCTGGGGTATCACTGTAACACAGCAAATACAAGTTATTGGGTGTTTAAAATCACTCACACACAATAGCAACCTTGCTATGAATGTCTATTGGCTGAATTCACAGTCCAAACTCACCTGACACAGTTAATGTAATAGCATTACTGATCTCTGAGCTCTGAGAGTCTCTTCCCCTGTACCCTCTGCAGGTGTATGTACCACTGTCATACTGTACAACAAAGTTGAATGTGTATGTATTGGATGTGACGTATGGGTAGATACTGTTGCCATCCTTATACCAGCTGTATGTCCACCCAGTGTCTCCTTCTAGCCGTATGTCACATCTGAGAGTCACAGTCTCTCCTCTGAACATGTGATTATCAGGACTTACACTCACAACAGCTTTAACATGACCTGCAGAAACATTAAACATTTGAATTCTTCATTCAGTTACTTTGAAAACAAATAAATTACACAGATATAAATCTAAATCTACCACACCAGTCAGTGCTGTCTGGTCCTGCACATGTTTTAATACTAAATAAATTCATTAATTATAAAATACATACACTAAAATGCTAAATGTGTAAATTAATACATTTAAAATAGCATTTTTTCATAAATGTCTCATTACATCATTCCATCATACCATGTTTCATCTAATAGTTGAATAGAGTTAATAATGGCAGTTTGGGTTTTAAATAATATATAAACAAAATATAAATCACCTTGAGCAAGTCCAGCTTGAACAAATGAAATCAGCACTATAAACATAAAAGAGGGAACATATGAATATGAACAATGAAATCATTAATTTATTAAAAAACACAATTAAAAAAAACACATTTTAAAAACAGTAAAAATAAAAGTATGTACAACTGTTCATTTAAATAAAAAAACAAAACAAGACACTTTAACATGCTAGATAACTTTTAATAAATTTTCATTTAAACTCAAAGGGAGTGGAGAAAGTGACCAAAATAGAGAAAGAAACGAATCTTTCACGATAAAACACATTTAGTGTAGTTTAGAGTGCTGAAGATTTTGAACACAAGGGGGCGTCAGTGATTTATGTTTCTGTGGACAGTGGTGTGTGCTGTGGTATGAGCAGATTCACTACTGCTGTTTCACAGTTCCACAATGTCTGTTACTTATGGACATCCTATCCAGCATTCTCTAAGTGTTTAGAGGGTTTATGAAGAATGAACACACTGTGTAACGTGGAGCGATAGAGAGCTGGATGCAGACACTGAGAAGAGCGAGATTTATTAAGGGCAAATCCAGAATCTGGGTCATTAAGACAGTCCAGGGTCATAGCACTGATACGAACAGATCCAGGAAATATATTAAACAAAAAGTACAAAATCTGGAAAATAAATCAACAGGCAAACCGAGAGAAAACAGGGTACAGATACACAGACAACAAGGCAGAACCCAGAACACTGACTGAATAAACGAAAACAAGACAAGAGCTCAGACAACAGCTTAGTACAAACACAATGAGCAGATAACGGCTAGAACAACCACCAGCAAGACACTGAGGAAAACACTGGGTTTAAAAACACAACCTAACAAGGTAGAAACGAGGAACAGGGGAAACTAATGAAGGCCAGAGAACTAAACGAGGGGCTGAACTAACGAAACCAAAACAAGGAATCACATATGGAAATGAAATCCATGGAAATCACATGGAAATGAAAATCAGGATGGAAACAGAAACTGAAAGCAGGTGAATGCAGTGACGCTCAGGATCGTAACACTGATTCACAAATCTGCTGAATTTGTGAATTTGTTTCTGAGATTCGTGTATAGGATTAATTGTTAAATAGTCATGCAGTATTAATGGGACAAAATAAAAGTGTTTGTGAGATGTTCCATGACTGTAGAACTGTTGTTCTCCATCTCCCCATTTCTGCTGATAACATGAAGCTCTGAAAAAGAATCCAGTGGAGTTCTGTGTGTTGAGGTTCATGTCACAGTGTTTCCTTTCATATCTATAAAATGAAGAGTCTCTCTTGTGTCAGGCTGATTACAGCCAGACTATGTTGGTCAAGATCATTCTTCCGCCTCTTAATATAAGTGTTTTCATTTATATTACAAAAAGCAAACGGTTAATAATGTTTGTCTTGGTCATTTCCTGTTGATCGTCACCTTCCTTTATTGTTTACTCACATTACATTTGTTGAAGTTACAGTATTTTTACACATTTAGTCTGTTAAAATCTTAATATACACAGTAGGTTACATTGTTCCATCACACTGTTGTAGGTCTTAATTTACACAAATACACAAAACAGTCCAAGCAGTGGATGTTATCTGCTGATTTTCTACAGGGTTTGTTTGTACTCTGTACTGAACTGTTTCAACACCACACAGCATGTAGGTTTTCCCACTTATATCTGTGGTCATTCTTTGGGTTTGCTGTACTCTACTGACTTCTCTATTCCTAAATTATGTTGCTGTGACCCAAATCCCAAATATACAGACTCTCCAGTTTCTATAGTGATAGTGATGTCATGTCTGTCAACCCTGTGTAGGTAGTTAGGAGTCTTAGGGTTCTTCTTCACCCCACACTTTCATTTGAACCTCATGTTAGATCACTCACTAAATCTGTTTATTTCTCCTCTAAAACTCTACTCCATGGTTTCAGTAGCTCTAGTGTTGACCATTGTAATCCTCTCTTCACTGGTCTTACTGTTAAACTCTGACAAACTCATCTGCTAGAGTCGTAAGCCTCCATATCACTTCCGTGTTTCATCAGATACACTGATGTGTAGAAGTACACTCGTAACTGGTCTGTTCCCATATTGAGCACAAATATGTACAAGAACGTCTCCTCCTTCTCTCCAGCCCTGTACATCAAAGAGAACCCTTTCCATAACACATCTGGATACAGTGAGAACACCTGAGCACATGGAAGTGAAACTCTGATCCTCCCTTCTGAAGGAACTACACAACTAACTCACATAATCTCATCAGTCAGGCTCCTCAGACTGCACATTACCAACTTAATACAGCACCTCTGACTCTAATGAAGACATAAAGAGAACATTTACTCACAGAGCACCACAGGGAGTGGACTGAGCGCCATGCTGTCCCAGTAATGATGGACTGACTGAGTGACTGTGTGTGTTAGTCTCAACACTTCCTGTTTTCTCAGAATTATTGCGAGTTCTTATAATGAGGTTATTTTAAGTTTCTTTACTATATGTGGTGTGTGTGCAAGCACATTTCTGAGAAAGAGAGAGAGCGAGAGGGGGGAGAGTGAGAGGAAGAGAACAAGCGAGGGAGAGAGAGAGAGAGAGAGAGAGAGAGAGAGCGAGAGAGAGGGGGGAGAGTGAGAGGAAGAGAACAAGAGAGAGAGAGAGAGAGAGAGAGAGAGAGAGAGAGAGAGGAGGCCATGGTTTCCATTTTATATTAAGTGCCTCCACTGTGTGGTGTGTATGTTGGACACAGTGAGGCCATAATTATTCATCATAATTATTATAAAGAATATTATTAATTTGAACTCATTTATTTAATGTAAATGTGTTGAATACACATTTGCAGGACCTCCATGCTGGGGGAGGGAACAGGAGGCAGCGCTGATCCACTTCTCTCCCCTGGAGCAGTTTGTCCTGCTCCAGCACACAAGGGTAGCAGTCAGAGGAAGAGCACTAGAGAATTCCTCAGGGTGTCACACAGGGACAGACACACGTGTTCTAGTATCAAGCCCTCATCACTCAGACACCACAGTAAGATGATCACACTCTAAACACTTTAACACCAGATCCATGCAAACTCAACACAAAGTTTGTGGAGAGTAGAAAAGAGAATGTGCAGGTGAAAGAAGAGAGAATTAATTCTGCTTCTGTACACTTTAAATGAATGTTATTAAACATCACTGAGTATCAGTAACATGAAGTAGAGAGCAGGTCACTATTTATCACCTCTAACAGTCCATAACACCCACCACCCTGCACTTCCTCCCTCTGCTACACAGCTGAAATAGAACAGAAACCACAACACTCACCTCCCTCTGAACTCATGCCTCCATTTTATTAATGTGTGTGTGTGTGTGTGTGTGTGTGTGTGTTTGTGTGTGTGTGCGTGTCTGTGTGTGTGTGTGTGTGTGTGTGTGTGTGTGTGTCCAGGGGATTTTGTGGGGTATTAATAATCTCTGTAGAGTCTTTGTTGTTGTTTTTGAGACACAGAGGTACATAAAGATGAATGATAGATGGTAACTACAGGTTTGACGTTAAAGATAGTAGATAAGTATTTGGAGACTTGTTTGAGGCTCCATTTACTCTTGAACTCACTGTGCTGAGATGCCTCTTGTGGCTCTCAGTGGTACTACATTTTATATCCTTCTATTTACCCTTCACAGAACTTAGAATAGAACACACCATACAACTCTATCATACAGGTGTACACCTCTATCATACAGGTGTACTGCTCTATGTTACAGGTGTACAGCTCTATGTTACAGGTGTACAGCTCTATGTTACAGGTTTACACCTCTATCATACAGGTGTACAGCTCTGTGTTACAGGTGTACACCTCTATCATTTTGATGCCTTTTATAACCTGCTATTCTTGAAGGTGCAGTTGTGCAAATGTGATTTAATTATATAATTACACTTTTATGCACAGCCTGGTCAAAAAAAAGGTCACACACTCTAATATTTCGTTGGACCGCCTTTAGCTTTGATTACGGCATGCATTCACTGTGGCATCATTTCCACAAGCTTCTGCAATGTTACAGCATTTATTTCTGTCCAGAGTTGCATTCATTTTTCCCCAGTATTGATTATGGGAGATTTGGTCCACTGCGCAAAGTCTTCTCCTGCACATCCCAAAGATTCTCAATGGGGTTCAGGTCTGGACTCTGTGGTGGCCAGTCAATGTTTGAAAATGATGTCTCATGCTCCCTGAACCACTCTTTCACAATTTGAGCCCGATGAATCCTGGCATGGTCATCTTGGAATGTGCTCGTGCCATCAGGGAAGAAAAAATCCATTGATGGAATAATCTGGTCGTTCAGTATATCTGGTAGTCAGCTGACCTCATTCTGTGGGCACATAACGTTGCTGAACCTAGACCTAACCAACTGCAGCAACCGCAGATCATAGCACTGCCCCCACCAGCTTGTAAGGTAGGCACTAGGCATGATGGGTGCATCACTTCAGCCGCGTCTCTTCTTACCCTGATGTGCCCATCACTTTTATTACCAGTAAGATTAATGGGGACTTTTATTACCAGTAAGGTTAATGGGGACTTTTATTAACAGTTAACATGTGTACAGGTCCTGGTTCCTCCTCCTCCTCCTCCAGTCTCTGTTACAGTCTGAGAACCTTCAGCAAACACAGATCCAGCACTGATAGAAACATAAGAGAAGCTCCTTATAATGGGCTTTTATTAACAGTATAGTTAATGGGGACTTTAATTTACAGTATATGTTTATGGGGACTTTTATTAATGGTATAGGTAATGGAGGATTTTATTTGTAAATGTAATAGGGTCTTTTATTAACAGTATGGTTAATGGGGACTTTTATTGACAGCATGGTTACTGGGGGCTTTTACAGCATAGTTAATTTGGGCTTTTCATTAACAGTATGGGACTTTTAACAGTAAAGTTAATGGGGACTTTTTTATTACCAGTATAGTAGTTAATCAGGACTTTTATTAATGGTAAAGGTAATGGGGACTTTTTTCTTAACAGAGTAGTTAATGGGGACTTTTATTAACAGTATATTTAATGGGGACTTTTATTAATTATATAGTTAATGGGGACTTTTATTAACAGTAATGTTAACAGTAAAGTGTCTTTCTCAGCCAGTTCCATCCAGCAGATTGTGCACCAGCAATCATTCTCACAAACACACCCAGACTCAGTGTTACTCACTACTGCCCCTCTATATCTGATGCATATTTGAATATTTGATGTCCTGTGTATAATTACACATTCTGAACCCAGACTTACTCAAGCACTGCATCTATAAATCTTTAAATGATATAATAGGGCTTAATTAGGCACTTAAATGTTAATGTTTTAATGTTTAAATTCAATGGGTCAACAGACTAGTAGGTTAACGCTAGCTAACCTAACCTAGGTTCCCTTAGTGTTGTTGGACCCTATTAGACAGCGTGTAACATTAATAGATGTGCTCAGTATTGTTGTAACATTACGTTTACATTAAGTGTATATCACAGAAGAGTATGTAGCTCAGTGGTAGAGTGCATGCTTTCCATCTATGAGGCTTTGGGTTTAGTCTCCATATAAGCTTTTCAGATCATTCATTATCTTTTGAAAATGTATTTTTAGTTAATCACTCCTGTAACGCTGGTACACTGTAGACACACAACAGCTTTAGCTGATTAAAAAGAAAAAACATCCCTCTTGTCCAGTGACGCCTTGTCTCCTCGTCTCGCCTGTAATACAGATTATATCAGTTCAGTCAAACTCGTGGGGATGAACTGACGTCTCTAACGTCATTTACAGCGTTTTAGCGCTACACGACCCAAAGAACATCCTGATTTAGCTGAAGAAAAGCACGAAATGTTGTTGAAATGACGGCTTATCGCTCAGTGTTCGGTTCTCGTATAATAATATATATTATATCTCATCAATATCTCGTATAATAATATATAATATATCTCATCAATATCTCGTATAATAATATATATTATATCTCATCAATATCTCGTATAATAATATATAATATATCTCATCAATATCTCGTATAAAAATATATATTATATCTCATCAATATCTCGTATAATAATATATATTATATCTCATCAACATCTCGTATAATAATATATAATATATCTCATCAATATCTCGTATAATAATATATATTATATCTCATCAATATCTCGTATAATAATATATATTATATCTCATCAATATCTCGTATAATAATATATATCTCATCAATATCTCGTATAATAAGATATAATATTATATCTCATCAATATCTCGTATAATAATATATAATATATCTCATCAATATCTCGTATAATAATATATATTATATCTCATCAATATCTCGTATAATAATATATATTATATCTCATCAACATCTCGTATAATAATATATAATATATCTCATCAATATCTCGTATAATAATATATATTATATCTCATCAATATCTCGTATAATAATATATATTATATCTCATCAATATCTCGTATAATAATATATATCTCATCAATATCTCGTATAATAAGATATAATATTATATCTCATCAATATCTCGTATAATAATATATATTATATCTCATCAATATCTCGTATAATAATATATATTATATCTCATCAATATCTCGTATAATAATATATATTATATCTCATCAATATCTCGTATAATAATAAAACTCTCTCCCAGCCACAAGAGGCCTCAAACAAGTTTCCAAACACTTATCTACTATCTTTAACATCAACCCTGCAGTTACCATCCATCACTCATCTTTATGTACCTCTGTGTCTCAAAAACAACAACCAAGACTCTGTAGAAGCAATAGATTATTAATACCCCACAACATCCCCTGGACACACACACACCCACACACACACATGCACACAAACACACACACACACACACACACACACATACAAACACACACCCATTTCACACACACACACACACACACACACACACACACACACACACACACACACACACACATACACACACACACACACACACACACATACAAACACACACCCATTTCACACACACACACTCACACACACACACACACACACACACACACATACAAACACACACCCATTTCACACACACACACACACACACACACACACACACACACACACATAAATAAGTCTGCATCCAGAGGGAATTAACAGCACGTTGCAGGGTTAGTGGTCTGCAGACACAGGCAGGCCATTAAAACTAACTTGGTTCATTTTATTCATTAATTTTCTTTGTTAATTCTTTTTTTAATTTTAATCAACTGGCAGTTAATTAAAGCACAATGAAGGATCCTCAAAATAGTTTTATTGACTTTTAAAAAAAAAATCTTTAATTGAGAAATATTCAAGTGATTAAAGTAAATAAAAGTTATGAGTCTTAAACGATGACATACTACCCAGTCTTTAATGTCTGCTCTGCTCCGCTGCCGGTCATGTACTGATCATGTACTCAAACGTGCATATGGGTCTCGGTTGTGTGTCTCTCTCTCTCACTCACCCCTCCCACTCTCTCCCATTTGCTGATTCTCTAAGAAGTCACCTCCTGAAAAGTCCATTTTTAAATTGACTTTATTGAGACAATTCAATTCAATACAAACACTCCTCACAAACAATATCACAAAAACCTCACAAACAATATCCACCGGAGGACCCAGACTACCTTCACTCTATACATTGTTATACATTAACAATTAACAATACCATTTACATCTGTAAATTAGGTATACATCATCCATTTATAGATCCAAAAGAGTCCAAGGAAATGTCTTTTTTTCCTCTCATATCAATCGTCTTCAACCTTTTTAACTCACACATGATCTGTTTAAACACTGTTTCTGGTATTATACATTGCTCAATAATCATCTTACATCGTGTTTTCCAAATCTTCGAATTTATCACACAAACAATCATCCAACAGAAGTCCTTCACATTCTCAAATTCTCATTAAACACTCCATACATAATACTTTCCTGTTACGACCCCATTTAAGCCCAATACCAATACCAAACCCAAAACCCAATACTCCTCAAAAGTCCTCACCCTGTCATGCAGTAAAAACGTTCTGACAAAATTTGATAAATAGCCTCTCACCCATCCCACTCCCTCCCATTGTCTGATTCTCTAAGAAGTCACCCCCCCCCCCCCCCCCCCCCCCGGGAATCTCGGGAGAGATTCATGAGCTTTTGATGTATCAACTGGTTTATGCTGCAAAACTATTTCAGCCTGATCGATATGTTATTTAACAAAACATGTTTCAAGTGTTTAAATGATTCTTTAAAAGTGAGGCTCTCTAAGTTTGAAGTGGATATTCGATACCCATGCAAAGAAGGTAGTGTCACGTGTCAAAGGGAAACCGAGCCCGGTGTTGCTGCCGTGAGCAATAACCCCACCCCCACCCCGCCCATCTAATATAAATAGGGGGGGCGGGGCATTACAGCCTGAAACGATGAGTATAGAAACAGGAATGATATTCTGTACTCCAACAATGAACTCATATGATGATGAAGTGGCTCTTGCAGGTGTGAATGACAGTGAGAGTGGACCCTCTGAAACAAGCTTTTGTGAAAACATGAACAACAATAAAACCAATGGGTGCATCAACGCACCGGTGCTGACGGTCGTTCGAGCTATGATTGGGAATCTGATGTATAGAATTATTGATGAATATATGAGAGAAAACTGGTACGGTTGTGCTATTGACCATCCTAGTCAGCACACATGCCTGTACGATCCGGATGAATCCTATTTCAGCCTCAACGCACCTAAGCTGAGCAAGCCGTGGTTCATACACACTCTAGCCAGAGCTTTGAAGCTGTGCGGCATTCAGATACCTCCATCCTCTAGCAAGATCCAGGCAATCGCTGAGGTAGTGGTAACCGACCTGCAGGAAGAACAGAATATCAAATCCACTCTCAAAGAGTTCGTAGAAAAAAACGATAGCGTGTGCGAGGAGCAGGTACACGACGACGTCGTGGACTACTGGAAGCTGCACGAAAACCTGAACCCTGGTACTCGGGCCAAATGGGAATCCGCCTGGACACCAGAGCCGGTCCTTCATCTTGTTATTTCTCATATCATTGAAAACCCAAATGAATGTAAAAACAGGCATATATTATGTATATTCACCTATGTAATAGATGTATGTGTTTTGAAACTAAGTAACGATGAAAAGGTTGATGTATATAAAACCTTTGATTGCATGCTTTCATTTTTAATTGAACGTAACGTAAACATAACCTCTTTTGCTGAAAAGATGTTTATAAAACCATAATCCATTCTAGCACTCTCTTCATTGTGTTTCAATCATTTCACCATGACTGAACGTCTGCTGAAAAATATTTATTTCACTCCTTCAAACCCGGGATCCTATGGAGGGGTCGAGAGTCTGCAAAGGTCCGTGGTGGATGAAATCGGTAAAAGGGTTGGTGATGAGGAAATCAAAATGAAGTGAACGAAGCAAATTCCTTCATGGTGTTTAAAACCCTGTATGGGATGTTTCAAACGAAAAAGGTGGAAAAACTAAGATTGAAGTTTAGAGTCGGCGATACCTTCAGAATTTCATGATTAAAAAGACATTTTGAGAAAGGGTACGAGCAGAACTTTACAGATGAGTATTTTACCCTTTCTGAATGTTTGCAATATACAATATATGTATACAAATTACGGGATTCTGATGGGGAAAATATAGATGGGACCTTTTGTGAACAGGAGCTGCAAACGATTTTAGTGGGAAAAGACAAAGCCTTTAAAATAGAAAAAAAAATCTATATGAAAAAACTAGGAACTGAAGAAAGATGTGCTTGATCAAGTGGGTTGGGTGGCCCGATAAATTTAACTCCTGGATTCCGTCCGAGGACGTCTTTCAAATTGTGAAAGGTTAAAAGGGGGGGTGCTAAATCAAAATGAAATTATAATACGATCACCATTGAAAAGAACGGATTCTACGTGACTCTACCGAGCAACGCCTCCAAAGACATTTACCCCGATAATAAGATTTCGTGCTACACAAACACATTTCTGAAACCTATAGAGTTGGTAGGCGGATGGGAGGACACACTCACCGAGGTGCAATACCCGTACACATGGTACTCGATGAAGGAGCAGGACACTGAAAGTGTCTTTTTTGTTCAACTCTCTGCAGAAGGAGAAAATGGTATGGTATTTACATTTCTTTTGAACCATGGGTATTATAAGAGTATAGAACATCTGGTTAAGGAAATTAATAAGCAGAAAAAAGTTTAGCTCTTGATCTAAAAATAGATTACCAACCCGTGAAAAACAAAATTCGTCTGATGACTAACAAACCCTATTCGCTATGGACTCAAGGAAACCTTTCACACATTCTGGGCTGGATTATAAACCTCTCACACGTGACGAGCTAGAAGCACCGTTCCCCGCCTACATTCACGCGGGGTTTTAGACCATGTTTATATATACGGATATTATACAATATCAGAGAGTAGGGGACAGTTTTGTTCCTTTGCTGAGATGTGTACATATATCTTATTATCGGGATGGTTGACAATGAGGCTTACAGCGGAGCCTGCCATAAAAATCCTTTTAATTTTATACACTATGACACAGAGTTTATCGCTCTCAATATCGACGGAACGCAGCATCCAGCAAAACCGTATCAACCCAATTTTCAGTCCGGGGACGTGGTCTGTGAATATTATTCATTAATTCAAGCTTCATGAAAACAGCTTAAAGATCAGGCTATGTCCATCAATCGGCAAGAATACGCTGCTGTATATAGCCTTATAGCTTTTAATCTATCCCCAGATGATGATTGCGGGCAGCATTTGTCGTTAATAAAGTCGGGTAATATGAGACGGGAACTCAGATTTAAAGACCCGCTCCCGAGGACCATAAATCTCGTTGTCTACCCCAATTTTGACAGTATTTTGGAAAGTAACAATCGCCGCAACACACTCATTGATTATCAATAAAATAAATAACATGGACACCAGAGAGCTCACGAATGTAATGAGAAGCTGTCGTGATCTGGAGAGGATCTTTTGCGATATGGTTCCGTGCGACCAGCTGCCCAGGTTTAAGATGAGACGATTCCCTGCTTATA
The DNA here is from genome assembly GCF_041902795.1 of Electrophorus electricus. Classification (NCBI taxonomy): domain Eukaryota; kingdom Metazoa; phylum Chordata; class Actinopteri; order Gymnotiformes; family Gymnotidae; genus Electrophorus; species Electrophorus electricus. The sequence goes on along the minus strand of NC_137517.1, from coordinate 17,731,182 downwards.
CATAGTGAACACTCACCCCAGTGACATGCTTGGAGAACCCTGGTTAGCTATGCATCTCAACGACAAAACCTCAGGAGAATTTTTTGATTCATTAGGAAACTCACCAAGCTCCGAACTTTTCCCTCATTTGACTTTAGTCGTGTAGACATTTTAAATTATTTTATTTTATTTTTTTTTCAATATTTTAAAGCTTTTTTCTTAGGAATGTACACCGCAGGGGTCACCCAGGAAAACACGCTTGACCTAAGGCGAAGCTCTTCTGGCGTCTGAGCTTTCAAGTCAACAAATAAATACTCGTAAGGTCTAGAGGTGGCGTCTTGAAAACATTCCACAAAATATTTGGCATTTCCCGGATACATCTGAAAAGCCAATACGCTGATCTGTGACTTTTCTCTGGCGTTCTTAAATAAAATCATGTAGTTTAGGTTCCTGTGATGAGTATATTTTGTAAAAGCCTTTTCTACTTCTTCGTTATTACTGGCGTTATTCATCAAATCGTCTAGAATTAGAAGGTTAGTCTTGCTGAAGGGAAACAGTTCATCATCACAGAAAGATTCTAGTATTCAAAATTAATGTTTATTTTGTTCATCAGCTCATCATACAGAGGTGCCAACACGTATAACACCATACAATGTTATAAAGAACGTTAGACAATGTCTCATTCAAGTAATGTTTTGATGAAAAAAATATTTTCTGCTATTGCTAGGAATGCAAACGATACATGAAAATAGTACTTGCATTCTAGCATCAAAACAATGAGTTACAGACATTTTACAATTACACACACACACAAAAAAAATAAATCCTATATACAATCAGATTCTTAATACTCGTACAGCAGAGTCCTGAAATCGGGCAACAAAACAAGTTTGTCATAAACAATCCTGAATCTTTTCATTTGTAATTTGTTTTTCAAGAGAAAGCCTTTTTTTTAATCTCTCACGATTTAATTTTGGGTGGACGTAACTACTCTAGTCTGATGTGTGTTTAGTCAACCAGATCTGTCAGAGATTTCAGGTTTACGAGTTTGAATAGTTTAAAGTGATACCTTTGGCTTTCATTGTTGTTTTACCTTTGAGTGTGTGTGTGTGTGTGTGTGTGTGTGTGTGTGTGTGTGTGTGAGTGTATGTGTGTGTGTGTGAGTGTGTGTGTGTGTGTGTGTGTGTGTGTGTGTGTGTGTGTGTGTGTGTGAGTGTGTGTGTGAGTGTGTGTGTATATATGTTTGTGTGTGTGTGTGTGCTAATCAGACCTTCTCTCATCACTGTAAGTAGTTACATTGCCATATACGGACACTGTTTGTTTCTGTACTCCAGCACACTAAATGTAAAATGAATCTACCATAACTGTTACCGTGCAGAACCTCGAGGGTATTTGCCTCTACACTGAGTGAACCATACAGGAACCACACACCCTTCTTTAGTTTTCTCTAGTTTTTCTAATCAGAACGGTGTGGCTGTCCGGCTGCTTGTACAGTAGACTACACCATGTGCCCGTGTAATATGTGTGTGGAAGACATTAGGAAATAAAATGATCTCTAGACACATTAACTCTTATTTACCATCACCTGTCTTGCTGCTGACAGGACAGACATATCTCGACTGCAACATAACAGGGTTTTCTAACTCTGCAGGAATTGTATAGTGACTGCTGTCCCTTAGAGGAACTTGGACTCAGTAGTGGACCAAAAGTCCATCGCACACACAACTTCATTTAAAAGCTTTTGATTGGTCACTTGTATTGTTTGTAATCAGTGTAATAAAAGCCAATACTATCAAAGCCACTGCTACATGATGGAATATGATTTCTATATAACAAACATATTTTTTCACAGCATTTAGCAACACACAATTTTAACTGAGTACAGTTAACTGAGTATAAGTTGAGCGTTAAGGGTCTTGCTCAGGGGCCCAACAATGGTAACTTGGCAATGAATGTTGAACCAGCAACCTTCCAATTACAAGTCTACCTTAACCACTGAGCTAGATTTTCTCTTCCTTTTGTTTGATGTTCCAGAGAGCTGAAGACTGAGCTGAAGTTAAGGGGAAACAGAGTCAGCCATTTAAAATCTACCACATTAATAAGACTTAGAAAATCTAGCACACATTAACATTAACAACGATTATTATAAGAGAACCGAACACTGAGCGGTAAGCCGTCACTTCAACAGCATTTCGTACTTTTCTTGAGGTAAATCAGGACGTTATTTGGGTCGTGTAGCGCTAAAACGCTGTAAATGACGTTAGAGACGTCAGTTCATCCCCACGAGTTTGACTCAACTGATATAATCTGTATGGCGCACTGTCTCCCTCTAGTGGTAAGAACAGGGTATTACAGGCGAGACGAGACAAGGCGTCAGTGGACAAGAGGGATGTTTTTTTCTTTTTAATCAGCTAAAGCTATTGTGTGTCTACGGTGTATTTAACTAAACAATATTTTCAAAAGATAATGAATAATATTATTAATATTATAATATGATTGCCGGTGCATAACCTGCTGGATGGAACTGGCTGAGAAAGACGCTTCACTGTTAACATTACTGTTAATAAAAGTCCCCATTAAAATTACTGTTAATAAAAGTACCCAATAACTACAATGTTAAGGAAAAAGTCCCCATTACTTACACCATTAATGAAAGTCCAGATTAATTACTATAATGGTAATATAAAAGCCCCCATTAACCATAATGTTAATAAAAGTCCCCATTACATTTACAAATAAAATACTCCATTATCTAAAAGTCCCCATTAACTATTTACTCTATTATCTTTACTATTAATTAAAAAAACCCATTAACTATACCGTGTCCCCCAATTATCTAATTTGTAAATTAAAGTCTTGATTAACGATACTGTTAATAAAAGTCCCCAATTAACTATAATGTAAATAAAAGTCCCCATAAACTATATTATTAATAAAAACCCATTATAAGGAGCTTCTCTTGTGTTTCTATCAGCACTGGATCTGTGTTTGCTGAAGGTTCTCAGACTGTAACAGAGACTGGAGGAGGAGGAGGAGGAACCAGGACCTGTACACATGTTAACTGGTAATAAAAGTGCCCATTAACTTTACTGTTAATAAAAGTACCCATTAACCTTACTGGTAATAAAAGTGCACATTAACCTTACTGGTAATAAAAGTCCCCATTAACCTTACTGGTAATAAAAGACCACATTAACTATACCATTAAAAAAAGTCCTGATTAACTATATCATTAATAAAAGTCAGGGAATCAGGCCCTGTACACACGTCTGCAGACCACTGAGTGAAACACACACCAGCTCTACATCACAGGGAAACAAGACTTGCTCACTCTTACAACACACGTGTAAATGACATGAAAGGATTGGAATGATTTAATTATATAAAAGGCATCAAAATACTAAGACGTGTATGATAGAGTTGTACACCTGTAACATAGAGCTGTACACCTGTATGATAGAGCTGATGATATGTTCTATTCTAAGTTTTGTGAAGGGTAAATAGAAGGATATAAAATGTAGTACCACTGAGAGCCACAAGAGGCATCTCAGCACAGTGAGGTCAAGAGTAAATGGGGCCTCAAACAATTTTCCAAATACTTATCTACTATCTTTAACATCAACCCTGCAGTTACCATCCATCACTCATATTTATGTACCTCTGTGTCTCAGAAACAACAACAAAGACTCTGTAGAAGCAATAGATTATTAATACCCCAAAACATCCCCTGGATACACACACACACACACACTCACACACACACACACACACACACACACACACAAACATACACACACACACACTCACACACACACACACACAAACACACACATGCACATGCACACACAGACACACACACACACGCACGTGCACGCGCGCGCGCGCACGCACACACACACACACACACGTCACACACACACATGCGCGCGCATGCGCACACACACACACACACACATACACGCACACACACACACACACACACACATGCATGCACAAACACTAATGCACCCAAATACGCACCCGTACACACACACACACACACAAACACACATGCACGCACACACACACGCAAGCACAAACACATATGCACGCACAAACACACATGCACCCTAATACACACACGCACACACACAAACAGAAATAACATAAATGGAGGCATGAGTTCAGAGGGAGGTGAGTGATGTGGTTTCTGTTTTATTTCAGCTGTGTAGCAGAGGGAGGAAGTGCAGGGTGGTGGGTGTTATGGACTGTTAGAGGTGATAAATAGTGACCTGCTCTCTACTTCATGTTACTGATACTCAGTGGTGTTTAATAATATTCATTTAAAGTGTGCAGAATCAGACTTAATTCTCTCTTCTTTCACCTGCACATTCTCTTTTCTACTCTCCACAAACTTTGTGTTGAGTTTGCATGGATCTGGTGTTAAAGTGTTTAAAGTGTGTGTGTGTGTGTGTGTGTGTGTGTGTGTGTGTGTGTGTGTGTGTGTGTGTGTGTGTGTGTGTGTCTTTGAGATAGAGAAGTAAAATGTAAGATCATTATGGAAAGAGGAAAGAACTGGAACCACACAGTCTGAAAAATGGAAACCATGGCCTCTTCTCTCTCTCTCTCTCTCTCTCTCTCTCTCTCTCTCTCTGCCCCCTCGCTCTATGTCTATCTCTCAGTATTTCTCTCTTTCTCAGAAGTGTGCTTTGACTAGAGAACACAGGAAGTGATGAGTCTTTAACACACACAGTCACTCAGTTTGTCCATCATTACTGGGACAGCATGGTGCTCAGTCCACTCCCTGTGGTGCTCTGTGAGTAAATGTTCTCTTTATGTCTTCATTAGAGTCAGAGGTGCTGTATTAAGTTGGTAATGTGCAGTCTGAGGATCCTGACTGATGAGATTATGTGAGTTAGTTGTGTAGTTCCCTCAGAAGGGAGGATCAGAGTTTCACTTCCATGTGCTCAGGTGTTCTCACTGTATCCAGATGTGTTATGGAAAGGGTTCTGTTTGATGTACTGGGCTGGAGAGCAGGAGGAGAAGTTCTTGTACATGTTTGTACTCAAAATGGGAACAGACCAGTTACCAGTGTACTTCTACACATCAGTGTAGCTGATGAAACACAGAGGTCATATGGACGCTTACGACTCTAGCAGATGTGTTTGTCAGAGTTTAACAGTAAGACCAGTGAAGAGAGAATTACAATGATCAACACTAGAGCTACTGAAACCATGGAGTAGGGTTTTAGAGGAGAAATAAACAGATTTAGTGAGGGATCTAACATGAGGTTCAAGTGAAAGTGTGGGGTGAAGAAGAACCCCAAGATTCATAACTACCTACACAGGGTTGACAGCCATGACATCACTATCACTATAGAAACTTGACAGTCTGTATATTTGGGATTTGGATCATACCAACATAATTTAGGAATTGAGAAGTCCGTAGAGTACAACAAACCCAAAGAATGACCACAGATATGAGTGGGAAAACCTACATGCTATGTGGTGTTGAAACAGTTCAGTTCACTACAAACAAACCCGGTAGAAAATCAGCAGATAACATCCACTGCTTGGACTGTTTTGTGTGTTTGTGTAAATTAATAACTACAACAGTGTGATGGAACAATGTAACCTACTGTGTATATTAAGATTTTAACGGACTAAATGTGTAAAAATACTGTAACTTCAACAAATGTAATGTGAGTAAACAATAAAGTAAGTTGATGATCAGCAGGAAATGACCAAAACATTTTTGTATTATAAACGGACACACTTATATTAAGAGAGGGAAGAATGATCTTGACCAACATAGTCTGGCTGTATGACACAAGAGAGACTCTTCATTTTATAGATATGAAAGGAAACCCTGTGACATGAACCACAACACACACAGCTGAACACTGACCCAGTAACTCAGCTGTAGCACCAACCTCAGTCTCGCTGCTGAACACAAGCTCAATTCACAGACAAAACCTCCCAACAAAGGACCCACTCCTCACACTCACTCAACCAGGAAAAACAACACCTACCACCCCTAACAAAGGACCTACTCCTCACACTCACTCAACCAGGAACACCAACACCTACCCCCTAACAAAGGATCCACTACCACACGAATATGTCATATTAGCAGAGAGACGGCACACACACAACTCCACTGGATTCTTTTTCAGTGCTTCATGTTATCAGCAGAAATGGGGAAATGCAAAACAACAGTTCTACAGTCCTGGAACAGCTCACAAAACCTTTTATTTTCTCCCATTAATATTGCATGACTATTTAATAATTTAAGGCCATACATGAATCTCAGAAACAGATTCACAAATTCAGCAGATTAGCAAATCAGTGTCACGATCCCGAGCATCGCTGCATTCACCTGCTTTCTGTTTCTGTTTCCAGCCTGGATTTCATTTCCATGTGATTCCATGTGATGCCAGCAATAGTGAATCTGCTCATCCCACAGCACACACCACTGCCCACAGAAACATAAATCACAGACGCCCCCTTGTGTTCAAAACCTTCTGCACTCTAACATTCTCTAAACATGTTTTATCATGAAAGATTCATTTCTTTCACCTTTTATTGGAAGTTTGTGAAAACATCAGTCAGTTTCCCCAATCCCTTTGAAGCGTAGGTTAGATGAACAATTATACAGTGTTAACCAGAATGTTAAGATGGTTTTATTTAAATGAACAATTATAAATACTTTTATTTTAATTGTGTCTAAAATGTTTTGCTCTGATGTGTTTTTTAATAAATTAATTATTTCATTGTTCATATTCATATGTTCCCTGTTTTTATGTTCATAGTGCTGACTTCATTTGTTCAAGCTGGACTTGCTCAAGGTGATTTATATTGTTTACTTTTTCTATATTTTATGTACAAGTTTGATTTATATATTAATGTTAATCCACTCTGTGTAATATGATTTTAAAAACAGCTGTGAAGGTAAATAACTAAAGTGGAGTGTGTTATTGTTCTTTCTTCTGACATTGACTGTAATGTCCTTGGATAAAACCCAAACTGCCATTATTAAGTCTAGTCAGCTTTTTCATGAAACATGGAATGATGTCGTTAGATATTTTTGGAAAATTTGCTATTTAAAATTTATTCATTTACACCTTTACCATTTTATAATATGTATTTTATAATTATTGGATTTATTTAGTATTAAAAACATGTTCCGGACCAGACAACAGTGACATATGTGATAGATTTAGATTTAGATCTGTGCAATTTATTTGTTTTTAAAGTAACTGCATGAAGAATTCAAATGTTTAATGTTTCTGCAGGTCATCCTAAAGCTGTTGTGAGTGTAAGTCCTGATAATCACGTGTTCAGAGGAGAGACTGTGACTCTCAGATGTGACATACGGCTAGAAGGAGACACTGGGTGGACATACAGCTGGTATAAGGATGGCAACAATTCCTACCCACACACCACATACAATCCATACATGATCAGCTCTGTTACACAGTATGACAGTGGTACATACACCTGCAGCGGGTACAGGGGAAGAGACTCTCAGAGCTCAGAGATCAGTAATGCTGTTCCATTAACTGTGTCAGGTGAGTTTGGACTATTTCTCTCATAGCGCATGATAAGATCACTGTGATTTAATGAAAATTAAACTTGAACTAAATGTAAACCTTTTGTTCAAATAAACTCTTTGTAGTCAGTAGCATAATATACACTGAGTCCACATGCATTCAGTCACTTGCTGAGGGCAAAACTGAAACTATAACTGTGCTTTTACACTGCTGTTACAAAACTGTTTAAGTGACATAAAAGAGCATCACAGTCCCAATTACAAGTTTCCCATTACTGGACAAAGTGTCCAAGGTGGTACTGGATGGAATAATTAAGCGACTCACACTCATGAGTTCACATTTTACACTCCAATCACAATCAGATCCCACATAATCTCCAGATAATCTCCACAAAACACAGTGATTAACACATTAGAACGCAGCATCGTGGGTCTAACCTGTTTGTTATAATATATGTAAATACAGAGTGACTCCAGGAAGACATTGGGGTCAGTCAGCTTTAACATGCAGTGTTCTCCAACTCTTTCCACAGATTTACCCACAACTACACTGACTGTGGAGTCTCAGAGTCCTGTGTTCACTGGAGAGTCAGTCACTCTGAAGTGTGAGGTTCAGGGTTATGTTTGGTGGGCATATCAGTGGTGTAAGAAAAAAGCACAGAGTCAGTGGAGTACAGTGTTTCAGTCTGTGTTTTACACTGTAAACAGAGACACTCTCACCATCAGTGGAGATGCTGTAGTTAATGGGGATCAGTACCGGTGTAGAGGAGCACAATATTACAGACCAACAGCATCACAGTACAGTAACACTGTTACCCTCACTGTACATGGTAAGATTACTGTCATTTCATAAATGTAATGTCTATTTTATTAACTTAAATTATTGTTTGTTAAATAATTTACACTATTTGTATTCAGCATCATAATACATGCTCCATGTATTGTGTTTACTAGGCAAAAAGGAAATTATAGATGTACAGTAATTACAGTTACACTACATTGTATTAGAGCTGTACTGTAATTACAGTTCCACTGCATGGTATTACAGTTGTACCGTAATTACTGTTACATTACATGGTATTGGGGTTGTACTGTAATTACAGTTACACTACATGGTATTAGACCTGTACTGTAATTACAGTTACATTACATGATACTGGAACTGAAATGCAAACGTGCTTCTTTTCTTGTTACCTTAGTGTTCCGATGTCATTACAAACTTATAATGGATCTTAAAAGTGATGCACAAATTTATAACAATGAGTGAGCTCTGTTAGAGCAGGTGAAACACTGAACAGGGCTGTACTGTGGTCCTACAGGACTTTTATTTTGACAGCCCTACTTTAAAGGAAACATTTGTTTCCCCCCTGCACTACAAGACCTGATCTCACTAATAGCGCCCCCTTCTGTGTTGAAGAAGAGAGTACACAGTGACCTCACATAGTCTGTAGCAGAGAGACGTGTACTTCTCAGTAACCAACAGCCAGTGTTCAGTTTTTTTTAACAGGTTTATAAGCTTCCAACACATGATCATATTGAGAGGTGAACATAAAAGCAGAATTTAATTACTTCTACAATGGAGCCTGAGCTGGTTCTGAATGTGCAGTATAATTGTACAAAAATATTCAGTAGAGAGACCATCACACTTACATGTGAATGAGTTGGAGTGTAATCATGACCCAACCCCATCTCAAAGTCCAGAGGGGTAACAAAGACTAGGGAACAAGGAGGCTAAGATAACACAAAGGCAAGGAGTGAAAACTTACGGGCTTTGCAAAAACATTAAAACAACCAAACACATTCAAGCCTAATAATGAACAGCAAAAACACCAGGATCAAGACAGGGTTTAAATACAAGAACCAAAAGGTAAAAACAAGGGACACGTGCAAGCAATCAAATGAGGGTAGGAGGAAAATTAAACTAAAGGTATGGAACCAAAACACACAAGACAGGGAAACCACGCAAGATAGAACCTGGGAGGGACTAATCATGACATTAACATCTACAGATATGAACTTGGACAATTTAAATTAAGTGAAAACAACTGAATTAATCAGAATATAAACAAATCTGACATAAACAGTTAATTAAAAGTCTGTTGATTAATCTACTGCTTCACTACTGCTACACCATGTTACTGAGAATCTATTGTTTTTATTTTAAAATGTTTAAAATACTGAAATACTTCATCTATTTTTAATATGAGAATGTTAGTCATTTCATAGATATCTCTATGCACTCTGTCATTGCATATTCTGAACTGTGTGTTTCATCTCCATCAATAGTTAAACCCACACCTGAACTCACATCAAGCCTTACAGGAGCTGCACTGTTGGGAAACCCAGTGACTCTGCACTGTAAGATGGACCAGCCTGCTGGATGGAGCTTTTACTGGTCCAGACACACACAGAACCCTGAGAATGAGACCAACACTGCAGCAAACTCCTACACCATCAGCTCAGTGGCGCCCTCTGATGGAGGCCAGTACTGGTGCAGAGCTGGTAGAGGAAACCCAGTCTACTACACAAACTACAGTGATGCAATCTGGGTAAATGTTACTGGTGAGGACCAGTTTACGGTCTATAACCACCATAGAAATAAAATTTATCAGTGATATTTTCAGCAAAAATATGAAATATCAGTAGATTGTCATTAGAACGTCATTAGAATGTCACTACATGTACTGGGGAGTCTTGGACATGTGCACATATTGGCCACTAGATGGAAGCAGTCAATAACATTTTAGTAGAAACAGGACAAACCAGATCATAAAATGTCTGATTTCCTGAATAACAGGAAGCTGTCAAATCTGCTACATGACATGATTTATGTGCTCCTGAATTAATGGATTTATTCAACATTAAAACATGTACAGGACCAGACAGCAGTGACTTGTGTGGTAGATTTAGGTCTGTTTACTGGTGAGTATCAGTTGACAGACTATATTAACAGAAAACATGGTGTTGGTAATCTGTGAGAGCGGAGTTGATATAATTATGCCTGACTAGATATTTTACTATATGAATCATTATTATTTAGAAAAGAAAGTGCTAAGCGTCCATTGTTGTTGTGTGATTCCCTTTTGTAGAAAACCTGCTCCTACAAACTCTTTGGATTTGCTGCTCAGTTTAGTTTTAACTGTAGTAGAGCAAATATCCAGCACCACATAAATAACTCCTCCCACTCACACACAGCCTTTATATTATTACCCAGTTAAAATAAACAATGCAACAGATTCTGTGTAGTGTGATATTACAATTTTTGTAAAGTGGTTGTGTGGTTACATGAATAAATGAATGAATTAAGTTATACAGCTTGTTTGCAGTGAGTCAGTTTTCTTTGGTTTATATTTTTATTTTGTTTAATTTTAGTTTTTATCATTCCATTCTATTATGATCACTTCCATGTTTCGTCATGTTGCTTCTTGTTTGTAGCTGTTCATGTTTTTCATCTGTTTAAAATAAACGTCTTTGTTCACACGGCTCACGTCGGTATCCCATCCCTCACCCTCAACGCTCCCCAGAGTCACAGAAGCACTGTAGCTCTTCAGCTGTGATTAATTCTGTGTGTGTGTGTGTGTGTGTGTGTGTGTGTGTGTGTGTGTGTGTGTGTGTGTGTGTGTGTGTGTGTGTGTGTGTGTGTGTGTGAGATCAGCTCTGTCCCATTCAGAAGCTCCACTCTCCATCCTCAGTCTGCTCAGTAGTCTACTGGCAGTCTCTCCATATCTGCTAGTGTCCATCGTGCTGGGGGTCAAATGCTACAGAGCTCACGGTAAGAACTCTTCCTCTTAGACACACATTACACACACTGGAAGAACCAAACTTACATTTGTTTGAATCTGAAAGCGCATCGTAAGGTTGGTCTTTCTTCTCTGTGTTTTTATGACTTTCACCACTCTGTCATGACTCTTAATACTGCTAAGACAAGCAGGACACAGGACAGTAAAGTGTCTGTTGTGTGTAATCCATAAAAATCATGGTTTATAAAGCAGCACATGGTCATGAAACCAGTAATTAAAAACAAGAGTGAAGAGAACAATGACTGGAACCAGAAAATGTTACTTTAGGCAAGACTGCAAATACTAAAAGAAACATGAGTGTAAATACACACACTAACTAGAGCCAAACAACACACAGTCACGACAGAGCAGAGAGATGAATGAAAACAATACAGGTTACCATGGGAACCACAACCACCAACAACTTAGGTTTTATATATAGATTATACTTTTGTAAACAGACATTTAAAACGATTTTATATGCTGGTTTAATAAAATCCTGATTTTCTCCCCACAATCATTGAAACTGTCGACATGTTGCTTGCATTAGAGACAAGACACACTTTTTCCCCTTCTCTGAACTACAAGACCAAGACTGCAATAAACATTTATTAAATGATAATCCAATAACACCAGGGGGAGCTTTCTAACACCTACACTTTGATTTCTGTGTTTGATGTTTTTTCTACAGCTCTGACTAAAAATGCAGTCTCAGAGGAGTGAGAGTCTAAATTAAAATACTGAAGATGGAAGGACATTGTTCTGTTTGCTTGAAGTCATTTCACATGAGATTGAATGTTTGAACTCTGCTAACTTACTGCCAGCTGACAACTAGTTTATATAAAGTATCAGGCAGCAATGTTTCACTTTTAAGCACATGTTACTATTGTGTGTCATTTATTCCAATGTTAGAATATTCTCATTTATTTTAATGATCTTTTACTTTGTTGGACTAGTTTACTTTTTTATGTTCTAGTTAAATAAATAACAACCAAATAAATTGTGTTCATTATCATTACACTGATGTCAGATGAGATATTCAGCAGCCAAAGAAACACTATCTCAGTGTATTTCATAACAGACTTTAGATTTTAAGTAATCAACAACTAGACAACAGATTAATGTTTTACACATTACTTCACACTGACTCTCCTCAGCTTTAATGTGAAACTGGTATAGTTCACTGGGTAGTGAAGTCTACCCCTGCTGTAAGATGGAGTGGCACTGATGATCAGATACATCATTCCAGTAAGGAAATTCAGGAGGAACTGGGGTGGGTATATTAGACATCCAGTGAACAGGCAGGGCTTTATTTCCATGTGTTGGAAGCAGGAAAAATTAGCAAGTGTAAGGATCTGAGAGACTTGAACAAGGACCAAACTGTGATGACTAGACAGCTGGGTAGAGGGAACATCTCCAGAACGGGAGGTTCCAACACACCTCCTTCAGTCTTCACATTTATGGCATTTAGCTGACACTTTTATCCAAAGCAACTTACAACTATGACTGAGTACAACTTGAGCAACTGAGGATTACAGGCCATCTTCAAGAGCCCAACACTGGGAACCTGGCAGTGGTGGGGCTTGAACCAGCAGCTTTCTAACTACAACTCAAGCACATTAACCACTGAGCTCCCACTGCCCCAATATGTTATTTTTATTATGTTGTCATCTCCTGACATCACCCCTCTACAAAATAAACATCTCCTTATCTAGCGTATCTAGCGCCTACCTTCCTGAATCCCAGGGTGCTTTAGAAAGATTTAGCCAAACCTTAAAGGCCAAGCTGAGAACGTTTTGTTTGCCGCACGAGAAAGACTGGGACGTGGACCTCCTCCTCTTTCTGCATCACTGCATCACTACCTGGTTTGGGAACTGCACCGTCTTTGACCGCAAGACCCTTCAGAGAATAGTGAGAACAGCTGAGAAGATCATTGGGGTCTCTCTGTCCTCCATCAACACGTTGCATCCGAAAAGCCACCAGCAATGTGGAAGACCCCATGCACCCCTCACATAAACTGTTCACCCTTTTGCCATCTGGAAAAAGGTACCACAACATCCGCTCCCTCACCTCTAGACTGTGCAACAGCTTCTTCCCAGAAGCCATCAGACTCCTGAACTCTGGCTAACTCCAATTCCAAACAAATGAACACTTCTATACACACACACACATACACACACACACACACACACACACACACACACACACACACATGCTTATATACAGTCATGCACACACACGCGTGCACACACACAAACACACGCTTGTACACAGTTGCACACACAGACATGCTTAAACACAGTCGCGCACACACGCGCTTATACACAGTCGCACACACAGGTTTTGTATTGGAGAAGTTGCTGAAGTCAAACTTCACACACATATGCACTCCTTTTGCAGTCTTGCACAGAGTAATGTACTAAATCAGCACAGTACTCTGAACTGTTCTGGCTGCTACCGGTGACTGCTATGTTCAGTGTAGCATGTCACTAACTCCTATGCACAACCCATTTTACATATTCCCAGTACTGTGTACTGGTCAAAATAAAGGCACTGTCTGTTCATTGTGTATTGTTCCTGTCCTGTGCTTATTGTATGACATTATTTCACTGTATTGTATTGTTTGCACTCATGTAGTGTGTTGTCTGTTGCACTTGCTTTATGTTAGATCCATGGTCCTGGAGAAACAATGTTTCGTTTTTGCTGTGTACTTGTATATAGCTGAAATTACATTTACATTTATCGTTACATTTACGACATTTAGCAGACGCTCTTATCTAGAGCGATTTACAAAAGTGCTTTGTCATTTACTCATAGAATATCCTATTACAGTACAGTAGGCTAAAATTCAACATACCAATGAACTAGAATATTGTAGAATACAGGAATCAATGCTGATACCTAGAAGTACAAAATACATAAGGTCTATCATAAGGTCTATCTAACCTATTTGTTAATTCCAATAATATGGAGGCTTATGTCTGAAAGTTATTAGACTATCCAGTGATTCTGGTTGGTACAATATCTTGAGCTGTCCTACTTCAGAAAAGCGTTGACAGGAACGCCGACGTCTCTATAACCGTTACCAATCTGTGCGGAGGACAGTCCGCGTGAGACTCTACACGTTTGCTCAATCTAAATCAGAACACTTTTTAAAGTTCAGCGGGAAATTAAAGCCTCTGCTATGAACCATGTGACATGACATCAATGGCAATCTGACTTTATGCTCAACTGGTATCAAGAAATAAAACCATTGTCATGTCTGTGATGAAACTGATCATGAAGTAAACATAGCTGAAACCACAAGGTGGGTGATTATACAACTACAGAAATAAGTGGAAAATAATGAGTTTGATGACTGAATTTGCACTGTGCTAAAGTAGGAGACTAACACTTGTCTAAATGGTGGCTGATATGCTCTCCTACTTTGGAGAATTACCTATCACTGTAAGTTCAAATGACATTATTTCTTTACTATTTGAACAAAATCCACCATCATACATGTTATACATGTATATGTCTTAAATATTTATGTGAAATGGAACATGAAAGAATACACCGTATATGAAAGGGGACATAAGTATAAATGTTTTATAACAATTTTATCAAGTTTAGGTTTATAGAACTTTTGCATCTGGTCAAGGGACATAGAGCACATCTCTGCCTTTTGTATTCACAGTAAATAATCATAAAAGGAAAAAAAACACCAATAAGATTCTTTATTTGAAATATAACCTCTAGAGGCTTGTATTACCAAAACGTCAATAAAATGATCCAACCAATTAAAAGGGTTACAGATGCTGTGTTTTGAGACTTGGTGCCCTCACACACATACTGAGAAAACCACACCAAAGAGGAAAGTGACATGCATGTCACACACGAGACCAGACAACATATGAGGAAGCAAATTTTAACCCGATTGAGAATGAAATGCAGGGTGGATAAATCCTAAACACACATCAGCAGAAACACCATGACGCTTTTAGCCAAAGTGACTTACAATTATGACAGAACACAACTTGAGGGTTAAGGGCCTTGCTCAGGGATCCAACAATGGCAGGGCTTGAACCCACAAGCTTCCAATTACAAGTCAAGTACCTTAACCACTGAGTTACCATTGCCACATGAACTAACAACATATCTGGGGAGACAAAGCAACAGAAACAGACAACAGTAAGATCAAAAACCTGTCAAACTCTCCAACTAAACTACACAACAAGAGAAGCTTAATTGCACTAATACTAATCACCAAACAAGGGTGCAACACGATGGAGTGATTCACAAGGGGGAGGAGTTCAGTACTGTAGTGGGGCTGATCTGTGGTGACCAGAGGTAGTGTCCTCCTGAACCAGTGGAACAGTCCAGTTCTGTCATACTGACACTATTATAAAGTAATAGTAGTGGTTCTGGTGTCATTAGTAATGGTGGCACAGTCCAGTTCTGTGATACTGACTGTGATATGTACTTCATATCCTTCAGTCTGTAGTGTTGAGTCTCACTGGGGATGCCCACTAGAGAACATCATTGTCATGATTAGTCCCTTCCATCTTCCGTGTTCCCTCGTTGTCCAGTAGTTGTAGCAATCCAGGGTCATATTATCTACACAGAGAGCACGGGGATACATGATTAAACAAACAAAACACGAAGGCAAACAGGGGAAGCAGGCTATAAGAAAGACTAGGAAACATGAAGGCACAGAGTACAAAGAAACACAACTACTCAGATAAACATGCAATGAACAGCATTGATACCGGGAACACAACAGGGTTTAAATACATGCATTTAAGAAGGTAGAAACGAGGGAAAGGCGTAAGCAATCAAACGAGGGGCGGAGAAAAAGAAACTACGGCATGTAACTAAAGTAACACAAGACAAGGAAAACACGAAACACGGAAGCTGGGTGGGACTGATCATGACAATCATCAGTATTAGGATTAAGATTAGGATTAGGATTAGAAATTCAGTCATGAAGAGTCAGGAGCTTGTACTGATCCTCAGAGTCCTGATGTTTATTTGTGCACATATAAAAACTTCAGATCAGATTTTTCTTCATCAAAAAGAAGGGTGCTAATATAACAATGAGTAGTTAATACAACAACACCGAAGTGAGATCAGGAGGAGATGAAGACGTAGGATAGAGAGAGAGAGAGAGAGAGAGAGAGAGAGAGAGAGAGAGAGAGAGAGAGAGAGAGAGAGAGAGAGAGATGGGAGGAGGAGAGAGGAGGATAAGAGATAGAGAGAGAGAGACAGGAGGAGAGAGGAGGATGATAGAGAGAGAGACAGGTGTGGATGAGTCCTGAAAGTCATCACCTCCTGAGAGTCATCACCTCCTGACCTTGATACCTCACAGACAGACACCAGGGCACAGAAGACGTACAGGCATTTAGAAAAGTGCAGAAATACAAACATAATATAAAACTTAATCAAAAATAAAACAAATACATATTGATTCCTTCACTCTAGTGAGGCTCATTACAGAAGATCACCAGGATTAGGATTAGAGTTAAACCCTAGTGAGGCTCACTACAGAAGATCACCAGGATTAGGGTTAGGGTTAAACCCTTGTGAGGCTCACTACAGAAGATCACCAGGATTAGGATTAGGATTAGGGTTAAACCCTAGTGAGGGTCACTACAGAAGATCACCAGGAATCTCCAGGTCTTTAATTTACAAAGTGCTGCAGTTACATAACACTGCAAAAAATAAAAATCTTGGCTCAAAGGTTAAAAGTGGATCTTAATGTGTCTCTCTGAGTGACTCTAATAACAAACACACAAAGATAAACAGTCACTCAATCACAAGCTTCAGAACAGCTGAAAAGACAGAAGGTCTGTTGGCTGTGAAGCCCCACAGAACTCATACACTCATCACCTCTACAGAGAAGGAACTCCAACACCACTGAATCTGATTCTTCTGGAATGTTTATGCTACAACCAGCACACTTCATATTTAGATTCACATGATAAAACACACAAACAAAACAATTCTAATGTTATCAAGCATTTCTACACTAAGAGTGAAACTAGTATGTTACTTATGGTAAAACCACACTTTCACTGTAAGATATTTTACCTCCAACCTGTTACATCTCCATCTGTTATAAAACACCTTCCTGTTGTAGACATGAGTATCTGACATGATAATTTAAAATGTGTTTAAACCAAATAAATGAATGAACACTTGGATAAGAGGGTTTAAACTCCTGGTCTTGTAGAATCTTGAGGGAGTAACACAGGAGAATGAACTCTGTTTCCCAGCAGTCTCTGCTGTTCCTCAACAACCTTGACAAAGATGATTTGAAAACATTCATTAGGATCAGTCATTATTTCTGTTTAATGTACATATAATCACTGTCAGTTCAGCTCCACTCTACCTGTCTTCTATTTAACAAAGCTGGCAGGTTCAGTTCTGTGCGCATAAACAGTGAAGGGCTCTTACATGTTTCATGATTGTTTATTAATTAATATAAACCTGAGCAGAAGTCACTTTGCATTGATATTCAGTTTCACTTGAAACAAGGTTTAAAATGAACACTGGCTTCTTTTTCACCGAGTCATGTTAATTAAAAATCCTCCAACCACAGCAGCTGCTACTGACAGTAATGAATGGAGTGGAGATCACTGAGCAATCTATGGAGTGATATCTGCTGACTGGCTTCAGCTCTGTTTCCTTTAATATTAGCTGGTTTTGAATGACTGGTTTAAGCTCTTCTTATGGCCAGTTATAGTGTTCCTTTAGGTCTTTGGGTCCAGTAGGGGCTCGGTACAGCCTGGTACCTCTGAAATGATGCCATAGCTCTTGGAGCTCTGACCTTTGTGTGAGTCCTGCCTCAGCTCTGAGTACACAGTGTCTGCCCCCACACTGGTCTTTTCTAGTAGAGACAGAAGAGCTGGCATTAGACCACAGGAAGAACACCAACCCTCCAAATGATTAAACACAACATGACCTGTATAACCTACAGTGGGTAACTAAGCACACAGTTACTAAGCAGTGAATCAAAACGTAGAATCTTAAGAGTTCTTCAGGTCAGCTGTATCTTGGTGTGTCACTGCTGTAGGTGACTAAAGTTTCTCCTTTTCATGTACCTTCTTTTTTCTTTGCTTTCTGTTTTGGTTTCAGTTCTACCTCAGCATAAGTGACTTCACTGAGTCCAGCACCAGTGTCTGCAGTAACAGAGAACAAAACCAAAGCAAACGCAGGCGTGACCTCTCACTGACCTTTAGTGTTCTAACCCACCAGCCAATAACATCTCATCATACACACTTCTTTCCCACAATGCACTGCTGCTGCTTTTGGAGACCAGCATGTGTTTCCTTTGTCTCGTGTGATGATTATATAGTAGCTATATATAGTAGTATATATACAGTAGAGTGATGTAGATCAGACTGTATTCTCCAGTGTGTAGTTATATAATACCTGTTATTTATATATATATATAATAGAGTGATGTAGATCAGACTGTATTCTCCAGTGTGTAATTATACAGAACCTGTTACGTATGTATAATAGAGGGATGTTGTGTGTGTGAGGTGTGTATTAAATCCCAGTGTGAAGGTGATGTGGATGTACCTTTATTCCTGCTTTTCTTGTTGTGTTTCATGACCTGAGCATAAGTGACATCACTGAAGTCATCTGCAGGTTCATCTGACACAGAGTGTAGTGTGTTTATCACAGAGTACAGTGTGTTTATCACAGAGTACAGTGTGTTCATAACAGAGTACAGTGTTTTTATCACAGAGTACAGTGTGTTCATAACAGAGTGCAGTGTGTTTATCACAGAGTGCAGTGTGTTTATTACTACAAGAGGTTTCTGGGCTTTACTGTTTAGATGCATTCTGACCAAGTCTTTCACTACTATACTCAGTGGGAAATGAAATCGTTACCTGTGCTGCTCCTGTCTGCTGGCTTAGCTGTGTCATATATGTGGGCAGCTTCTGGGGTTAAAGGAAAAGACCATTTAATAAATGCTAAACTGAAAGATTACTGGACACAGTAGAGAATGAATCACAAGTGATGAAGGATTATTTAAATTGTCTTAGAGAAGATAAAGCTTTAAGTTAATTGTTAATAAGGAAAGTTGTTGTTGTCTCATGGTCTGAGCAGTGTGCAGTGGTGTGACTGACAACCCTCACCTCCTGACTCTCTCTGGGTCTGATCTGATGTCTGATTGATGTCTGACTGACTCCCAGTACAGCGACACAGAGATTCTGCACCAGGCAACATGGAAATAAAATAAAAGTGTTTAATACTGTAAACAGGTTTCATGATTTGTATCATAAAAACATCTAATATTTAAACTATTCATAAATGACCTGCAGCTGATCTCAGACCTTTGTTGGTTTTGTAGCACCACAGCAGGGTCAGTAAGATGAAGAACACGACCAAACTCAGTCCCACAGCCAAACCAACCAGGCCAAGAGAGGAGGAATCACCAGCTGAACTCATAGGAACCGAAACATCACATGAATCAAAATGATTTGTCACACGTCTCTGCTCCAGACTATGTGAGGTCACTGTGTACTCTCTTCTTCAACACAGTAGGGGGCGCTATTAGTGAGATCGGGTCTTGTAGTGTATGGTGGAAACAAATGCTTTTAAATCAGGAGTGCCAAAACAACAGTCCCGTGTATCATTTTTAAGATCCATTATAAGTTGGTAATGATAATAACAAGAAATGAAGTAAGATTGCATTTCACAGTTATAATACCATGCAGTATTACTGGAATAAAAGTACAGTTACAGTATTTTTTTTACCCTTAATAAGTAAACACAATACATGTGGACTGAGTGTGTTCTGCTACTGTCTACAAAGAGTTTAAATGAGTAAAATAGATGTTAAACTCATGAAATGACTGTGATCTTACCATGTACAGTCAGGTAAACAGAGTTACTGTACAGACCTAAATCTATCACACAGATAACCAACACAATGTTTTCTATAATTATACACTGTAAACTGTTACTCACTAGTACCCGGCCAGAACCCGGCCAGGCGGAATGGTGAGGTTCGGTTTCCGTGGTGACATTGCAGGCCACTGCGTCTTGGCCTCACAGATGTGTCAGCTCCTGTGGAAGGAGAATCAATATGTGTCTATCTTTGTCGAGGATGATGAGAAGATTTGTTCTAAGCATGTGTGTATATGTGTTCTGACCTCACCAACATCCGTTGTTGTAAAGGGTGGATCATTTGTACTGTGGATCACATGATCTGTGGATCATTTGTACTGTAGATCAGCTGATCTGTGGATCGTCTTCAGGGGTTTAGTGGGGTGTGCGGTGTGGCCTTCACATTGAAGTGAAGTTATTTTTCGTATATGTTTTACATATATATTATTTGAATTTTTCTCCAATCTTCTCATTGTTTTTGAGCTTGTACAATTTACTTTACTGACTAAAGCAAGCTCTTGTGTGTGTGTGTGTGTCTGTGTGTGTGTGTGTGTGTGTGTGTGTGTGTGTGTGTGTGTGTGTGTGTGTGTGTGTGTGTGTGTGTGTCACTCTGTGTAGTTACATTGCCATATATGGACACTGTTTGTTTCTGTACTCCAGCACACTAACTGTAAAATGAATCCACCATAACTGTTACCGTGCAGAACCTCGAAGGTATTTGCATCTACACTGTGTGAACCCTACAGGAACCACACACCCTTCGTTTTCTCTAGTTTTTCTAATCAGAACAATGTGGCTGTCCGGCTGCTTGTACAGTAAACTACACCATGTGTCCGTGTAATATGTGTGTGGGAAAAATGAGGAAATAAAATGATCTCTAGACACATTAACTTTTATTTACCGTCGCCTGTCTTGCTACTGATAGGACCAAAAGTCTATCGCACACACGACTTCATTTAAAAGCTTTTGATTGGTCACTTGTACTGTTTGTAATCAGTGTAATAAAAGCCAATACTATCAAAGCCACTGCTATTGTTGTATAATGGAATATGGTTTCTATATAATGTGAAAGACATTAGGAAATAAAATGATCTCGACACATTAACTCTTATTTACCGTCGCTTGTCTTTCTACTGACAGGTCGAATGTCTCTCTACAGCAACATAACAGGGTTTTCTAACTCTGGAGGAATTATATAGTGACTGCTGTCCCTTTGAGGAACTTGGACTCAGTAGTGAACCAAAAGTCCATTGCACACATGACTTCATTTAAAAGCTTTTGTTTGGTTACTTGTGCTGTTTGTAATCTGTGTAATAAAAGCTAATACTATCAAAGCCACTGCTACTGTTGTATAATGGAATATGATTTCTATATAACTAACATATATAGGTTCATGATCATATATTTGATTTTAAAGTGTTTCAGCATATTGGACCACTATTTTTTTATTTTATCATTCCAGAGATCTAAAGATTGAGCTCAAATTGAGGGGAAACAGAGTCAGACATTTAAAATCTACCACATTATTAATAATAAGACTTGGAATATTTAGCACACGCGTTTAACATTAACAACGATTATTATAAGAGAATCGAACACTGAGCGGTAAGACGTCAGTTCAACGATATTTCGTGCTTTTCTTCAGCTAAATCAGGATGTTCTTTGGGTCGTGTAGCGCTAAAACGCACTGTCTCTATCTAGTGGTAAGAACAGGGTATTGCAAGCGAGACGGGACAATGCGTCAGTGGACAAGAGGGATGTTTTTTCTTTTTACCTACTAGTCTGTTGACCCATTGAATTTAAACATTAAAACATTAACATTTAAGTGCCTAATTAAGCCCTATTATATCATTTAAAGATTTATAGATGCAGTGCTCTGGGTTCAGAATGTGTATTCAAATATACATCAGATATAGAGGGGCAGTAGTGAGTAACACTGGGTCTGGGTGTGTTTGTGAGGCTGATTGCTGGTGCATAACCTGCTGGATGGAACTGGCTGAGAAAGACGCTTTACTGTTAACATTACTGTTAATAAAAGTCACCATTAACATTACTGTTAATAAAAGTCCCCATTAACTCTATAATTAAGAAAAGTCCCCATTAAATATACTGTTAATAAAAGTCCCCATTAACTATACTGTTAAGAAGAAAGTCCCCATTACCTATACCATTAATAAAAGTCCCGATAAAGTACTATACTGGTAATAAAAAAAAAGCCCCAATTAACCATAATGTTAATAAAAGTCCCCATTACATTTACAAATAAAATCTTCCATTACCTATACCATTAATAAAAGTCCCCATTACCTCTATTGTAAATAAAAGTCTCTATTATCTTTACTACTAATAAAAGCCCCCTATTAACTATACTGTGTCCCCCAATTATCTATTTTGTAAGTAAAAGTCCCAATTAACTATATGGTTAATAAAAATCCCATTAACTACCATGAACTATGTTGTAAATCTTTTATTTACAACACAGGTAATGGGGATTTATATTAACCATATAACTTTTATTAACTGTACTGTTAATAAAAGTCCCAATTAAACATACCATTAACAAAATGTCCCAATTAACTATACTGTAAATAAAAGTCCCCATTAACTAAACCGTTAATAAAAGTCCCCATTAAGTATATTATTAATAAAAGTATCGATTAACTATACTGTTAATAAAAGTCCCCCATTAACTATAATGTAAATAAAAGTGCCCATAAACATATGCTGTTAATAAAAGTCCCCATTAACTATATTGTTAAAGTCCCCATTATGTATACTGTTAATAAAAGTCTCCTTTACATATAACATTAATACAAGTCCTGATTAACCATACTATTAATAACCCCCCCCCCCCCCCCCCCATTAACTATACTGTGTCGCCCAATTATCTATTTTATAAATAAAAGTCCAAATTAACTATATGGTTAATAAAATCCCTATTAACTATAATGTAAATAAAAGTCCCCATAAACATATACTGTTAATAAAAGTCCCCATTAACTATACTGTTAATAAAAGCCCATTATAAGGAGCTTCTCTTGTGTTTCTATCAGCACTGGATCTGTGTTTGCTGAAGGTTCTCTGACTGTAACAGAGACTGGAGGAGGAGGAGGAGGAACCAGGACCTGTACACATGTTAACTGTTAATAAAAGTCCCCATAAACATATACTGTTAATAAAAGTCCCCATTAACCTTACTGGTAATAAAAGTCTCCATTAATCTTACTGATAATAAAATACCACATTAACTATACCATTAATAAAAGTCCCTATTAACTATGCCATTAATAAATGTTCCCATTAACTACACTGGTAACAAAAGTCCCCCATTACCTATATTGTAAATAAAAGGCCCCATTACCTATACTTGTAATAAAAGTCCACCATGAATTATATTGTAAATAAAAGTACCCATTAACTATACTGTTCATAAAACTCCACATTAACTCTACTGTTTATAACAGTCCCCATTAACTATATTGTAGATAAAGGTCCTCATTTACTATACTGTTAATGAAATGTTAGGATTAACAGTCTGTTATTAAAGGAAACAGGGCCTGTACACATGTCTACAGACCACTGAGTGAAACACACACCAGCTCTACATCCCGGGGAAACAGGACTTGCTCACCCGTACAACACACATGCAAATGCTAGTATCAACCAAATAATGTGTACACGTAAGTTAGACATATTAATGAAATGATTGTAAGGATTTAATTAAATATAACTGTAATTATGTAATTAATTAAAATTTGCAGTTATACCTTCAGGAATATGTGATTTAAATAAACATTTTTCAGAAAACAGACATTCAGTACAAAAAAGACCGGTAGTGTCTTAATTAATATTGCTTTAATACGGTGCTCACACACTTGGACACTTTGTTTATTTTAGACAGTTTTGGTCCTGTCTCCTGTCACATCTCTTTTCTTAGCAGTGACATTAGCAATAGCAGTAGACATTAGTAGGATGTTAGTAGTGATGTTGGGGCCTTATGTGAAATTATCCCAGAGATGCCTGCAGTGCACCTGTCAGAGAGAGAAGCTGGTCTCTGCCTCTGTCCAATGAAGTCTAGATAGTCACATGACCCTGAGGGACTGTTGGACTGGCTTCTTCAAGTGTGAGCCAATCAGATGAGAGGAGTGATGACGCAACACTTTCAGCTTTTATTACACATCTATACAGTGTCCAGGTCATGGAAGGTTTCATCTGTTTGTCCCTTAACAAAGATAACAGGGGCTGGAGAATTAAAGGACTTTGGTCCTGTAGCCCTCACATCAGTACTGGCTACATGCATGGAGATGTGGTGGAGTGTACCAGAGTATTTGTGGTTAGAGTGTGTACTCAATAAAAATGGCTGACCCAGAGTGCCTCTCCTCTCTGCATACACACACAAACACACACACACACACACACACACACACACACACACACATTTTAGAATTTATTTTTTTACAAAAAAAAAAACTATTTGAATAAAAAAAAAAATCGGTTTGTACAGAATAACGCTCATAGCTCTGCTGGGAATCAAAACATTAAGGTCTGTATGATAGAGCTGTACACCTGTAACATAGAACTGTACTCCTGTATGATAGAGTTGTATGTTATGTTGTATTCTAAGTTCTGTGAAAGGTAAATAGAAGGCTATAAAATGTAGTACCACTGAGAGTCACAAGATGCATCTCAGCACAATCAGTTCAAGAGTAAATGGGGCCTCAAACAAGTGTCCATATACTTACTCAAATATCTTTAACATCAAAGTTACCATCTATCACTCATCTTTATGTACCCCTGTGTCTCAAAAACACACACACCTGTACATACAAACACATAAGCATACACACACATACAGAGTGATGTGGTTTCTGTTCTATTTCAGCTGTGTAGCAGAGGGAGGAAGTGCAGGGTGGTGGGTGTTATGGACTCTTAGAGCTGATAAATAGTGACCTGCTCTCTACTTCATGTTACTGATACTCAGTGATGTTTAATAATATTCAGTCAAAATGTGCAGAACCAGAATTACAAATAATAGCAAACACTCACACAGACACACATATCCAACACATACAAATATTCATGTTAATATTCACACAAATGTTCATACTGATGAGTATGTCCAGTGCATCCTTTGGTCAGGTTAACACCTGCACATTCTCTTTTCTACTCTCCACAAACTTTGTGTTGAGTTTGCATGGATCTGGTGTTAAAGTGTTTAGAGTGTGATCATCTTACTGTGGTGTCTGAGTGATGAGGGCTTGATACTAGAACACGTGTGTCTGTCCCTGTGTGACACCCTGAGGAATTCTCTAGTGCTCTTCCTCTGACTGCTACCCTTGTGTCCTGGAGCAGGACAAACTGCTCCAGGGGAGAGACATGCATCAGTGCGTGCTTGTGTGTGTGTGTTTTGTGTGTGTGTGTGTGTGTGTGTGTGTCTTTGAGAGAGAGAAGTAAAATGTGAGATCGTCATGTAAAGAGGAAGGAACCACACTTCTTTCCACAAGTATTCAACACATTTACATTAAATTAATGAGTTCAAATGAATAATATTATTTATAATAATGATGATGAATAGTTGGCCTCACTGTGTCCTACATACACACCACACAGTACAGACACTTTATATAAAATGGAAACCACGACCTTTCTCTCTCTCTCTCTCTCTCTCTCTCTCTCTCTCTCTCTACACCCTTCTCTTTGTCTATGTTTATTTCCTTATATTCTCAGAAGTGTGCTCTGACTATAAAATGGAAACCACAGCCTCTTCTCTCTCTCTCTCTCTCTCCTTCTCTCTCTCTCTCTCTCTCTCTCTCTCTGCCGCCTTGCTCTATGTCTATCTCTCAGTATTTCTCTCTTTCTCAGAAGTGTGCTTTGACTAGAGAACACAGGAAGTGATGTGTCTTTAACACACACAGTCAGTCAGTCAGTCCGTCATTACTGGGTTAGTTGTGTAGTTTCCTCAGAAGGGAGGATCAGAGTTTCACTTCCATGTGCTCAGGTGTTCTCACTGTATCCAGATGTATTATGGAAAGGGTTCTGTTTGATGTACTGGGCTGGAGAGCAGGAGGAGAAGTTCTTGTACATGTTTGTACTCAATATGGGAACAGACCAGTTACCAGTGTACTTCTACACATCAGTGTAGCTGATGAAACACGGAAGTGATATGGACGCTTACGACTCTAGCATATGTGTTTGTCAGAGTTTTCACAGTAAGACCAGTCAAGAGAGGATTACAATGCTCAACACAAGAGCTATTGAAACCATGGAGTAGAGTTTTGGAGGAGAAATAAACAGATTTAGTGAGGGCTCTAATATGAAGTTCAAGTGAAAGTGTGGGGTGAAGAAGAACCCCAAGATTCATAACTACCTGGACGGGGTTGACAGCCATGACATCACTATCACTATAGAAACTAGACAATCTGTATATTTGAGATTTGGATCATACCAACATAATTTAGGAATTGAGAAGTCAGTAGAATACAACAAATCCAAAGAATGACCACAGATATGAGTGGGAAAACCTACATGCTGTGTGGTGTTGAAACAGTCAAGTAGAGTCTACAAACAAACCCTATAGAAAATCAGCAGATAACATCCACTGCTTGGGCTGTTTTGTGTGTTGGGGTAAATTAATAAGTATAACGGTGTGATAGAATGTAACATACTGTGTATATTAACATTTTAACAGACAAACTGGGTAAAAATACGGCAATCTCAAAAAAATGTAACAGAAGTAAACAATAAAGGAAGGTGACGATCAACAGGAAATGACCAAGACATACACTATTACCCTTAAGACCAACGCCTACCCCCCTAACAAAAGGCCCATTACCACATGAATCTGTTGTAGTAGCAGAGAGAACGTGCATACACAACTCCACTATATTCTTTTTTAGCACTTCATGTTATCAGCAGAAATGGGGAGATGGAGAAAAACAGTTCATCCTGGTTTTGGTTTCGTTAGTTTAGCTCCTCGTTTAGTTCTCTGTCCTTCATTACTTTCCCCTGTTCCTTGTTTCTACCTTGTTAGGTCGTGTTTTTAAACCCAGTGTTTTCCTCAGTGTATTGCTGGTCGTTGTTCTAGCCGTTATCTGCTCATTGTGTTTGTACTAAGCCGTTGTCTATGGAAAGCCAAACATTTTGTATGGAAAAATATGGTGCTATTTTTCACTATGCTGTAAAATACGCTACAAAAACCAGATCAGTTCACTACAGATTTTAATCGGCTGATGAACCAGTGTTCAAGTTTGTTTATTTTGGGGATTTACATATGTGTTCATTCATAAAAATACTAACCAGACACAACTAGCTAACTGATAAATGGCTGCAAAATAAAGCTCACCCAAAGATAGCTGTAGTTGGTCAGTCATGAGTTGCTTCTAGCACTAGACTGAAAGCCAGTCGAGCTTGTTGCCTAGCTAGCTATCAGAGGTGTGGGTAGTGTTGTTATAGCAACTGCTGACTTCAGACTTTTGTTCTGGTTAAAACTGAATGGAAGGGGTTATCCCCAGGTTAGAAGATGGCTAGTAAGAAATAGCCTTGTTCTTTAAAAACTATATAGATTTTAAGAGGAATAAAATCTGAATTGTAATTATCTATATGACAATGATCATCTTAATATTTAATTATTGGCACAGGCTTTGAGACGTTTGTTGAGAGAATCTATATACAATGTCCTTTCCCCATTCATTCTAGTCCATTTGGCTTGTCTGTTCTTCTGAGTTATAAAACATTACACTGGATTTTTTTAAAGATTGTTTGGTGTGAGCTCATTTGTTTTTCTGTTTGTCTCCCATTCTATGTGCTGTTCATGTGTGTTCTTGGTCAGGTTAGTCCCTACCACAGTGGAGTCACCTGCAAGTCAGAGACACTCCTGCTGTGCTTGAAAACAAAGACCTCACCTGTATGAGCCCTCACCCTCCTGAAGAGACTGAAAGACTGGGCTGGAGATTTTACTAATTAGACTGTCAGCAGCAGCTTTATTGTGTCTGGTTTGTTGACTGTGTGTGTCCTGTGCAGTCCAACTACAGCAGTTTCACGCTCTGACATAGCTGTGATGGACTTAATTCTCATTGTCACTCTTTTTAGGTGATCTTACATTACTAGATGCTCACACATTACTCAATGAGCACTGGTTCAGCAGCCGATTAAGATCTGTAGTGAACTGGTCTGGTATGACCTTGTTCGTGAGTGAATGCGTTCGTCTATTGGCTGTCGAACCCAATAGGCAGAGCTCATCATACAATAAAATGGTGTTTTAAATGCCGTTGTAAGCACGCCAAAAACGTTTAGAGCCCTTAAAGCGACGCTTTTTATGGCTTTTCAACTGACATATAAACGGTGTAAAATGCGGCGTTTTTAGATGGTTTTTGGAGCAGATTTTACAGCGTAGTGAAAAATATTTTGTGGTGCAAAAGCGTCCAAAACAAATTTTACAAATAAAACGCGTTTCATTTGAGGATAATTTTGACCACTTTGCCTTGTTGTCTGTGTATCTGTACACTGTTTTTTCTAGGTTTGCCTGTTGATTTATTTTCCATATTTTCATTTCCATATTTTTATTTTTGTTTAATATGTTTCCTGGATGTGTTCGTATTGGTGCTATGACCCTGGTCTGTCTTACTGACCCAGATTCTGGATTGTCCCTTAATAAATCTCGCTCTTCTCATCGTCTGCGTCCAGCTCTCTATCGCTCCACGTTACACAGTGTGTTTCTTCATATAACCTTGTAAACACTTAAAGAATGCTGGATAGGATGTTCATAAATAACAGACACTGTGGAACTGTTACGCTTCCAACAGGAACAAGGCGAGAGGTAGAATGCAAAATGCAGGAGGCGGTTTATTAAATGAGAAAACACGAACGGTAAAATAAACAGAGGCTAAGGGGTGCTGAGAGTAATATAACACACGGCTGGAGTACACAGAAAAGCAATGACAACAGCGGCAAACCTGACAGAGAGACGTAACTTACCATAGACCAACAAGCAGAAGACCAAACTACAGAGCTTAAATAAGCAAGACAATCAGACACTAAACAGATACACGGGAACAGCGGAAGCTAAAACAAGGAGTGGAATAGAGGAACAGACAGGGGCGGAGAAAACGAAACTAAGGCATGGAACCAGGGAGAGCTGGAAGACAGGGAAACCGTGACATCAGGGACGGGAGGAGGGTGGCCATTCGTGACAGGAACTGTGACACAGCAGTAGTGGATCCGCTCATACCACAGCACACGCCACTCTCCTCAGAAACATAAATCACTGTCGCCCCCTTGTGTTCAAAACCTTCAGCGCTCTAAAGCTCTCTAAACATGTTTTATCACGACAGATTAATTTCTTTCACTTTTGTTTAATCAGCATGTTTGTAAAAACGGCAGTTTCCCCACTCCATTTGAAGCAGAGTCTAGACTTTATACTTGTTAAAGTAATAAACAGGATGTTATGATGTTTGTGGTTAAATGAACAGTTATACATACTTTTTTTAACTGTCTGCAATGTTTTGCTATCATATTTTCTTTAAGAAATTAATTATTTCATTGCTCATATTCATATGTTCCTCTTTTTATGTTTATAGCGCTGATGTCATTTGTTCAAGCTGGACTTGCTCAAGGTGATTTATTTCATATATTTGTAAAGCTGAAGGGGTGGAGAGTGAACACACTTGCGAAGTGCTGAGGCGTTGGATGTTATGCGAAACTGAACTAACCAGGGAAGCCATAATATAAGGGACGGAGGAGATAGAAAAACTAAATGTGTTTATTAACAGACACAGACTAACAATACCGACCAGAACAAAGAATAAGCAAACATAAGAGGAACAGGCTAACAGAACAATAACAGGCTAATAGGCTGAGGGCGAGACTAAGTTAGACAAAATAACATTAACTAAAGCTCACAGACAATATTACAGATGAGGGAACAGCAGAGAACCAAACAAGGAAAACAGCAGAGGGAAACTAAACATCAACGCGGGATGGGGATGCGAGATTAAAAAGGAATATACAAGCTACATATGATAGAGAACAAATGAGATCTAATGAGAGACAAGCAAGCATTAGAACAAACGACATAACTAAACATACAGGCGCTAGAACAAACGACATTTAACTAAACCCACTGGCGCTAGAACAAACGACATATAACTAAACCCACAGGAGCCAGAACAAACGACATATAACTAAACCCACAGGAGCCAGAACAAACGACATATAACTAAACACACAGGAGCCAGAACAAACGACATATAACTAAACCCACAGGGGCTAGAACAAACGACATATAACTAAACCCACAGGGGCTAGAACAAACGACATATAACTAAACACACAGGAGCTAGAACAAACGACATATAACTAAACACACAGGAGCTAGAACAAACGACATATAACTAAACACACTGGCGCTAGAACAAACGACATATAACTAAACACACAGGCGCTAGAACAAACGACATATAACTAAACCCACAGGAGCTAGAACAAACGACATATAACTAAACACACAGGGACCAGAACAAACGACATATAACTAAACACACAGGGGCTAGAACAAACGACATATAACTAAACACACAGGGGCCAGAACAAACGACATATAACTAAACAAAAGTAGGAACGGGCTTCACACAGGAACGTAATCAGAGACAAACTCGGAACAGCTGGACACAAAGGGGAGGAGACACGGAACCATGGAGACCAACGACAACCTGGAAGTGACTCGGTTGCTAGGGAAACGGGGGACGCGCATGTGACAAATTTAAACTCTTTTGTTCAAATAAACTCTTGGTAGTCAGTAACATAATACACACTGAGTCCACATGTATTCTGTTTCTTGTGGAGGGCAAAATGGAAACTATAACTGTGCTTTTACTCTGCTGTTACAAAAGTGTTTAAGTGACATAAAAGAGCATCTCAGTCCTAATTACAAATGTCACATTACTGGACAAAGTGTCCAAGGTGGTACTGGATGGAATAATTAAGTGACTCACAGTCATGGGTTCACGTTTTACCTTCCAAATCACAATCAGATCCCACATAATCTCCAGATATTCTCCACAA
Organism: Electrophorus electricus; assembly: GCF_041902795.1. Taxonomy (NCBI): domain Eukaryota; kingdom Metazoa; phylum Chordata; class Actinopteri; order Gymnotiformes; family Gymnotidae; genus Electrophorus; species Electrophorus electricus. Next base: position 17,699,950 of record NC_137517.1, on the reverse strand, counting down.
AACACAATGATTAACAGATTAAAATGCAGCATCATGTGTCTAACCTGTTTATTATAATATATGTAAATACAGAGTGACTCCAGGAAGACACTGGGGGTCAGTCAGCTGTAACATGCAGTGTTCTCCATCTCTTTCCACAGATTTACCCACAACTACACTGACTGTGGAGCCTCAGAGTCCTGTGTTCACTGGAGAGTCAGTCACTCTGAAGTGTGAGGTTCAGGGTTATTATTGGTGGACATATCAGTGGTATAAGAAGAAAGCTCAGAGTCAGTGGACTACAGTGTTTCAGTATGTGTTTTACACTGTAAACAGAGACACTCTCACCATCAGTGGAGATGCTCTAGTTAATGGGGATCAGTACCGGTGTAGAGGAGCACGAAATAACAGACCAACAACATCACAGTACAGTAACACTGTTACCCTCACTGTATACAGTAAGATTACTGTCATTTCATGAATTTAATGTCTATTTTATTAACTTAAATTATTGTTTGTTAAATAATTTACACTATTTGTATTCAGTAGCATAATACACACTCCATGTGTTGTGTTTACTAGGCAATAATGAAATTGAAGATGTACAGTAATTACAGTTAAACTACATGGTATTAGAGCTGTACTGTAATAACAGTTACACTGCATAGTATTAGACCTGTACTGTAATTACAGTTACACTACATGGTATTAGAGTTGTACTGTAATTACAGTTACACTACATGGTAATGGAACTGAAATGCAAACTTACTTTTTTTTTTGTTATCTTAGTGTTACTATGTCATTACAAACATATAATGGATCTTAAAAGTGATACTCAAAATTGCTAACAACAAATCAGCTCTGTTAGAGCAGGTGAAACACTGAACAGGGCTGTACTGTGGTCCTACAGGACTTTTATTTTGACAGCCCTACTTTAAAGGCATTTGTTCCCCCCTGCACTACAAGACCTGATCTCACTAATAGCGCCCCCTTCTGTGTTGAAGAAGAGAGAACACAGTGACCTCACATAGTCTGGAGCAGAGAGACGTGTACTTCTCAGTAACCAGCAGCCAGTGTTCAGTTTTAGTAGGTTTTATAAGATTCCAACACATGATCTTATTGAGAGGTGAACATAAAAGCAGAATTTAAGTACTGTGTGATTTCTACAATGGAGCCTGAGCTGGTTCAGACTGTGCAGTCTAATTGGACACAAATATTGAGTAGAGAAACACTCACACTCACATGTGAATGAGCAGGAGAGAGTGTAACTGCCTGGACATTCACTCCTCTTATCAAAACCGTTATAAGTGACATAAAAAAGCATCACAGTCCTAATTACAAGAGTCACATTACTGGACAAAGTGTCCAAGGTGGTACTGGATGGAATAATTAAGTGACTCACAGTCATGTGTTCACATTTTACCCTCCAATCACAATCAGATCCCACATAATCTCCAGATCATTTCCACAAAACACAGTGATTAACAGATTAGAATGCAGCATCGTGGGTCTAACCTGTTTGTTATAATATATGTCAATACAGATTGACTCCAGGAAGACACTGGGGGTCAGTCAGCTGTAACATGCAGTGTTCTCCATCTCTTTCCACAGATTTACCCACAACTACACTAACTGTGTGCCTCAGAGTCCTGTGTTCACTGGAGAGTCAGTCACTCTGAAGTGTGAGGTTCAGGGTTATGATGGGTGGACATATCAGTGGAGGTATAAGAAGAAAGCACAGAGTCAGTGGACTACAGTGTCTCAGTCTGTGTTTTACACTGTAAACAGAGACACTCTCACCATCAGTGGAGATGCTGTAGTTAATGGGGATCAGTACCAGTGTAGAGGAGCACGAAATAACAGACCAAGAACATCACAGTACTGTAACACTGTTACCCTCACTGTACATGGTAAGATTACTGTCATTTCATGAATTTAATGTCTATTTAATTAACTTAAATTATTGTTTGTTAAATAATTTACAATATTTGTATTAAGCAGCATAATACACACTCCATGTATTGTGTTTACTAGGAAAAAGGAAATTGTAGATGTACAGTAATTACAGTTACACTACATTGTATTAGAGTTATACTGTAATTACAGTTACACTGCATGGTATTAGACTTATACTGTAATTACAGTTACACTACATGGTACTGTAACTGAAATGCAAACTTACTTCTTTTCTTGTTATCTTAGTGTGGCATTACACTATGGCATTACAAACTTATAATGGATCTTATAAGTGATACACTAAATTTCTAACAACAAATCAGCTCTGTTAGAGCAGGTGAAACACTGAACAGGGCTGTACTGTGGTCCTACAGGACTTTTATTTTGACACCCCTACTTTAAAGGCATTTGTTCCCCCCTGCACTACAAGACCTGATCTCACTAATAGCGCCCCCTTCTGTGTTGAAGAAGAGAGTACACAGTGACCTCACATAGTGTGGAGCAGAGAGACGTGTACTTCTCAGTGACCAGCAGCCAGTGTTCAGTTTTAGTAGGTTTTATAAGATTCCAACACATGATCTTATTGAGAGGTGAACATAAAAGCAGAATTTAAGTACTGTGTGATTTCTACAATGGAGCCTGAGCTGGTTCAGACTGTGCAGTATAATTGTACACAAATATTGCATAGAGAAACCATCAAACTCACATGTGAATGAGCAGGAGACAGTAACTGCCTGGACATACTACTGACACAGGGGGGCAGTAGAGTTCACTCCTCTTATCAAAACCGTTATAAGTGACATAAAAGAGCATCACAGTCCTAATTACATTACTGGACAAAGTGTCCAAGGTGGTACTGGATGGAATAATTAAGTGACTCACAGTCATGGGTTCACGTTTTACCCTCCAATCACAATCAGATCCCACATAATCTCCAGATAATCTCCACAAAACACAATGATTAACATATTAGAACGCAGCATCATGTGTCGAACCTGTTTATTATAATATCTGTAAATACAGAGTGACTCCAGGAAGACACTGGGGGTCAGTCAGCTGTAACATGCAGTGTTCTCCATCTCTTTCCACAGATTTACCCACAACTACACTGACTGTGGAGTCTCAGAGTCCTGTGTTCACTGGAGAGTCAGTCACTCTGAAGTGTGAGGTTCAGGGTTATGATGGGTGGACATATCAGTGGTATAAGAAGAAAGCACAGAGTCAGTGGACTACAGTGTCTCAGTCTGTGTTTTACACTGTAAACAGAGACACTCTCACCATCAATGGAGATGCTGTAGTTAATGCGGATCTGTACCGGTGTAGAGGAGCACGAAATAACAGAGCAACAACATCACAGTACAGTACCACTGTTAACCTCACTGTACATGGTAAGATTACTGTGATTTCAGGAATTTAATGTCTATTTCATTAACTTAAATTATTGTTCGTTAAATAATTTACAATATTTGTATTCAGCAGCATAATACACACTCAATGTATTGTGTTTACTAGGCAAAAATGAAAAACAGTAATTACAGTTACACTACATTGTATTAGATATATATTGTAATTACAGTTACACTGCATGGTAGTAGACCTGTACTGTAATTACAGTTACACTACTTGGTACTGTAACTGAAATGCAAACTTACTTCTTTTCTTGTTATTTTAGTGTTACTATATCATTACAAACTTATAATGGATCTTAAAAGTGATGCACAAAATTTATAACAACAAATCAGCTCTCTTAGTGCAGGTGAAACACTGAACAGGGCTGTACTGTGGTCCTACAGGACTTTTATTTTTGACAGCCCTACTTTAAAGGCATTTGTTTCCCCCCTGCTCTACAAGACCTGATCTCACTAATAGCGCCCCCTTCTGTGTTGAAGAAGAGAGTACACAGTGACCTCACATAGTCTGGAGCAGAGAGACGTCTACTTCTCAGTGACCACCAGCCAGTGTTCAGTTTTAGTAGGTTTTATAAGATTCCAACACATGATCTTATTGAGAGGTGAACATAAAAGCAGAATTTAAGTACAGTGTGATTTCTACAATGGAGCCTGAGCTGGTTCAGACTGTGCAGTCTAATTGGACACAAATATTGAGTAGAGAAACACTCACATGTGAATGAGTAGGACTGTAATCCTGACCCCAACCCCATCTCAAAGTCCAGTTAAAATCCAGTTACAGAATGTTAACAGCATGTCTATAACAACTTGTTTAGTATGCTAAGATGGTATGTATTATACCTGTTACATGTTCAGTGACTTCTCAGGTTAACATCTACAGATAAGAACTTGGACACCCAAATAAAGTGAAAAACAACTGAATTCATCAGATTATAAACAAATCTGATATAAACAGTTAATTAAAAGTCTGTTGATTAAATTCCTGAATGTTCAGGTGCTTTACTACTACTACATTATGTTACTGAGAGTCTATTGTTTTTATTTTAAAATGTATAAACTACTTAAATACTTCATCTATTTTTAATTTGAGAATGTTAGTCATTTCATAGATATCTCTATGCACTCTGCCATTGCATGTCCTGAACTGTGTGTTTCATCTCCATCAACAGTTAAACCTACACCTGAACTCACATCAAGCTTTACAGGAGCTGCACTGGTGGGAAACCCAGTGACTCTGCACTGTAAGCTGGACCAGTCTGCTGGATGGAGCTTTTACTGGTCCAGACACACACAGAACCCTGAGAATGAGACCAACACTGCAGCAAACTCCTACACCATCAGCTCAGTGGCGCCCTCTGATGGAGGCCAGTACTGGTGCAGAGCTGGCAGAGGAAACCCAGTCTACTACACACACTACAGTGATGCACTCTGGGTAAACGTTACTGGTGAGGAACAGTTTACAGTCTATAACTACCGTAGAAATTAAATTTATCAGTTACATATTCAGCAAAAATATGAAATATCAGTACTTGTCAACCCTCAATAAAAGTTGGCACAATATTAGATTACAAGTGTCACTACATGTACTGTGGAGTCTTGGACATGTGCACAGATTGGCCACTAGAGGGCAGCAGTCAATAATATTTTAGTAGAAATATGACAAAGCAGATCGCAAAATGTTTGATTTCCTGAATAACAGGAAACTGTCATGTCTGCTACATGACATGTTTTATGTGCTTCTGAATGAATGGATTTATTCAGTATTAAAACATCTGCAGGACCAGACAGCAGTGACTTGTGATAGATTTAGATTTAGATCTGTGTACTAGTGAGTAACAGTTTAGAGTGTATGATTATAGAAAACATTGTGTTGATTATCTGTGTGATAGATTTAGGTCTGTATAGTAACTCTGTTTCCCTGAGTCTACATGGTAAGATCACAGTCATTTCATGAGTTTAACATCTATTTTACTCATTTAAGCTCTTTGTAGACAGTAGCAGAACACACTCAATCCACATGTATTGTGTTTACTTGTTAAAGGTAAAAAATATACTGTAAATATACCTTTATTCCAGTAATACTGCTGTGAAATTCTAATTTACTTATTTTCTTGTTCATATCATTACCAACTTATAATGGATCTTAAAAGTGATACACAGGAATTTTATTTTGGCACCCCTCATTTAAAAGCATTTGTTTCCACCGTACACTACAAGACCTGATCTCACTAATAGCGCCCCTACTGTGTTGAAGAAGAGAGTACACAGTGAGCTCACATAGTCTGTGAGGAGAGACGTGTGACAAATCATTTTGTGATTCATGTGATGTTTTGATTCCCATGGTTTCAGCTGGTGATTCCTCCTCTCTTGGCCTGGTTGGTTTGACTGTGGGACTGAGTTTGGTTGTGTTCTTCATCTTACTGACCCTGCTGTGGTGCTACAAAACCAACAAAGGTCTGAGATCAGCTGCAGGTCATTTATGAATAGTTTAAATATTATATGTTTGTATGATACACATCATGAAACCTTTTATAGTATTAAACATTTTTCCTTTATTTCCATGTTGCCTTGGAGCAGAATCTCTGTGTCGCTGTACTGGGAGTCAGTCAGACATCAATCAGACATCAGATCAGACCCAGAGAGAGTCAGGAGGTGAGGGGTGTCAGTCACACCACTGCGCACTGCTCAGACCATGAGACAACAACAACTTTCCTTATTAACAATTAACTTAAAGATGTATCTTCTCTAAGACAATTGAAATAATCCTTCATCACTTGTGATTCATTCTGTACTGTGTCCAGTAATCTTTCATCTTAGCATTTATTAAATAGACTTTTCTTTTAACCCCAGAATCTGCCCACATATATGACACAGCTGAGCCAGCAGACAGGAGCAGCACAGGTAATGATTTCATCTCCCATTGAGTGCAGCAGTGAAAGACTTGGACGGAGTGCAGCTACACAGTAAAGCCCAGGAACCTTTTGTAGTAATAAACACAGTGTACTCTGTGATAAACACACTGCACTCTGTGATAAACACACTGTACTTTGTGATAAACACACTGTACTCTGTTATGAACACACTGTACTCTGTGATAAACACACTGCAATCTGTTATTATGAACACACTGTACACTGTTATGAACACACTGTATTCTGTGATAAACACACTGTACTCTGTGATAAACACACTGTACTCTGTTATGAACACACTGCACTCTGATGAACCTGCAGATGACCTCAGTGATGTCACTTATGCTCAGGTCATGAAACACAACAAGAAAAGCAGGAATAAAGGTACAGCCACATCACCCTCACACTGGGATTTAATTCAAACCTCACACAAACACAACATCACTCTACTATACATATAAGTAACAGGCTCTGTATAACTACACACTGGAGAATACAGTCTGATCTACATCACTCTATTATACATATAAGTAACAGGTTCTGTTTAACTACACACTGGAGAACACAGTCTGATCTACATCACTCTATTATACATATAAGTAACAGGCTCTGTATAACTACACACTGGAGAACACAGTCTGATCTACATAACTCTAATATACATAAAATAACAGGTATTATATAATTACACACTGGAGAATACAGTCTGATCCACATCACTCTATTATACATATAAGTAACAGGTTCTGTTTAACTACACACTGGAGAACACAGTCTGATCTACATAACTCTATTATACATAAAATAACAGGTATTATATAACGACACACTGGAGAATACAGTCTGATCTACATCACTACTGTATATATACTACTATATATATCTACTATATAATCATCACATGAGACAAAGGAAACACATGCTGGTCTCCAAAAGCAGCAGCAGTGCATTGTTGGAAAGAAGTGTGTATGATGAGCTGTTATTGGTTGATTGGTTAGAACACTAAAGGTCAGTGAGAGGTTATGCCTGTGTTTGCTTTGGTTTTGTTCTGTTACTGCAGACACTGGTGCTGGACCCAGTGAAGTCATTTATGCTGAGATCAAACTGAAACCAAAACAGAAAGCAAAGAAAAAAGAAGGTACATGAAAAGGAGAAACTTTAGTCACCTACAGCAGTGACACACCAAGATACAGCTGACCTGAAGAACTCTTAAGATTCTACGTTTTGATTCACTGCTTAGTAACTGTGTGCTTAGTTACCCACTGTAGGTTATTCAGGTCATGTTGTGTTTAATCATTTGGAGGGTTGGAGTTCTTCCTGTGGTCTAATTCAGGCTCTTTTGTCCCTACTAGAGAAAAGCAGTGTGGGGGCAGACACTGTATACTCAGAGCTGAGGCAGGACTCACACAAAGGTCAGAGAGCCAATATCTATGGTATCATTTCAGAGGTACCAGGCTGTACTGAGCCACTACTGCACCCAAAGACCTAAAGGAACACTATAACTGGTCATAAGAAGACCTTAAACCAGTCCTTCAAAACCAGCTAACAGTGAAGGAAACAGAGATGAAGCCAGTCAGCAGATATCACTCCATAGAGTGCTCACTGATCTCCACTCCATTCATTACTGTCAGTACCAGCTGCTGTGCTTGGAAGATTTGTAATAAACATGACTCAGTGAAAAAGGAGCCAGTGTTCATTTTAAACCTTATTTCAAGTGAAACTGAATATCAATGCAAAGTGACTTCTGCTTAGGTTTATATTAATTAATAAACAATCATGAAACATGTAAGAGCCCTTTACTGTTTATGTGCACAGAACTGAACCTACCAGCTTTGTTAAATAGAAGACAGGTAGAGTGGAGCTGAACTGACAGTGATTCTATGTACATTAAACAGAAATAATGACTGATCCTAATGAATGTTTTCAAATCATCTTTGTCAAGGTTGTTGAGGAACAGCAGAGACTGCTGGGAAACAGAATTCATTCTCCTGTGTTACTCCCTCAAGTTTCTACAAGACCAGGAGTTTAAACCCTCTTATCCAAGTGTTCATTCATTTATTTAGTTTAAACACTTTTTAAATGATCATGTCAGATACTCATGTCTACAACAGGAAGGTGTTTTATAACAGATGGAGATGTAACAGGTTGGAGGTAAAATCTCTTACAGTGAAAGTGTGGTTTTATCATAAGGAACATACTAGTTTCACTCTTAGTGTAGAAATGCTTGATAACATTAGAATTGTTTTGTTTGTGTGTTTTATCATGTGAATCTAAATATGAAGTGCACTGGTTGTAGCATAAACATTCCAGGAGAATCAGATTCAGTGGTGTTGGAGTTCCTTCTCTGTAGAGGTGATGAGTGTGTGAGTTCTGTGGGGCTTCACTGCCAACAGACTTTCTGTCTTTTCAGCTGTTCTGAAGCTTGTGATTGAGTGACTGTTTATCTTTGTGTGTTTGTTACTAGAGTCACCTAGAGAGAAACATTAAGCTCCACTTTTTAACCTTTGAGCCAAGATTTTTATTTTTTGCAGTGCTATGTAACTGCAGCACTTTGTAAATTAAAGACTTGGAGATTCCTGGTGATCTTCTGTAGTGAGCCTCATTAGGGTTGAACCCCAACCCTAATTCTGGTGATCTTCTGTTGTGAGCCTCACTAGGGTGAAGGAATCAGTATGTATTTGTTTTATTTTGTGATTATTTTTGATTAAGTTTTATATTATGTTTGTATTTCTGCACTTTTCTAAATGTCTCTGTAACTCTTCTGTGTCGTGGTGTCTGTCTGTGATGTATCAAGATCAGGAGGTGATGACTGTCAGGAGGTGATGACTGTCAGGAGGTGATGACTCTCAGGAGGTGATGACTCTCAGGCCTCGTCCACACCTCTCTCTCTCTATCATCCTCCTCTCTCCTCCTCCTCTCTCTCTCTGTCTATCCTACTTCTTCATTTCCTCCTGATCTCACTTCTGAGTTGTTGTATTAACTACTCATTGTTAGATTAGCACCCTTCTTTTTGATGAAGTAAAATCTGATCTGAAGTTTTTATATGTGCACAAATAAACATCAGGACTCTGAGGATCAGTACAAGATCCTGACTCTTCTTTACTCAATTTCTAATCCTAATCCTAACCTTAATCCTAATACTGATGATTGTCATGATTAGTCCCTCCCAGCTTCCTTGTTCCATGTTTTCCTTGTCTTGTGTATTTTAGTTCCATGTCATAGTTTCATTTTCTCCGCCCCTCGTTTGATTGCTTACACCTGTCCCTCGTTTCTCCCTTGTTAAGTTCATGTATTTAAACCCTTTCATGTTTCCGGTATCGATACTGTTTATTGCATGTTTATCTGAGTGGTTGTGTTTCTTTGTACTCTGTGCCTTCGTGTTTCCTTGTCTTTGTTATAGCCTGCTTCCCCTGTTTGCCTTCGTGTGTTTTGTTTGTTTAATCATGTATCCCTGTACTCTCCGTGTTGGTAATATAACCCTGGACTGCTACAACGACTGGACAATGAGGGAACACAGAAGCTGGAAGGGACTAATCATGACAATGATGTTCTCTAGTGGTCATTGCCAGTGAGACTCAACACTACAGACTGAAGTACATATTACAGTCAGTATCACAGAACTGGACTGTTCCACCATTACTAATGACACCAGAACCACCACTATTACTTTATAATAGTGTCAGTATCACAGAAATGGACTGATCCACTGGTTTAGGAGGACACTACCTCTGGTCAGCAGGGATCAGTCCCACTGCAGTACTGAGCTTCTCCCCCTTGTCAATCACTCCATTGTGTTGCACCCTTGTTTGGTGATTAGTATTAGTGTGATTAAGCTTCTTATGTTGTTTAGTTTAGTTGGGGAGTCTTGCTGCTACTTTGTAGTCTGCAATCCCGACATGTTCTTTAAGTCTTAATCAGTCTAACAGGTTTTTGAGCTTACCTTTGTCTGTTACTGTTGCTTTGGCTCCCTTGATATTTTATCTATTCAGACAGTGATAGCTCAGTGGTTAAGGTACTTGACTTGTAATTTGAGGCTTGTGGGTTCAAGCCCCACCATTGCTACTGTTGAATCCCTGAGCAAGGCTCTTAACCCTCAATTACTGAAGTTGTGTTCTGTCATAATTGTAAGTTGCTTTGTATAAAAGCATCGTGGTGTTTTTGACCTATGCCTGCTGTTTCAGATTGTGGTACTGGATGTGTGTTTAGGATTTATCCACCACACATTAAACTCACTCGGGTTAAACTTTGGTTCCTCACATGTTTTCTGGTCTCGTGTGTGTGTGTGGACGTCACTTTCCTCTTTGTTGTCAGGTCTGGTTTTCTCAGTATGTGTGTGAGGGCACTGAGACTCAAAACACAACATCTGAAACCCTTTTAACTGGTTGGATCATTTTATTGATGTTTTAGTAATACAAGCCTCTAGAGATTATATTTCAAATAAAGAATTTTATTGGCGTTTTCTTTTGTTTTATTATTATTTACTGTTAATGCAAAAGGCAAAGATGTGCTTTATGTACCTTGACCAGATGCAAGTGGTCTGTAAAGCAACATTCATGAACTTGATAAAATTGTTATAAAACATTTATAACTTTACTTATGGCCCCTTTCATATACAATGTAATATTTCATGTGCCATTTCACATAAATATTTAACACATATAGTTCTTATACTGTATAACATGTATGACGGTGGTTCTTGGTCAAATACGTAAAGAAATAATGTCATTTGAACTTACATAGATATGCTCTCCTACATATGGAGAATTACCCATCAGCCACCATTCACACAAGTGTTACTCTCCTACTTTAGCATAGTGCAAATTCAGTCATCAAGCTCATTATTTTCCACTGATTTCTGTAGCTGTATAATCAACCACTTTGTGGTTTTGGTTATATTTACTTCATGATCAGTTTCATCACAGACATGACAATGGTTTTATTTCTTGATACCAGTCGAACATAAAGTCAAATTGCCATTGGTGTCATGTCACGTGGTTCACAGCAGAGGCTTTAATTTCCCGCGGAACTTTAAAAAGTGTTCTGATTTAGAACGAGCAAACGTAGAGTCTCACGCGGACTGTCCTCGTGCACAGATTGGTAACGGTTATAGAGACGTCAGCGTTCCTGTCAACGCTTTTCTGAAGTAGGACAACTCAAGATATTGTACCGACCAGAATCACTGGATATTCTAATAACTATCAGACATAAGCCTCAGTATTATTGGAATTAACATATGTTATTACATTTACTGAATAATGTTTAAAAATACTTTAAATATTTCATATATTAACCCATCCTCTGGATTTAGGAAGGATTGTGAAACGCCACATTAAATATATCTGGAGATACGATGAGTTTCCTCAACAAGGGGAACTGTTAACTAAGGAAAATTTGGACGATGAAATAAAATACTTTTGAAATTATTTCCGTCCCAGGTCGAAAATGTAATGTAATATCTTTGTCTGTCTCCTGTCTGATCTGTTTACTTTCTATTTATCCAGACGATATCCAAACTGCAGAAGGACGGCTTTCTGCGCATGCGTATCTACTCCAGTATGAGGGCGGCTCATTAACGTTAAAACATTAACAAAAAGCCACGTGGACATTGTCGACTGTTAATTTACCCTTCAAAAGCAGGAACTGTTTTTTATTTTACAGTGTGGGACAGGTTGGTCAAGGCCTGTATTTATTTATGACACACAGCATCGTATAATTTCCCAGGTGTAAACTTGTGCTGTTTCAACCAGAACAACCACCACATCAAAACACAGTTCTTTTGAATTTAAATTTTAATTAATGTCTGACCACTTCGAAGGTTCATAAGGCTTTATTGTCATTTCAGCTATATACAAGTGTACAGCAAAAATGAAACAATGTTCCTCCAGGACCATGCTGCAAGACAAAACAAGTGAAACAGACAACATACTACACGAGTGCAAACAATACAATACAGTGCAATAATGTTACACAATAAATGCAGGACAGCACCAATACACAATGAACAGACAGTGTCTTTATTTTGACCAGTACAGTACTGAGAATATGTAAAGTGGGTTGTGCACAGGAGTCAGTGACATGCTGTACTGAACATAGCAGTCACCGGTAGCAGCCAGAACAGTTCAGAGCACAGTGCTGATTCAGTCCAGCACTCTATTTGTTTGTAACTGGAGTTAGCCAGAGTTCAGGAGTCCGATGGCTTCTGGGAAGAAGCTGCTGCACTGTCTAGAGGTGAGGGACCGGATGCTGTGGTACCTATTACCAGACGGCGAAAGGGTGAACAGTTTGTGTGAGCGGAGTGTGGGGTCTTCCACGTTGCTGGGAGCTTTTCGGATGCAACGTGTTGTGTAGATGTCTGTGATGGAGGGCAGAGAGACCCCAATGATCTTCTCAGCTGTTCTCACTATTCTCTGAAGGGTCTTGCGGTCAAAGATGGTGCAGTTCCCATACCAGGTAGTGATGCAGTGATGCAGAAAGAGGAGGAGGTCCACGTCCCAGTCTTTCTCGTGCGGCAAACAAAACGTTCTCAGCTTGGACTTTAAGGTTTGGTGAAATCTTTCTAAAGCACCTTGGGATTCAGGAAGGTAGGCGCTAGATACGCTAGATAAGGAGATGTTTATTTTGTAGAGGGGTGATGTCAGGAGATGACAACATAATAAAAATAACATATTGGGGCAGTGGGAGCTCAGTGGTTAATGTGCTTGAGTTGTAGTTAGAAAGCTGCTGGTTCAAGCCCCACCACTGCCAGGTTCCCAGTGTTGGGCTCTTGAAGAAGGCCCATAAACCTCAATTGCTTAAGTTGTACTCAGCTGTCTAGTCATCACAGTTTGGTCCTTGTTCAAGTCTCTCTGATCCTTACACTTGCAAATTTTTCCTGCTTCCAACACATGGATGTAAAGACCTGGCTGTCTAATATACCCACCCCAGTTCCTCCTGAATTTACTGTGCTGGGATGATGTATCTGACCATCAGTGCCACTACATCCTACAGCAGGGATGAGTGATCTTGCCCTCACAGAGCTGGTGTGGCTGCTGGTGTTCATTATAACAATCACCTGATGACCTGTCTCAGGTAAGTCCAAGCTATTATGAGCTTTGTAGTGACTTCACTACCCAGTGAACAGTTTTACATTAGAGCTGAGGAGAGTCAGTTTGAAGTAATGTGTAAAACACTAATCTGTGGTCTCGTTGTTGATTACTTAAAATCTAGAGTCTGGTATAAAATACACTTAGTGTTTCTTTGGCTGTGGAATATCTCATCTGACATCAGTGCAATGATAATGCAGACAATTTATTCGATTTTTAAATTTAGTTAACAAAATAAGAACATAAAAGCAGTAAACCAGTCCAACAAAGTAAAAGATCATTAAAATAAATGAGAATATTCTAACATTGGAATAAATGACACACAATAGTAACATGTGCATAAAAGTGAAAACATTGATGCACGATGCTTCATATAAACTGGTTGTCAGCTGGCAGTAAGTTAGCAGAGTTCAAACATACAATCTCACATGTGAAATGACTTCAAGCAAACAGAACAATGTCCTTCCATCTTCAGTATTTTTAGATTCTCACTCCTCTGAGACTGCATTCTGGCTTCTGGTTTCAGTCAGAGCTGTAGAAAAAATATTAAACACAGAAATCACAGTGTAGGTGTTAGAAAACTCCCCCTGGTGTTATTGGATTATTATTTAATACACTTTTATTGCTGTTTTGGTCTTGTAGATCAGAGAAGGGGAAAAAGTGTGTCTTGTCTCCCACGCAAGCAACATGTCGACAGTTTCAATGATTGTGGGGAGAAAATTAATATTTTATTAAACCAGCATCTAAAATAGTTTTAAATGTCTGTTTACAAAAGTATAAAGTATATATAAAACCTAAGTTGTTGGTGGTTGTGGTTCCCATGGTAACCTGTATTGTTTTCATTGATCTCTCTGCTCTGTCATGACTGTGTGTTGTTTGGCTCTAGTTAGTGTGTGTATTTACACTCATGTTTCTTTTAGTATTTGCAGTCTTGCCTAAAGTAACATTTTCTGGTTCCAGTCATTGTTCTTTTCACTCTTGTTTTTAACTACTGGTTTCATGACCATGTGCTGCTTTTATAAACCATGATTTTTATGGATTACATATGACAGACACTTTACTGTCATGTGTCCTGCTTGTCTTAGCAGTATTAAGAGTCATGACAATGTTGAAAGTCATAAAAACACACAGAAGAAACCTTAGGATGCGCTTTCAGATTCAAACAAATGTAAGATTGGTTCCTCTTTTCTTCCAGTGTGTGTAATGTGTGTCTAAGAGGAAGAGTTCTTACCGTGAGCTCTGTAGCATTTGACCCCCAGCACGATGGACACTAGCAGATATGGAGAGACTGCCAGTAGACTACTGAGCAGACTGAGGATGGAGAATGGAGCTTCTGAATGGGACAGAGCTGATCTCACACACACACACACACACACACACACACACACACACACAGAATTAATCACAGCTGAAGAGCTACAGTGCTTCTGTGACTCTGGGGAGCATTGAGGGTGAGGGATGGGATACCAACGTGAGCCGTGTGAACAAAGATGTTTATTTTAAACAGATGAAAAACACGAACAGCTACAACTAAGAAGCGACATGACGAAACATGGAAGTGAACATAATGAAATGGAATGATAAAAAATACAATTAAACTAAAATAAAAATATAAACCAAAGAAAATTGACACTCATTGCAAACAAGCTGTATAACTTAATTCATTCATTTATTCATGTGGTAGCCACCCAACCACTTTACAAAAATTATAATATCAACACTACACAGAATCTGTTGCATTGTTTATTTTAACTGGGTAATAATATAAAGGCTGTGTGTGAGTGAGAGGAGTTATTTATGTGGTGCTGGATATTTGCTCTACTACAGTTAAAACTAAACTGAGCAGCAAATCCAAAGAGTTTGTAGGAGCAGGTTTTCTACAAAAGGGAATCACACAACAATGGACGCTTAACACTTTCTTGTCTAAATAATAATGATTCATATAGTAAAATATCCAGTCAGGCATAATTATATCAACTCAGCTCTCACAGATTACCAACACCATGTTTTCTATTAATATAGTCTGTCAACTGATACTCACCAGTAAACAGACCTAAATCTACCACACAAGTCACTGCTGTCTGGTCCTGTACATGTTTTAATGTTGAATAAATCCATTAATTCAGAATCACATAAATCATGTCATGTAGCAGATATGACAGCTTCCTGTTATTCAGGAAATCAGACATTTTATGATCTGGTTTGTCCTGTTTCTACTAAAATGTTATTGACTGCTTCCATCTAGTGGCCAATATGTGCACATGTCCAAGACTCCCCAGTACATGTAGTGACAATCTAATGACGTTCTAATGACAATCTACTGATATTTCATATTTTTGCTGAAAACATCACTGATAAATTTTATTTCTATGGTGGTTATAGACCGTAAATTGGTCCTCACCAGTAACGTTTACCCAGATTGCATCACTGTAGTTTGTGTAGTAGACTGGGTTTCCTCTGCCAGCTCTGCACCAGTACTGGCCTCCATCAGAGGGCGCCACTGAGCTGATGTTGTAGGAGTTTGTTGCAGTGTTGGTCTCATTCTCAGGGTTCTGTGTGTGTCTGGACCAGTAAAAGCTCCATCCAGCAGGCTGGTCCATCTTACAGTGCAGAGTCACTGGGTTTCCCACCAGTGCAGCTCCTGTAAGGCTTGATGTGAGTTCAGGTGTGGGTTTAACTATTGATGGAGATGAAACACACAGTTCAGAATATGCAATGACAGAGTGCATAGAGATATCTATGAAATGACTAACATTCTCATATTAAAAATAGATGAAGTATTTCAGTATTTTAAACATTTTAAAATAAAAACAATAGATTCTCAGTAACATGGTGTAGCAGTAGTGAAGCAGTAGATTAATCAACAGACTTTTAATTAACTGTTTATGTCAGATTTGTTTATATTCTGATTAATTCAGTTGTTTTCACTTTATTTAAATTGTCCAAGTTCATATCTGTAGATGTTAATGTCATGATTAGTCCCTCCCAGGTTCTAGCTTCCTTGGTTTCCCTGTCTTGTGTGTTTTGGTTCCATACCTTTAGTTTAATTTTCCTTCTACCCTCATTTGATTGCTTGCACGTGTCCCTTGTTTTTACCTTTTGGTTCTTGTATTTAAACCCTGTCTTGATCCTGGTGTTTTTGCTGTTCATTGTTAGGCTTGAATGTGTTTGGTTGTTTTGATGTTTTTGCAAAGCCCGTAAGTTTTCACTCCTTGCCTTTGTGTTATCTTAGCCTCCTTGTTCCCTAGTCTTTGTTACCCCTCTGGACTTTGAGATGGGGTTGATTACACTCCAACTCATTCACATGTAAGTGTGATGATCTCTCTACTGAATATTTTTGTACAATTATACTGCACATTCAGAACCAGTTCAAGCTCCATTGTAGAAGTATTTAAATTCTGCTTTTATGTTCACCTCTCAATAAGATCATGTGTTGGAATCTTATAAAACCTACTAAAACTGAACACTGGCTGCTGGTTACTGAGAAGTACACGTCTCTCTGCTCCAGACTATGTGAGGTCACTGTGTACTCTCTTCTTCAACACAGAAGGGGGCGCTATTAGTGAGATCAGGTCTTGTAGTGCAGGGGGGAAACAAATGCCTTTAAAGTAGGGCTGTCAAAATAAAAGTCCTGTAGGACCACAGTACAGCCCTATTCAGGGTTTCACCTGCTCTAAGAGAGCTGATTTGTTGTTAGCAATTTTGTGCATCACCTTTAAGGTCCATTATAAGTTTGTAATGATATAGTAACACTAAAATAACAAGAAAAGAAGTAAGTTTGCATTTCAGTTACAGTACCAAGTAGTGTAACTGTAATTACAGTACAGGTCTACTACCATGCAGTGTAACTGTAATTACAATATATATCCAATACAATGTAGTGTAACTGTAATTACTGTTTTTCATTTTTGCCTAGTAAACACAATACATTGAGTGTGTATTATGCTGCTGAATACAAATATTGTAAATTATTTAACAAACAATAATTTAAATTAATGAAATAGACATTAAATTCCTGAAATGACAGTAATCTTACCATGTACAGTGAGGGTAACAGTGTTACTGTACTGTGATGTTGTTGGTCTGTTATTTCGTGCTCCTCTACACTGGTACTGATCCCCATTAACTACAGCATCTCCACTGATGGTGAGAGTGTCTCTGTTTACAGTGTAAAACACAGATTGAGACACTGTAGTCCACTGACTCTGTGCTTTCTTCTTATACCACTGATATGTCCACCCATCATAACCCTGAACCTCACACTTCAGAGTGACTGACTCTCCAGTGAACACAGGACTCTGAGGCTCCACAGTCAGTGTAGTTGTGGGTAAATCTGTGGAAAGAGATGGAGAACACTGCATGTTACAGCTGACTGACCCCCAGTGTCTTCCTGGAGTCACTCTGTATTTACATATATTATAATAAACAGGTTCGACACATGATGCTGCGTTCTAATATGATAATCATTGTGTTTTGTGGAGATTATCTGGAGATTATGTGGGATCTGATTGTGATTGGAGGGTAAAACGTGAACCCATGACTGTGAGTCACTTAATTATTCCATCCAGTACCACCTTGGACACTTTGTCCAGTAATGTGACTCTTGTAATTAGGACTGTGATACTCTTTTATGTCACTTATAACGGTTTTGTTCATTCACATGTGAGTGTGATGGTTTAGTCAATATTTGTATCCAATTAGACTGGACAGTCTGAAACAGCTCAGGCTCCATTGTAGAAATCACACAGTACTTAAATTCTGCTTTTATGTTCACCTCTCAGTAAGATCATGTGTTAGAAGCTTAAAAAACCTTTGAAAGCTTGTTGAAAGTGTCTAAAAGTTTTGATAAGAGAAGTGAACTTGAAGGAATAAATAAATGGTATGTATTACTTCACATTACTTTGGCCAGATGATTGAGAGGAGTGTGACAGTCATCAGCTCAGCTGACCCAAATCAGGCACACTAGTAATGTGGTGATGGTACAGTAGGAGTAATGGTGGTGAAGGTACAGTAGGAGTAATGTAGTGCTGGTACAGTAGGAGTAATGGTGGTGATGGTACAGTAGGAGTAATGTGGTGATGGTACAGTAGGAGTAATGTGGTGATAGTACAGTAGGAGTAATGTGGTGATGCCACAGTAGGAGTAATGTGGTGATAGTACAGTAGGAGTAATGTGGTGATGGTACAGTAGGAGTAATGGTGGTGATGGTACAGTAGGAGTAATGGTGGTGATGGTACAGTAGGAGTAATGTGGTGATGGTACAGTAGGAGTAAAGTGGTGATAGTACAGTAGGAGTAATGTGGTGATGGTACAGTAGGAGAAATGGTGGTGATGGTACAGTAGGAGCAATGTGGTGATGGTACAGTAGGAGTAATGTGGTGATAGTACAGTAGGAGTAATGTGGTGATGGTACAGTAGGAGTAATGTGATGGTACAGTAGGAGTAATGGTGGTGATGGTACATTAGGAGTAATGTGGTGATAGTACAGTAGGAGTAATGTGGTGATGGTAAAGTAGGAGTAATGTGGTGATAGTACAGTAGGAGTAATGTGGTGATGGTACAGTAGGAGTAATGTGGTGATGGTAAAGTAGGAGTAATGTGGTGATAGTACAGTAGGAGTAATGGTGGTGATGGTACAGTAGGAGTAATGTGATGATGGTACAGTAGGAGTAATGTGGTGATAGTACAGTAGGAGTAATGTGGTGATGGTACAGTAGGAGTAATGTGGTGATGGTACAGTAGGAGTAATGTGGTGATAGTACAGTAGGAGTAATGTGATGATGGTACAGTAGGAGTAAAGTGGTGATAGTACAGTAGGAGTAATGTGGTGATGGTACAGTAGGAGTAATGGTGGTGATGGTACAGTAGGAGTAATGTGGTGATAGTACAGTAGGAGTAATGTGGTGATGCCACAGTAGGAGTAATGTGGTGATAGTACAGTAGGAGTAATGTGGTGATGGTACAGTAGGAGTAATGGTGGTGATGGTACAGTAGGAGTAATGGTGGTGATGGTACAGTAGGAGTAATGTGGTGATGGTACAGTAGGAGTAAAGTGGTGATAGTACAGTAGGAGTAATGTGGTGATGGTACAGTAGGAGAAATGGTGGTGATGGTACAGTAGGAGCAATGTGGTGATGGTACAGTAGGAGTAATGTGGTGATAGTACAGTAGGAGTAATGTGGTGATGGTACAGTAGGAGTAATGTGATGGTACAGTAGGAGTAATGGTGGTGATGGTACATTAGGAGTAATGTGGTGATAGTACAGTAGGAGTAATGTGGTGATGGTAAAGTAGGAGTAATGTGGTGATAGTACAGTAGGAGTAATGTGGTGATGGTACAGTAGGAGTAATGTGGTGATGGTAAAGTAGGAGTAATGTGGTGATAGTACAGTAGGAGTAATGGTGGTGATGGTACAGTAGGAGTAATGTGATGATGGTACAGTAGGAGTAATGTGGTGATAGTACAGTAGGAGTAATGTGGTGATGGTACAGTAGGAGTAATGTGGTGATAGTACAGTAGGAGTAATGTGATGATGGTACAGTAGGAGTAAAGTGGTGATAGTACAGTAGGAGTAATGTGGTGATGGTACAGTAGGAGTAATGGTGGTGATGGTACAGTAGGAGTAATGTGGTGATAGTACAGTAGGAGTAATGTGGTGATGGTACAGTAGAAGTAATGTGGTGATGTTACAGTAGGAGTAATGTGGTGTTGGTACAGTAGGAGTAATGTCGTGATACTATAGTAGGAGTAATGGTGGTTATAGTACAGTAGGAGTAATGTGATGGTACAGTAGGAGTAATGTAGTGATAGTACAGTATTAGTAATGTGGTGATGGTACAGTAGGAGTAATGTGGTGATGGTACAGTAGGAGTAATGGTGGTGATGGTACAGTAGGAGTAATGTGGTGATGGTACAGTAGGAGTAATGGTGGTGATGGTACAGTAGGAGTAATGTGGTGATGGTACAGTAGGAGTAAAGTGGTGATGGTACAGTAGGAGTAATGGTGGTGATGGTACAGTAGGAGTAATGTGGTGATGGTACAGTAGGAGTAATGTGGTGATACTACAGTAGGAGTAATGTGGTGATGGTACAGTAGGAGTAATGTGGTGATGGTACATTAGGAGTAATGTGGTGATAGTACAGTAGGAGTAATGTGGTGATAGTACAGTAGGAGTAATATAGTGATGGTACAGTAGGAGTAATGGTGGTGATGGTACAGTAGGAGTAATGTGGTGATGGTACAGTAGGAGTAATGTGGTGATAGTACAGTAGGAGTAATGTGGTGATGGTACAGTAGGAGTAATGTGGTGATAGTACAGTAGGAGTAATGTGGTGATGGTACAGTAGGAGTAATGTGGTGATAGTACAGTATGAGTAATGGTGGTGATGGTACAGGTGGTTCTTAAAGTCAACAGAAATGAACACAAATGTTTTTATTGTCTAAAATGCTCCCAGCCAGTCCTAGAATTAAAATGGCCCCTAATTTACAAATAGATACTACACCACTGGAACCAGTTATCTACAATATATCCAGCAATGTAATAGCATTTTATTTTTCTATAATAAATGAGTGTTTTATATGTACATTTAATCCTTAATGAATGTAATTGGATTCCATGTGAACGCTTTGTTACATTTATGTAAATACTGATTCACACCACAAGATGGAGGTGTTTCCTTGAGTACTTGGGTTACTGTAATTTGATTTCCTATTTCTGCTGTGGATAGAATATGTAGAAAACATCTATTCTGTCTCTTAGAAAATGATGGGTAACAGTTACGTTACGTGGCTTGAATGACTAAATGTAACTAATATGTATTCATAGTCTCAAATACTCAAATGCATATGAAAATACAAATATATAAACTGAAGAGTGTTCAGTCAGGGACAGGACATGGTGTTCATGGTGTTCACAGTAAACTCAGTACAAGCGTAAATTCACTACATGGAGTCTCACCCTGCACTGTGGTGTTGACAGGATTACTGCTCCAAGATTCAGAATTATAAAATGATTTTCTTGCCAATATAAATTTGAGGCTCTGGTTAAATTAGTGTAATAATAAAGATGTGAAATCTTTAGATTCTGACCTCTGACTGAGACCCAGCTGTGTGGTGACTCTCCTCTCTCTGGGTGTTTACAGTAGTAGACACCCTCATCTGACTTTGAGACAGTACGGATGGTCATTTCTCCTGCAGTCTGGGTCTGGATGAGTGATCCATCTTTATATAAATCAGCTCTGAGGTGTGATGTGATAGTGGGGTGAAGTAAACAGTGTAGAGTCAGAGGATCTCCCTCAGTCACAGGATGGACAGAACTCTCCAGAATCACATCACCATCTAGAACAGAGAAATCACTTTACTCATCCATTACAGAGAGAAGGATTCCAGCATGAATACTGAGTAATACATAACAGGGACACAGAACATTAACACAATAAAGTAGAAAGTAGAATCTCTCTCTCTCTCTCTCTCTCTCTCTCTCTCTCACACACACACACACACACACACACACACACACACACACACACACACACACACACACACACACATTTCACCCAGAATATGTTAAATTAACAGATTTTCTTATTAACTCTACTTAACAGTTTTCTTAGTCAGTAACTTATAGTTCTATATATTGTGAACTATAATATAGTTATCAAACATTTCCTTTTCTCCTTAAATAGTGAGTGCATACATGCAGACTCACTGTGCACTGTGATGTTAACAGGATTGCTGCTCACTCCAGATTCAGACTGACACCAGTACACTCCAGTGTGGGATGTGTAGAGGTATCCGATGGTGCATGTAGATCCTGTAACTGATCCCCAGAGTGATGAACAATCTGACACATTCCCACTGTGTGTGTATCGTCTCACTCTCCATCCAGGAGAGTCACTCTGTCCCTCACAGCTCAGTGAGAGAGAGTCACCTCTAAAGTGTTGAGTTCTGCTGGGACTGATGATCAGAGAGTCTGGAGGAGACAGACCTTAGAAACAGAAATTATACATCACGTGTTATTATTATTGTCTTATCATAGCAGAAGTGTAGTGAACACATTTAACATGGAAAGATTACAACCAGTTTGATGCCTCCTTTGATGATTGAAAACTACTAATGACATCTAATTAATAACATATGACTAAGCTTTTGATTGTGTTTATGACAGTGATTGATGTTTCACAAACACACACACACACACACACACACACACACACACACACACACACACACACACACACACACACACACACTGCTGTTGTTTGTCCTCACCAGTGATCCATAGTGGCTGTGTGTTATTGTACTGTGTCTGATAGGCTGGTTCTCCTCTCTCTACTCTGCACACATAAACTCCTGTGTGATGTAGAGCAGCAGGACTGAGAGTGTAGGAGCCTCCAGCTCCTCTGATGCTGTCTGAGAGGATTTCAACACAATACCTCACAGAGTCATGAATGTCTGTTACTGGAGTTACACATTCTCTGTAGGGAACAGCTCTGTACCAGCTGAATGTCCAGCCTGTAGAGGAGTCTCTGACCTCACAGCTTAGACTCACTGAGTCTCCTTCAGTCAGCCAGATCTGGGGAGACACACTCAGTACTGCCTGGGGTATCACTGTAACACAGCAAATACAAGTTATTGGGTGTTTAAAATCACTCACACACAATAGCAACCTTGCTATGAATGTCTATTGGCTGAATTCACAGTCCAAACTCACCTGACACAGTTAATGTAATAGCATTACTGATCTCTGAGCTCTGAGAGTCTCTTCCCCTGTACCCTCTGCAGGTGTATGTACCACTGTCATACTGTACAACAAAGTTGAATGTGTATGTATTGGATGTGACGTATGGGTAGATACTGTTGCCATCCTTATACCAGCTGTATGTCCACCCAGTGTCTCCTTCTAGCCGTATGTCACATCTGAGAGTCACAGTCTCTCCTCTGAACACGTGATTATCAGGACTTACACTCACAACAGCTTTAACATGACCTGCAGAAACATTAAACATTTGAATTCTTCATTCAGTTACTTTGAAAACAAATAAATTACACAGATCTAAATCTAAATCTACCACACCAGTCAGTGCTGTCTGGTCCTGCACATGTTTTAATACTAAATAAATTCATTAATTATAAAATACATACACTAAAATGCTAAATGTGTAAATTAATACATTTAAAATAGCATTTTTTCATAAATGTCTCATTACATCATTCCATCATACCATGTTTCATCTAATATTTGAATAGAGTTAGCAATGGCAGTTTGGGTTTTAAATAATATATAAACAAAATATAAATCACCTTGAGCAAGTCCAGCTTGAACAAATGAAATCAGCACTATAAACATAAAAGAGGGAACATATGAATATGAACAATGAAATCATTAATTTATTAAAAAACACAAAAAAAACACATTTTAAAAACAGTAAAAATAAAAGTATGTACAACTGTTCATTTAAATAAAAAAACAAAACAAGACACTTTAACATGCTAGATAACTTTTAATAAATTTTCATTTAAACTCAAAGGGAGTGGAGAAAGTGACCAAAATAGAGAAAGAAACGAATCTTTCACGATAAAACACATTTAGTGTAGTTTAGAGTGCTGAAGATTTTGAACACAAGGGGGCGTCAGTGATTTATGTTTCTGTGGACAGTGGTGTGTGCTGTGGTATGAGCAGATTCACTACTGCTGTTTCACAGTTCCACAATGTCTGTTACTTATGGACATCCTATCCAGCATTCTCTAAGTGTTTAGAGGGTTTATGAAGAATGAACACACTGTGTAACGTGGAGCGATAGAGAGCTGGATGCAGACACTGAGAAGAGCGAGATTTATTAAGGGCAAATCCAGAATCTGGGTCATTAAGACAGTCCAGGGTCATAGCACTGATACGAACAGATCCAGGAAATATATTAAACAAAAAGTACAAAATCTGGAAAATAAATCAACAGGCAAACCGAGAGAAAACAGGGTACAGATACACAGACAACAAGGCAGAACCCAGAACACTGACTGAATAAACGAAAACAAGACAAGAGCTCAGAAAACAGCTTAGTACAAACACAATGAACAGATAACGGCTAGAACAACCACCAGCAAGACACTGAGGAAAACACTGGGTTTAAAAACACAACCTAACAAGGTAGAAACGAGGAACAGGGGAAACTAATGAAGGCCAGAGAACTAAACGAGGGGCTGAACTAACGAAACCAAAACAAGGAATCACATATGGAAATGAAATCCATGGAAATCACATGGAAATGAAAATCAGGATGGAAACAGAAACTGAAAGCAGGTGAATGCAGCGACGCTCGGGATCGTAACACTGATTCACAAATCTGCTGAATTTGTGAATTTGTTTCTGAGATTCGTGTATAGGATTAATTGTTAAATAGTCATGCAGTATTAATGGGACAAAATAAAAGTGTTTGTGAGATGTTCCATGACTGTAGAACTGTTGTTCTCCATCTCCCCATTTCTGCTGATAACATGAAGCTCTGAAAAAGAATCCAGTGGAGTTCTGTGTGTTGAGGTTCATGTCACAGTGTTTCCTTTCATATCTATAAAATGAAGAGTCTCTCTTGTGTCAGGCTGATTACAGCCAGA